>NW_026652277.1:36576310-36633358 GCF_009828535.3 Hylobates moloch
TGGGTCCACACCGCCTTTATGAACTGTAACATTCACCATGAAGGTCTCCAGCTTCACTCCTGAGGCCAGCAAGATCAGGAAACCACTGGAAGGAACGAACAACTTCAGGCACGCCGCCTTTAAGAGCTGTAACACTCACCGCGAAGGTCTGCAGCTTCACTCCTGAAGTCAGCGAGACCACGAACCCACCAGAAGGAAGAAACAACACATCTGAAGGAACAAATTCCGGACACACCGTCTTTAAGAACTGTAAACACCACGAGGGTCCGCGGCTTCATTCTTGAAGTCAGCGAGACCAAGAACCCACAATTCCGGACACAATAACATCATACAAATACACATGGAAGTTGTATACATACATAATAGCAGTGGGACAAGTACATATAGCAGAGGAATTCTTAAAATGTATTTTAGTTTTTTCATAAATGTACATACACATAGTTTTCTGGAAATCAAAAGCCGCCTCCTAGCCTTGTGCCCTAGAGGTGATAAGTTTAGCTTCTTCTGGTTGCTTTTTTCTAGTTTATCTTCATGACTTTAACAATAAAAATAACAATTCTTAGTTTATTGATTTAGGCAACATCTATTGTCTTTCACTATGGTTGCAGAATTTTAGCTTCCTTTCTTGAGAAGCTCACCTTTTTGCCGTCTTTCCCGTGTATGGATGTCTCAATTTTTGTTTAAATCAATATTAAACTTATGATAATTAAGTATATTAATTACTTCTGGGCAAGTGACATAGTAAATGTTATTTCTTTTTGTTGTTTTCATTTTTACTGATGTATAACTACTGTTTTTCATTTGTGATGTATTTTATAGTTTAATTGGAGACAGTATCAGGATCAAAGGAGAATACAAAATATTCTTTATCGATAATTCTATTGTGAATTGGGTGGGGCTGGATTAAAAAGGAAATAATTTTTATAAATTGGCATTCACTGTTTGATAAGCAGTTTCCACAACTTATAAATTACTTATAAGTACCCATTTTATGCAACTGTAGTTCAATCCCACAGGGAACCTTTCGGAGACTGCATAGAGTAATCCTTGGAGTTGACTCAGGGACAAACGGTTTGGGGATTCAGGCATCAACTCCTACCAGTTAGTGGCTGAAAGATGCTCCTAGGAACATAATTTCCCAGAACTTCTGGCATGTGTTCACACAGCATCAAATGCTTTCCAGTGGTCAGAGAAACCTTTCAAGCAAAGGTTCACGAGTGTTTGCAGTATAAATCTGTTGGTTTCAAGAACACACACAGGGACAGTGATTGCAAAAGGAAAATGAGTTAGGCACCATCAAGTCCTGCTTTCTTCTCTTTCCTTCTCACTCCCATAAGTAAAAGGGAAGCAGAAAGCCAGGTCTCTAATTGCTCCTCAAATACCCCTGCCTCTCTTTCAGCCCAAGACTAACGGCCTCACCAAGCAGTCTGCATGGAGATGGTCAGTGTGAAACTAATTTTGTTCTTCATTCCCATTTACTTCAGACATGATGAGAAACTTCACACTGATAGATTATGATTTTTCACCAGGACTCTCTCTCTCTTTTTTTTTTTTTTTTTTTTGAGACAGAGTCTCGCTCTGTCGCCCAAGCTGGAATGCAGTGGCGTGATCTCCCCTCACTGCAAGCTCTGCCTCCTGGGTTCACGCTGTTCTCCTGCCTCAGCCTCCCGAGTAGCTGGGACTACAGGCGCCTGCCACCACGCCTGGCTAATTTTTGTATTTTTTAGTAGAGACGGGGTTTCACTGTGTTAGCCAGGATGGTCTCGATCTCCTGACCTTGTGATCCACCCGCCTCAGCCTCCCAAAGTGCTGGGATTACAGGCGTGAGCCACCACGCCCAGCCGCACCAGGACTCTCATTCCATAAGAATCTGAACATCTTCTAATCAAACTCTTAAAATTAGTCCAGAGTACTGTGATATTTACACCCGATCATCAGGGAATCTCCCGTATCCTAAAACTATTCTCTGGTAGATCTCTTCATGTTCTTGTTGTGATCGAAACCCTCCCCTCGCTGGGCAAGGAGGCCCAACAATTCATCTGCATGCTGTATCTTTGTGCTCTTGCTCTCCCAGCTCACTGTTTTTGTCCTTCTCTCTTCAAATCTTTAACACTCATTTTCCTCCTTCCCACCCTAGTCATTGCAGTGATTTCAATTTCGCTGAGAAAAGGGAGAAATTAGAAGACTTTTCCCACTTATTTCTGCCACCCCATCTGCCAGCTTCCCTGTTGTATACACATCTGTACTCCCGCCCACCACCCCGATAACCTGGAAGAACTGTGGTTACTGCTACAATGTCTCCACTTAATATATAGTGGCTTTTCCCTACCAACAACTCAAGACTGTCACTCCAGCAATTCTAGCCTCTCACATTAATTTTCCTCTTCTATCATATCATCTCCATTCAACATCGCTAACCTTAAAAAATATATACACATATACATACATGTGCATATACGTATATATGAAAACATATATGGTATATACACATTATACATATATGTATACATACATGGTATACATATATGTATGTTATATATATTTACATGTATATATTATACATATGTGTATGTAAACAGATACTAAATAATGTGATATAACCCATATTAAAATAAATAAATTTTAATTTTAAACAAATCTCAAACTCATATATCCAAGAAGCTACTGCCTTATTTTTCTTTCTTTTCTCAGCAAACTCTTTGAGTTTTCTGTATATGTTGTCAGGATTTCTTTACATTCTCACTTAAACTCAGTTTCTTTTTTTTTTCTTAACAATGAGAACACATGGACACAGGAAGGGGAACATCATTGAAGTTTTTGATACTATTTGTTCATGCTTTCTACTTAGTTCTATTAAGATCAAATGATAATATCAAAATAATATCAAAAATGTCAAAAAGAAGAGACAGGTTATGTTTCGGTTGTGCTGGATTGCATGAACTTAACAAAAATAACTTTCCGCTCTTGAAACTTTTTCTTTACCTTTGCCTTTTGCAGTATCAAGTCCACCTCTGTTCAGTCTCTTCAAATCCCCACTTCACTTCTGCAACTGAACTTCCGTACTTATACCCTACGTCCCAAGGGTAATGGCTATTTTATGGCATTCATACTACCTGTGTTAGTCCATTTTTGCATTACTATAAATACCTGAGACTGAGTAATTTATAAAGAAAACAGGTGTAAGTGGCTCACAATTCTGCAGGCTTTATAGGAGTTGTGGTGCCAACATCTGCTTGGCTTCTGGGAAGCCCTCAGGAACCTTAAAATCATGGTAGAAGGTGAAAGGGGAGCAGGTGCATCACATGATGAAAGCAGGAGCAAGAGAGAGCACCTGAGGTGCACATGTGTTAAGTAACCAGATCTCGTGAGAAGTCACTCACTATCAGAAGGACAGCACCAAGAGGATAGTACTAAACCTTATATAAAAAGCCTGCCTCCATGACCCAATCACCTCCCACCAGGCCCCACCTCTAACACTGGGAATTACATTTCAACATGAGATTTGAGTGGGGACACACAACTAAACTATATCACTACCTAAGCCCTCTGTCATATGATGCCTTCGGCTCCTTCCTTTTACTTAGATTCCAGAAAACCACGTTCTATTGTTTCTCTTCATTCTTTCTAACATCTATTTCTCATTTTCCTTTACTGGTTGATTTCTAACATCAGTCCCCTAAACAGTAATCTGATCTCCTATGCCCTGAGTTTGCATTCTCTGCCCTCTCCCCTTAGTAGTCACCAGGTAATCTCATTAATTTCCCTTTCTTATCTGTTCCTTTCACTGACTCCCAAATATCTGCCTTTCAAATTTTATCTTTCTGCTGAGCTTCTGAGTTAAACTTTTAGTTTTGTATTGAGTACTTAAAACTTTTTTCTCATACCACGTTTTAAAACATAAACTCAATCTTTCTCTAACACATACACATCTTCTTCTAGCCTCTGCCTGAAATTAGGGACTTATCATGCATCCATTACAGGGTCAATTACTGACCATACAAATCATACAACAAATAATTCAAAATAATTATTTTAAATCTCTCTTGAATTACCTCTCTCATCTTCATTCCCACTACTTTTCTTTTATTTAGGTGCCTCTTCATTTCTCACAACAATTGTTACAGCAGGTTTCCTATGGGTTTCACTCCCTGAAATGGTATCGCCTCTTGACAACCCCAGCTGACTTTTTAGGCTAATGATTCAGTCTAGTACTCCCTTGTTTTAAATATTCCTGGCCTCTTGCTGGTTCTAAAATAAAGTCCAAGCTCTTTAGCGTGGGACACATGGTCTTCTTCACTCTTTTCCTGATCTTTTCCCTCCTTCCTATGTTGCTTCTGACCACTCCTTCTCTTGTTCCCTATCTTCACACCAGCCCAACTGGTCTTTCCCCACTTATCCTCAGGCCCTTGCATCTCTGTGACTTTGCCATGTTTTTCACCATTATCTGAGTGTTCTTCTAAATCCTTCTTCTCCAAACCTCTTTTTAAGATCCAAGTGACTACTAACTCTTATGCAAAATCTAAAGAAGCCTTCATTCTTTCCGGAGGTTTGGTCAGAATAAAGAATTATTTCAACTTCGATGCTCCTGAAGTACCATTTATTTATCTCTATGATAGCATTTATTTGTTGCTTAATTGTTATTTGTAAGTGGATCCCAAATATAATATCTTCAGACTCAGCAACCACAACCTAATCACCCCCTGACAGAGAGAAAGAATAAGCATGAGTCCTAACTCAACATTGAGCCTTAAAAACTATATTTGTACCTTACTTCTACTGTTTACCAATTATGTAATCCAAACAAAGCACATAACCTTGAGGCTACTCAGTTTCTCCTCTAACAAATTAAAATAATAATTATGGCTTCTTTTCTGGTTATTTTAAGAATACTCTGGGAAAATATATGTAAGGTACCACAAATCATAGTTCCTTGATCATGACATATAGCCTTCCTTCTGTGGTTCCTCTTTTTATCCCCAGCATGGGGCACCATTGTCAGCTCATAGGAAGTGTTAAATACAGAAAATATACACAAGTAAAACTATCTGTGTGCTGTATTCAGTGTATCCAAACCTCTCCAAGACTTAATGACTTAAAACAAGGACAACTTTTATTTTGTTCATGAATTTGTGATCTGGGTTTGGCGAAGACAGCTTGTCGGTGTTCCATTCAGCATCAGCTATAGTGGTCTGAAGCCTCGGAAGCTTAAATCATTGTGAGATTTGCATACAAACCTGCCTGGCATTTGATACTGCCTGCTGGTCAGACCTTTGCTGGAGCTGTGGCCAGAACTCCTACACACAGGCATTTCCTGTTGCTGTGTGGCTTCCTCACAGAGTGGTGAATGGGTGCCAAGAACAAGTGTCCAAGAGAGAGCAAAGGGGAAGTTGTGTTACCTTTTATGAGCTTGCCTGGAAGTCATACAGCATCACTTTTGCCAAATTATATCAGTCAGAAGTGAGAAACTAAGGCCGGTCTATATTCAAGTAAAGAGGAATTACACTTCATCTCTTGATGGACATACTGTCAAAGAATTTGCACACATATTTTTAAGTCACTGTGCATCCATCTGTCAGTGTCAATATCTATACCAGGATTTTGTGTTGAATATAGAAATGAGCCCATTTGAGAATATCTGGGACCCAACATATGAATTAGGAATCTAGTAAGGCAAAAAAGAAAACAAAACAAAAAACAAACCTAGACCAGAATTTCAGAGACGTGGGTCTTAATTCCAGATGTGCTCAGCTAAAAGCTAACTGGGCCTTAACTTCAAACAAGTCAAACTTTTTTTTTTTTTTTTTTTGAGATGGAGTTTCTCTCTTGTTGCCCAGGCTGGGGTGCGATGGCGCGATCTCGGCTCACTGCAACCTCTGCCTCTCTGGTTCAAGTGATTCTCCTGTCTCAGCCACCTGAGTGGCTTGGATTACAGGCATATGCCACCACACCTGGCTAATTTTGTATTTTCAGCAGAGACAGGGTTTCTCCATGTTGGTCAGGCTGGTCTCAAACTCCCGACCTCAGGTGATCCACCCATCTCGGCCTCCCAAAGTGCTGGCATTACAGGCGTGAGCCCCCGTGCCCGGCCCACAAGGCACAGTTTTTAAGCCTCACTTATTCCATCTCTAAATTAGTGATAATAATTATTCTGCAGTCAATCTCACAAAGCTATGAGAATCAGAAGAGATAACACAAGTAAAGGCATTATGAATGCTACAATCTAGGTAAAATGCTCTGTTATTAGAGTAGGGGATGAAAGAGCAAAATCATCCTTATTTGACATAGCAATAGCAATTCACTCCTATCTTCATTAGATTTACTTTTACCTCTTGGGAGTATTAACTCTTGGTTCTTTAACTTTCCTTTGTATAAGAAGTGAATTTTGACAAATGCCACCACTATTATTTAGGTACAATAAAAAGTATTAAGATTTTGAAGCAGGTGTTTTGCAAGTATCCATTGTATCCATATACCACCACAGTGATATACCCCATGTATCTTAAGTTATACATTTCAAGAAAGTAAAGCAAGTGACATTTTACAATCTAAGTTTGTCCTGCTTAAAAAAATGGATTCTAGGTTTGTAGAAAATGTCAAAGAACATCAAGGAAAGTATGTGATATTTAAAATATCAAGCACCCCAATATCCAATATATAAAACAAAAAGGGTAACTAAGATGTGCACTCTGAACAATGTATGACATTTTTAATCATTTTCTTCAATAATACCTTGCATTTACATAGCTCCTTTCCTTAAACCAATTTAAATCATTCCATAACTTCCCCATTAAAGTAGATTATGCCTTTTTCTTCACCTTTATCTGATTTATTCATTATTCGACCTATAATACACTTGATGGTTCTTTTTACATTCCTTTACATTCTTTTTACATTTCATATGTATCCATATAATAGGATTCTAGTAATTGGGAGTTAATTGAAATGTTTATGGATCTATGAAAGAAAACATTCTATGTATTTGGCTGCATTTAAATGTAAAATGCCTCTTTCATATAAAATATGGTGAACAAAGTTCAAAGAGAAGCCATGACCTAGAATGAGACATATCAAACACATAAGAGGCAAGAATGTGAATTAAAAATATATGAAATATTACTAAAAATAAGTGATAAAAGAAGAAACAACTAAATCAAATGAGTATTGAATACAAACAAGAAAGTCACAGAAAAGAAAGCCCAAATTGCCAGTAAACACAGAGAAACATTCCTGATATTACTAAAACCAAGGACTTATGAATTAAAGCAGTAAGGGAATGCCATTTCATATCCATCATTGGTCCAAGTTCTAAAACTTGACAAAACCCAGTTTTGCTGTAAAAATTGGAAACACCCATACACTGTAAAAGTTGGAAGCTCTCATACACTGCTTTCTCCTAGCTTGCAATATTACATAATGACAAGTGAAGATGAAAATATGCAATGAAAAATAAATATTTTAAGAAATAGCTCTTAGTAGTAGCTATATCTGTTATAATCATTTGCTCAATCATAAAAGATACATTGAATGCATTCTATATGAAAGAATCCATGTTGGATGTCACCTAGATCTAAGATAAAATGGCTTTAATGGCTAAGATAAAAGGATAATATGTATAAAGGAATCTCTTAAATGTGGAGCACACAATAGGCACTCAATAAAAGGCATATTTAATAATATTTCCTGAAGTTTTGGGCTAACAGTTACCAATGTTCAATGTCATTGTACTTAAGTCTGTATGTGATCACTTATAAAAACAATATACTATATAGGTGTGTAAGTTTGGGGGTTAGATTTCGTCCTATTTCCAATCGCATCCTATAGGATAAATTCTTTTCAGAAATGGGGTTCTTGCAGCTTGGAACATAATTTCTAATGACAGCCTTAAATATGAATTCACAACATGTTATATCTCATACAACTTTTATAGAAATGAAGTGACGTGCTCAGTGAAAGTATATTGGCCAACTCAAAAAGCATCTTAAGTGAACTGGATGGTATCAGTGCCACAGATACTGAATAGAGAGTTTGAAATGAGAAAGTGAAATAAGGCAATAATTCTAAATCAGTTTGTTATTTTATATAATATTATACTGCATAAACACATATCTAAATTAATAAAATTATACCTTCTTTACCAAAAATGGGAAAAACAATTTTTTGTCTGTATATATTTTCCAACTGGGAAAGTAGAGGATAATCTTAAATTTTGACATATATTCAGATACACAGTGTACGTCTCCCTTGCTTTAAAATTCTTCAGTGGCTCCTGACAGCTAAGAGGACAAAGTTTAAGCCTCTTATGAAAACATGGAAGGATTCTAGAATCTAGCTTTTACCTAGCCCTCCAGTTTTTATATTTTACTTTCCCTTAAAATTCAGTAAAACAGGCTATTTGAGATTCTGTTAAAGGGCTAGACTCTCTCCCCACTGTTCTTTGCTCTGTCTTGGGCCTCCTGGCCCAAGGCACTTCAAAGCTTCAATTCCTGTCATGCCTCCTGTTTGAAAAATTCCCTGAGCAGAACCACTCACCACCTCCTTCTTTTCTTGCAGACCATCCTTTTCATATCTTTTATATAGTACTATATCATAATTTTCACTAAAAGTCTAACGTGATGAATAAGACTACACAGTTCAGAGTGAGGCAGAAACTAACATTCAAGCTTTGTCACTTAAAAGCTGTGTGACCTTTGTCAATTCACTTAACTTCTCTGATTGTGAAATAGGGATAGTAATATTTACTAATATAGTGTTATGAGGCTTCAATTACTTATAAAACAATTGAGGACAACACATGACACAAAGTGGGTATCAATAAATGAATGGTAGATGCTGTCATCGTTATTATTGCTGGTATATCATCATTTTTATGCCTTCCCCGAAATATGTAATATTTGCAATATTTGGCATAAATGGATTTTTTTTAATTTTTGCACTACTTAATGTTAATGTTTTGACTGGAATACATATTTAATTCTTAGGTGGATAAGTGAATGAATGAGTAGGACCTCGAGAAATGAGCAAATTCTCATATTATAGTTGGTCCCATAGAGATTAGTGGAGAATAATCAAGTCTCTTTTCCTCCATTATACATCTACAGCACAAACCATGTACTCTTTTTGAGGGTATAAAAAAATTTCATTATGTAATTTTACTATGTATTACTGCGGAGAACTCTCACATTACCTAAACATGAGAAGAATTTTGCACATGCAGAATCTTAAATTTTGTCTTCTGAATTTAGTATCACTTTTTAAGGATGATCTGAAATAGTTTGAGTTGTTACTAGTAATGCATACCTCAAAATTCTTTAGGCCAACAGCTCTCTAGCTGGTCTGACACTTGGATATAGATTCTGAGGAATCCAGGGTGAGGGGAATAAGTGTCACAGTGTGAGGGGCTACCAGCCACAGGACAGGTGAGGGAAGAGGTGAAAGGACAACTCAATGATTCATGAACAAATGGATCAAATGCGAAATAGAAGAACTGATGACAATAAGAAAGATGAGAAAGCCTCCAAGTCCCAATGCCTCTGTTTCCCAGCATTTTATTTAAAAGGTTTCAACTATGGTATTCATGATGTTGACACTGACTTATTTGAATGGATTAAAAGAACTCTGAGACTTTCTCCTTCTTAGGTGGCCAGATTATTGAACAGTCTAGTTTAATTCTGATAAACATTTTCCCAGTGAGGATTGCTAATATCCCCAGTGGACAAACTGGAGAAGCCACTGAAGGGCAGATAGATATTCTACTGTAAATAAATTGACATTGCCATTTATCACTACTCCCTTGAAAGTTTAGTCAGCATTGAATCCACAGAGCCTGTAAGCCCTGGTAGAGCTCAGAAAAATTGAATTTCAGTATCTGTAATACTAAGTAGTCCCTGAAGTAGAATCAGGAACAACAATAACAACCATCCAACTTTCCCTCCTTTTCCAGCTTAAGAAAATCACACACACACCATTGTCATTATCCTCTTCAGCCTGCTTTAATTAAAAACACACATTGCACTTCTCATGTGTCTACTATACACATGTCTCCTAATTCCAAACTCCTGGAACAAAATGCCCAGTAGGCGCAGTGATCAGGTATAATGTGTTTAAGTCCAGGTCCACAAGGACGGATATTACAAATAAAAATTGACTTAATTAATTAAGGTGTGGTAAAAAAGAAATGACCACAACGAAATCAAGTGTGCCCCACCCTCTCACATTTCCACAGTAAGAGAAAAGCTGTGGATTTTTGTCTGCTTGTTTCTATCATTATTAGTTGAGTTGTCTCAAACTCATCTCAGAGAATAAGACAATTGATATGGTTGGACTCTGTGTCCCCGACCCAAATCTCCTCTTGTAGCTCCCATAATTCCCGAGTGTTGTGGGAGGGACCCAGCAGGAGATGACTGAATTATGGAGACGGGTCTCTTCCACGCTGTTCACCTGATAGTGAATGGCTCTCATAAGATCTGATGGTTTTAAAAATGGGACGTGCCAAGCTTTTTGTTTGTTTGTTTTTGTTTTTGTTTTGGCTGCTGCCATCCATGTAAGATGTGACTTGCTCCTCCTTGCCTTCCCCCATGATTGTGAGGCTTCGCCAGCCACGTGGAACTGTGACTTCTCCATTAAAACTCTTTCCTTTGTAAATTGCCCAGACTCAGGTATGTCTTTATCAGCAGCGTGAAAAGGGACTAATACAAAAATAAAGGCTTGTTTTGCTTTCCCTGCAGCAAATCACCTTTTATAGCCTGGGCTGTGAGCTCCCCACCAAATCTTATTCTCGATTCTCAATAATATCATTCATTATTAACCCAAGGTGGATCCACTCTCACAAATACTATTACAAAGATACAACAGCACAATTTCTCAAACAATTTCTGAAATGCATTCTTATTTACTTTTCATCCTTTTCTAAAAAGAGTAGCTTCACAATGAGGTCCCAAGTTTCCAAACAGATTTTGGATAAAGTCCCTATCGAATTACATCCATCTAAATGCTGTAAATAGCTCACCCACTTTTATCAGGGGAGTCTTTCATTTGAAATCAGAAGTTCTAACAAAGAATTTCTGGGACCATGTGTATTACATATATCACTAGAGTGCACTGCTTTGTTTCAGGACTCTCATTTAAAGCTCTGTTTAACCATCCTCAAATCATCTTATTCCTTAGGAGGACCATGTGAATAGCCAGTGGGTCCCTTTCACGGGTGCGAAACTGATCCCTTTATTGATGTGGCCCCACTGTTCTGTCTACTCTCCTGGAGTGATGCTTTGGAAAAACAAAGTTGCCTGCAATACAGTTTCATGTCAAATTAGCATATGGCATAGCATATGGAATAACAACTAGAGGACTGGTTTCTCAGACCTGAGAAGGTACCAAAAACACATTTTCAGAAGACACATCTCTCATTGAAAAGGCAGCTGCCCAACACACAATTGTCTCCCAGTAGACTGGTACTGGCAAAGACAACTGTCTTGACTGAAAGAACACTGCCAAGAAACTGACCTTAGGGGGAACGGAAGAGAGCAGAGTATGATATTTACATTTCTTTGAAGTCTCTTTCAAGTTTTGAAAATCACTCCTAAAAATATACTCAGCTGTGACTAGAAATATATATTTTCTAATATTTTGCACAGTCTGGCTTAAAATAAAGCAATTCAACAGATTAGCAGTATTAAACATATGCATTTAGGTTTTTTTAATCTTTCTCAATTTAATAGTTTAGGACTTTTTTGAAAACTGCTAACCTATGGTGTACTTTGGTATCCCACACATTCTGAAGACAGAGCACTAATCTTCTCTGATTCTTTCGTTAATTTGTAACTATTGCAAAGTATTTCAGCATCACACCCTTTATCATACAACTGTCAGTAAAGAATATTTTGAAGATATTGTCAAATCCTTCTTGTGAGTGACAAGTTGTTTCACAGCTTTTTATTTCAATCAACTTTTTAAATCTCATTAAGCAGAAAACTCATTCTGTCTCAAAGAAATGAATTTTAATGTATTAAATATAATCCACTATAGAGACTCTCGGTAGGAAGAACATATGTACAAAAACCTCTAATATGTAGACAGAATATAGTGAGATTATCACAGCACATTTATGAAATTCTTGTCTCTATGAGCCCTTAATAAAATGCCTCTAGTTGCCCATGATATTCCCCATAAGCCTTTCCCTAAAATTCTAGTTCACATAAACTTGCCTCAAAAGTTTTCTTTCCTTTGCCACCAAATGATGACTCATTTCCACAGCATCTAATTAATATTTACAATTCTAATTGCCTTAATGGATAAGCCTAATTTTTTAGGTACTACAATGCTCATTCTCCCATTTTGGTAAGGCTGACATTCATTTATACGATATTCTAATAGTTCAATCACCACACCTTAGTCATTTTCAGCATTCCACTGCCTAGTTTAATATGTAAAACACAGTAGGGGTTCAATTTAAGTGTACCAGATGATATTGAACTTTAATATCTGATCCTTTCCAGTTGTCCTAATACATGTTCAACTTTGCCTTCTTTTTTTCCCCATCTAGTCATGATTCTAAGATAAGCCATTTCAGTAATATATCGAATACTCTGAAAACCAATGCCATTTTATGAACTATTTGGCCTTCCTCAAGTTACTTAGCCGTTTGAACCTCAATTTCCTCACCTGTAAAATCAGAATATTATCTTTAGTTTTAGAGTTTTTGTGGGAATCATAGGGTCATATTACATGGGTTATTTAACTTACTTAAAGTGAAATACATTTGCTTGAGAAAGAGAGAATAAAGTAAATGGAAGGAATGATTCCATCAGTTTTTCCACCCAATAAGTCTCTGCCCTGGAGTAAGCCTGAGATGAGGGATGTAAATCCGTTAATCTCTTTCTCTTAGTCAAAGATAAATATTTTTCATGCAACATAGTTCCAAAATGTAAGCTGCCAATTTCAAACAGAACTAGCAATCTGTTTCAGTGCTGAAGGAAAAGCTGGCTGCATTAGATTTAATGAAAAGTGTTCAATCTATGTCTTTCTTTGGAAATTCTCCAAGAATATATTTCAGTATGTGAAATGTTCATGCTGGCTGACTTTAGAATCTAATACTTGTGAATGATACAATTTTTTTTATTTTATTTTACAATACTGTTTATTAGGCAGGGCGCAGTGGTTCATGCCTGTAATCCCAGCACTTTGGGAGGCCAAGGTGGACGGATCACGAGGTCAAGAGATTGAGACCATCCTGGCCAACATGGTGAAACCCCGCCTCTACTAAAAATACAAAAACTAGCTGGGTGTGGTGGTGTGTGCCTGTTGTCCCAGCTACTTGGGAGGCTGAGGCAGAGGAATCACTTGAACCTGGGAGGCGGAGGTGGCAGTGAGCAGATATTGCACCACTGCACTCCAGCCTGCAGACAGAGTGAGACTCCGTCTCAAAAAAAAAAAAAAATAAATAAATAATAATAATGTTTATAAATTGCCCTGCTCATCACCTCTCACACATTAATGACATTCAATCACATTAGAGGATTATTATTCATTGTTTTATTACACAATAAAATAACCACAACTGCTAGGTATTTTAGCTCCTTGATAGTTTATCATGTTTCTTACAGTGAAATTTCCAGTTTTTTCAAGTCCTCTGTTTATTTCTCTCCTTTCTTTTGTAACAGATTTTCAAAATCCATTGTCACTCTTCAAATTAAGGTTATCCAGCATGAATATACCTTTTTTACATGTTTCCATGTCAAAGCATTTCATTATATTTAACCCCCTCTCTTACATTGGCTAGTCTCTGAGGAAAAATAAAGCTTGTCCAACTTGAGTCAATGACCCAAGATCTGTGTCTGGATCCCACCCACTCATACATCCTCAAAGGCTTTGTTTTACTCACTTTCATAATTTAATCTACACGGTCTTTCTATTAGGTGAATCTACCATCAGGTCTTCTTGGTATTAACAGCAAACTTCCTTCAATCTTGCTTAAAAGGAAGGAACAGTAGCTGGTCTGTAAGCCACTGCCTCTACCTTGGACACATCTGGGAAAGGCATCTGTTACTTAAAAAAAAAAAAAAAAATGAAAGTTCTGGGAAAATCTCCTCACAAACACACTAACCAGACCTCTTGGTAGTATGTACTAAAACACCTTTATAGGAATATATCTATTCTATCTAGGCTGGAATTATTCTATTTTTGTCTGCTGGAATTTATCTGTGTCCACTATATAATTATCAGAGGGTAAAATTATTAGAGTATAAAATGGAGATGCTTTGTGATCAAAATAATACACTTTGTGTGACTGATGTCATGCACATATAATTCAGATACCCCATATGTTAAATCTGGGCTGGAATGCATTTTAATGCAGAAATAGAGACCTGGAAAGCTGTATTAAGTATTTTCATATTTCATCATTCTTTCCCTGTGGCTTGTGATTACTCATTTTTTTTTAAGAAAGGGTAAACAAATAATAGCCTATGAGTTAAAGAGTTATTTAAAAATGAAAAAAATGTGATATCTATATTTGTATCCTGTAAAGCCTAAAATTTTTACTATCTAGCCATTTGTAAAAAAATTTTTCATCAACCTCTGCTTTAAATTATTAGTGAAATTTAGTCTGTGGGTAATACTTTGCGTTTAGTAAATCTGACTTGACAATTGACACTTTGTGCCATCATACCTGCTATACTCATTGAACTTCTTGAAAGCAGCAGCAAGAGTCAGCACCACAAGTTCAAAGTATTCATAAAAATAATTGTTATTTCATTTGCCCAGATATAGATTCACTTATACATAGTCATTTGATTTTCAACAGAGATGCCAAATCTTCAAATAGGAAAAAATATATTTTCAACAATGGAGCTGGAATAAATAGTGTGAGGGTTAATTTTATGTTTTGACTTGACAGAGCCATGGGGTGCCCACATATTTGGTTAATATTATTCTAGGTAAGTCTGTGATGGCGTTTCTGGATAAAATTAACATTTGAATCACAGACTGATTAAACCAGATTACCCTCCTTGATGTGAATGGGCCTCATCCAATCAACTGAATAGCTGAATAGAACAAAGAGGTTGAGTAAGAAGAAACTGTGCCTGCCTGACTGCTGAGCTTGGACATCAGTCTTTTCCTGCCTTTGAACTGGAACTTACACCACTGGCTCTCCTGATTCTCAGGCCACCATAATTATACTGGAACTTAGATCATCATTTATCTTGGTTCTCAGACCTTCTGACTCAAACTGGAACAACAGTATTAGCTCGCTTGTCTTCAGCTTGCCAAATACAGTTGTTGGGACTTCTCTAGTCCTCATTATTATATAAGCAAATTCTTCATAATATCTATCTATCTACATGTCTAGCTAGATGATGGCCATGAGACAAAAACATAAGAAAGTATCTTAGTGACTTAGTGTAGGCAAATCATTTTGAGAAGTCACAGAAAACAATATCCATAAATAATTAGTAAATTATATTTTCAACAAAATGTCCAAGTTCTGTTCATCAAAAGACAGCATGAAGAAAAAAAAATAGCAAGATATAGGAACAGAAAGAAAAATATGAAACACATATATGTGAGAGAGTACTGATATCCAGGATATAAAAGGAATTCCTATAGCTCAAAATAAAAAGTTTCTACAATTAAAAATATGAGACAAACATCTTACTAGACATCTCATAAAAGGGGATACAAGCATACGTTGGAGATATTGTGATTCAGTTCCAGACCACTGCAACAAGCAAATATCACAATAAAGGAAGTCACACAACTTTTTTCATTTCAAGGGGGTGTAAAAGTTGTGTTTATACTACACTATAGTCAACTAAGTGTATAATAGCATTATGTCTAAAAAATCCAATGTGTTTACCTTAATTAAAATATAATTTGTCATAAAAAACACTAACAATCATCTGAGACTTTAGCAAGTCATAACCTTTTTGCTGGTGAAGGATCAGTCTCATGTTGACGGTTGCTGACTGATCAAGGTGGTAGTTGCTGAAGGTTAGGATGACTGTGACAATTTCTTAAAATAAGACAATAATGAAGCTTGCCACATCAATTGACTATTTTTCATAAATAGTCTCTCTGTGGTATGTTATGTTATTTGAAAGCATTTACAAATAGTAGAAACTTCTTTCCAAACTGGAGTCAATCTTTTCAAATCTTGCCTCTGCTTTATTCATTAGGTTTATGTAATATTCTAAATTTTTTGTGGTCATTTCAACAATATTCACAGCATCTTCACCAGGATAGTTTCCGTTTCAAGAAACCACTTTTTTTGCTCATCCATAGAAACAACTCCTCATGCATTGAAGTTTTATCATGAGATTGCAGTAATTCAGGCCCACGTTCAGTCTCCACCACTAATACCAGTTCTGTTTCCATTTTCACCACATCTGCACTTACTTCCTCCACTGAAGTCTTGAACACCTTAAAGTCTTCCATGAGGGTTGGAATCAACTTCTCCCAAATTCCTGTTAATGTAGATATTTTGACCCCCTCTCATGAATCACAAATGTTCTCAATGGCAACTACAATGGTGAATCCTTTTCAGAAGGTTTAAAATGTATTTTGCCCAGATCTCAGAAAATTCATTATCTATGTCAGCTATACTTTTATGAAATATGTTTTTTAACAGTAAGACTTGAAAATTGCAATTACCCTTAGACTCATGAGCTGCAGAGCTGATACTGTGTTAGCAGGCATGAAAACATTATTCTTCTTGTACATCTCCATCAGAATTCTTGGATGAGTAGGTGCATTGTCAATGAGCAGTAATATTTTGAAATAAATCTTTTTTTTTCTGAACAGCATTTCTCGACAGGAGGCTTACATTTTTCAGTAAACCAAGTTGTAAACAAAAGTTTGATCATTGATGCTTTGTTGTTCTATTTCTAGAGCACAGGGAGGAATAGATTTAGCATAATTCCTAAGGTACCTAAGATTTTCAGAATGATAGGTGAGCACTGGCTTCAACTTAAAGTCACCAGCTGCTTTAGCCCATAACAAGAGAGTCAGCTTGTCCTTTGAATCTTTGAAGGCAGGCATTGACTTCTCTTTAGCTATAAAAGTCTTAAACAGCAACTTCTTCCAATAGAAAGCTATTTCAGCTATGTTTAAAATCTGTTGTGTGGTGTAGTTACCCTCAACAATAATCTTAGCTAGATCTTCTGGATAACTTGCTGCAGCTTCTACATCCGCAATTGCTGCTTCACCTTGCACTTTTATGTTATGGAAATGGCTCTTTCCTTAAACCTGACGACCCAACCTTTGCTAGCTTCTAACTTTTCCTTTGCAGCTTTTTCATCTTTCTCAGCCATCATAGAATTAAAGATAGTCAGGGCCTTGCTCTGAATTAGACTTTGGTTTAAGGGAATGTTGTGTTTAATTTGATCTATCCAGACCACTAAAACTTTCTCCATACCATCAATAAGGCTGTTTCGCTTTCTTATCATTCATATGTTCACTGGAGTGGTACTTCTAAATTCCTTCAATAACTTTTCCTTTCCCAACTTGGTTAACTGGCCCAAGAGGCCTAGCTGTCAGTCTATCCTGGCTTTTGACATGCTTTTCTCAGTAAGCCTAATCATTGCTAGCTTTTGATTTAAAATACAAAACATACCACACTTTTTTTTTCACTCAACACTTAGAGGCATTGTAGGGTTATCAACTATTCTAATATGAGTATTGTTTTGTCTTAGGTAATAGAGATGCCCAAAGAGAGAGGGAGAGGAGAGATGGAGGAATGGTCATTTGGTGGTGCAGTTAGAACTTACCGATTGTTTGACGTCTCATACGGGCACAGTTTGTGGTGCCCCAAAACAATTAATTACAATAGTAACATCAAAGTCACTGATCACATATCATCAAAACATATATAACAATTGTGGAAAGGTTTGAAATATTGTAAGAAATACCAAAAACTAACACAGAGACACAAAGAGGGCACATGCTGTTTAAAAAAATAATAATGCTGATAGACTTGCTCAACGCAGGGTTGCCACGAACCTTCAATTTGTAAAACACACAATATCTGTGTAGCACAATAAAACAAGTTATGCCTTACACAAATAGCCTATAAGCACATAAGAAAGTGCTCAACATAATTATCATCAGAGAAATTCAAATTAAACCCACAATGAGCTATTATTAAGCATTCATCAGAACGGCTAAAATTTTTAAAGACTGATAACAACAAGTAGATGTGAGGATGTGGAGGTGGTACCATACAGTGTTTGCTTGGAGTACAAAAGTGTATATGCACTTTGAAAAAAATCTGGTGCTTTCTTTCAAAGCTAAATATATACTTAAGACTCAGCAATCTGACTTTACATTGTTCCCTAAAAGAAAAGAAAATACATGCTCACAGAAAACTTTTGTAACTTTAAAACAGCTTTGTTCATAATACTCACAAACTAGAAATAACCCAGCTTCCTGTCAATAGGACAATTGGTAAATAGTCTATAATATATTCATTCAATGGGATACCATTCCACATTTAAAGAGTCAAGCTACTGACAAATCCAACAACAAGGGTAAATGTCAAAAACATTATGCTAAGTCAAATGAGCTTTACAAAAAAAGAATACATTTTATATTGTTCACTTATGTGAAGTTCTAGATCAGGTGACTCTAATTGATGGCAGAAAAGCACTAGAACAATGGTTGCCAGAAGGCAGGATTAGGAGTTAATTTGAAAAGAGGATGACAGAAATTTCTGGGATAATGATGTTCTGTATCTTGATTAAGGTTCAGTTTACAAAAGAATGGGCACTTGCCAAAATTCACTGAATTGCACACTTAAGATTTGTGCATTTTGTTATATGTAAATTTCACATAAAAGGCATCAAATTTTGAACTCCAATTAATATTGCATATGGTAAGGTATTATGGGAAATTTTATGGCTCTCTATGATGGGAACTTTCTATGGGAATGTTCATGGCCCTCCTTTAAACGCATCAAATGTAAGATCGTTGGATGGATAAATAAAGGAATGGAGTTGAATAAATATCAATAAAACATTTTTATCGGCCTCCAGAATTGTGAAAATAAATTTTTGTTGTTTAATCCACTCAGTCTGTATTATTTTGTTATGGCAACCCAAGCAGACTAATACAACAGGTGTTTATTGTAAAATTCTTTCAACTCTGTTATATATTTGAAAATTCACATGAAAAAGACTAAAAAATGAACTAAAAATTCAAATAGAGTTAATGATTAAGAGCACTACCTTTGGAATCATAAGGAATTGCACCCTAACTGTAGCTCTGCAACTTGCTAGTTGGGTGAAAATTAGTGTGTTATGTAACCTATCTTAGCCTTCTGTTCTCATTTGAAAATGGGTATCATAAAATGCCTCTCTCAGTTTGATGTAAACATGAAATAAAATATTATATATGCTAGTACCTAGCACAAAGCCTTTGACATATAAAGTGCTCAATTAACATTTGCTGCTAATAACTTTTTACTACTACCTTGCAGATTTTAATAACTTGAAATAAAAGAAAAAAATATGTGAAGTACTGATCTCAGCTTTCAAAGAAAAAGCACCAGGTCATTATATGTCCTATTATTTCTTCTCTTCAATGTTGGTATACATTCAATCACTTATCAGCACTTTTCATTCTACCCATTCTCGGGGTGAAAAAATGGACTATAAACCAAAATAACAGGAAAATTCATTACCAAATGTGTTAATCTTTAAAAACTTTTTTTTTACTTCATTAAAGAAAAGTAGACTTCTGTTACCATAGTGATTTGATTAATTCTGCTGAGAGTAGCAAGATTCTCAGATTTTCTCCTGTAATTGTGAAATATATAAATCTAAATAAAAACATAAAAATTTGATAAACCCTGTATGTAGCATATGTGTGTTTTAAAGAGAAATAATAAAATGAACATATATATATATACCGTCTAAAAGACAAAATATCTTTACTTTGAAGCTTTCTCTAAGTCCCTTCCCAAACGCTTTATTCCACTGCTTCCTCAACTCTTCCAATAAGTAAACACTGTGGTGAATTTTGTTGATTATCCCCTCTAGACTACAGAGTACAGTGAATGAGCACAAACTCATTGAGCCAGGCTCATTAAGCTAGGCTCAAAAACTTGTGAGCTAGGCTGCTAGATTTAAGTCCTGGATCTCCTACTTTATAACTGTGCAACTTAGAGGCTGTTGCTTAATCTCTCTGTATGTCATTTCCTATATTTGAATGGGAATCAAAATATTAGTTAAGAATATATATTGTATTTTGTTGAAAGTGTCTGGCACATAGTGCTTTAGATATATTTTCTATTATTTTGCTTTTCTACTTAGTTTAACCTATTTGTATGAATCTCTATAAAAATACATTCCCTTACACCAGCAATCTCAGCACTTTGGGAGGCCGAGGTGGGCGGATTACGAGGTCAGGAGAGCGAGACCATCCTGGCTGACATGGTGAAACCCCATCTCTACTAAAGACACAAAAAATTAGCCGGGCTTGATGGCGGGCACCTGCAGTCTCATCTACTCGGGAGGCTGAGGCAGGAGAATGGCGTGAACCTAGGAGGCGGAGCTTGCAGTGAGCCGAGATCGCGCCACTGCACTCCAGCCTGTGCGACAGAGCGAGACTGTGCCTTAAAAAAAAATATATATATATATATATTATGTATATTTATTTATTTATAGTCCTGAATTTTGGCTGGTTTTGACATTTACAGATAAGGGATTATACTGCTATCAAGTAGAGCTTGCTTTGATTTTTCAAAATAAACTTTTGATAGTCTTTCAATATATGTGATTGTTTGGTTTATTCATTTTTTGCTGTCATATAATATTCCACTGTATGAATACATGACTATTATTCTTTCTTTTGTTGATAAATGCTTGGACTATATCTACATTTTTATATTACAAACAGTAGTACTCAGCTATTTCATGTCATTATCTTGACAAAATGTGTACATGTGGGATGGTGAACATCATCTGTCAATTTCCTCTCAATTAATGTAAAACATTATGAGTTACTGAATACAGTTCTTTTTTGTATTTAAATCCTTATGTATTGATCATCTATAGAAATATTTCTCCACATAAATCAATATTTAAGAAAAAAAATCTACCACCTTGTGAAGAGTTATGAATTTTCAATTTGCTTTTCATCAAATCCTATTTTATTTTTATAAAAATGACTGAAGAAGTCACAATTAAAGTGTTACTATTGGGCTAGACAGCCACAAAACATATTTTGAATGTATTGAACAACTTTAACCTTCATGAGGAACCAAATTTTAATTAACACCCAAATCATTCAAATGCTCCTAAATTTTTGTCTCTGCATGGCTAAAACTTAGTGAATGGTTATAGTGTCTAATGAATGAATCTATTAAGAACTTGTCAATAACACAGATAAATGTTTTATTTGCCTTACTAACAGCCTGTAGAACAAAAAGCTTTCAATATCTTTGACTAAATTAATGGGCTAGTATCTGATAGAGAGCAAGTGGTTTAATCATTATAACAGATGATTCTGAGTTTAGAGTCATAGGTTTAAATTCTTTCGAGATTTTTTTCTTAGCCCTATCATTAGCATACATTGATTGCTCTGATTGGCTAATCATTGAATTAGGAAATAGATAACTTTTGTTACTAAACTGGTTCAGTACATAGTTTTCAAACTTTGGGAGAGAATTAGTCAATTTTGTGTAAATATATCTTTGAGATTTAATGTGTTTTTCAATAAAAATTATTTAAAAATTAATCCTAATATAAATATATAAATAAAACACCTAAATACACAAAATATTGTTATTAGTGAAATAAAATATCTGATTGGAAAATTTGAAACAGCCAGAGATATATGTTGGCTGATTGTGTTTATTATGTATTTGAGCCCTTTATTAAAATCCATCTGTATAACAAAAGTCTGTTTTCTAGAATACTTTAATGATAACTAATCCTATTGCTTGCATGTGGAAATGTTCTGAGATACAATGAGAAAGGCCTTAAGACACATTGGTTCACAGAACAATTAAACTATCATATGTGTTCCCTAAGGAGCTTCTTCTATTACAAATAATACTGACATAAGAGGAGGGGATGAACATTCTGGTTAAATGATAATGCACAATACAAAATGTAATGCTGTATAGGTATGAATAAGACATAAGGAAATTGTTTCAAAAGCCAGCCCAATGGCTCTTTGATACAAACCCAGGGGCCCTTCCCTTTCCAATGAGCTCAATTAGCCCTCTGCTCCATGACATCACAAAGTAACTGGTTTAAACTGTGCTTCACGAGCCTTTTATATACAAGAATTAAACAAGCCTGTCTCATTTAATTTCAGTTAATGTAAGTGAGCTTCTGAAACTGAATTGCTCAGTTATAACACCGAGCTTGAAGCCAAGCTGGCTGATTAATTCCTAGCTGTTTGAACTGCTTTCTTCTCTTATCTTGAGCTATGCAGGCCCTACTACAGCCTGAGGAGACCTGAGCCTAAATCTATAGGAGAATTTTGTTTCCTCTCCACAGAAAGGAATGGAGACCAGATAAGCACTGTGGCATAACACTGAAAACAACCAAATACTTGTTGCCAATTTTGAGAAATGTGCAGGATGTAGGGCTGATTAGAGAAACCAAAAAGTCCATAATATAGCATCCTTCTATCTGACTTTCAATTCACTGGTACACTGTGCAATTTTAATTGAAAATTACTATAGCCTAGAAACTAACATTACCCTAAAGATGCCCTAGTTAGTTCCAGTTGAGGTTTTTACATAAAATAAGCATTAGCAGCATGAGAAAGGAAGGCAGGAAGGGAGAGGATGAATATGGTGAGTCATTAGGGCAACAATTAGGACTCTTTCCCAAATTTTTCTCTATAACCTTTAGAAATCTTCAGACAATCTGTTTTGCTATTCCCAGGAGAGTTCTTTTATGCTCTTCAAAGCAAAATATGCCTCACGATGAACTTCCTAAAAACATATCATGGTGTATCTTCCAGTTTGAGATGAAAACGCATTGACTTTTAGGAGGTAATTTAGTGACTACACTCTAAGTTCCCCCCCCCCAACACACATACTCACACCCTGCTCCCATCTCACACATACTTTTCATATCTTGAGTGCATCTTTTGTTCTAAATAGACGCGATAAATGGTAGTGTGTATTATTCTGTTCTCACATTATTATAAAGAAATATCTGAGACTGGGTTGGGCACGGTGACTCACGCCTGTAATCCCAGCACTTTAGGAGGCTGAGGTGGGTGGATCATGAGGTCAGGAGATCAAGACTAGCCTGGTTAACATGGTGAAACTCTGTCTCTACTAAAAACACAAAAATTGGCCAGGTGTGGTTGCGTGTGCCTGAAGTCCCAGCTACTCAGTTGAGGCAGGAGAATCGCTTGAACCTGGGAGGCGGAGGTTGCAGTGAGCTGAGATCATGCCATTGCACTCCAGCCTGGGTGACAGAGCAAGACTCCAATTAAAAAAAAAAAATCAAATCTCCTGATAACTCATTCACTATCACAAGAATAGCATGGGGGAAACTGCCCCCATGATATAATCACCTCCCTCCCTCTACAGTGGGGATTACAGATCCCTCCCTCAACAGGTGGGGATGACAATTCAAGATGAGATTTGGGTGGGACACAGAGCCAAACCATATCATTCTGCCCCTGGCCCCTCCCTGCCCTGGTCTCTCATGTCCTCACATTTCAAAACACAATCATGCCTTCCCAACAGTCCCCCAATGTCTTAACTCATTCCAACATTAATCCAAAAATCCATGGTCCAAAGTCTCATCTGAGACAAGGCAAGTCCCTTCTGCCTATGAGCCTGTAAAATAATAAACAAGTTAGTTCCTTCCAAGATACAATGGGGGTACAGACATTGGGTAAATACACCTTTTCCAAATAGGAGAAATTGGCCAAAACAAAGCGGATAGGCCCCACGCAAGTCCAAAATCCGGAGGTCCAATTATCAAATCTTAAGTTTCAAAAATTATCTCCTTCACTTCCATGTCTAGCATCTGGGCATGCTGATACAAGGGGTGGGCTCCCATGGCCTTAAGTAGCTCCTTTATGGGCTGGCATTGAGTGCCTATGTCTTTTCTAGGTGCACAGTGCAGGCTGTTGGTGGATCTACCATTTTGGGTTTTGGAGGGCTGTGACCCTCTTCTCACTGCTTCACTAGGCAATATCCCAGTGAGGACTCTGTGTGAGGGCTCCAACCCCATATTTTGCCTGGATAAATATTTTCCCTGTACTTTCACACTTCTCTTTTCCTTGCCTGCTGCCATGGAAGACATGCCTGCTTCACTTTCCGCCATGACTGAAAGTTCCCTGAGGCCTCCTCAGCCATGTGGAATGGTGAGTCAATTAAACCTCTTTCCTTTATAAATTACCCAGTCTCAAGTAAGTATTTCTTTATAGCAATATGAGAACAAACTAATATAGCAGGCTAAGCAGGAAACTTGAGACTAGGTAAGCTTTCTTCCTTCCCTCCATTTGGCAATGCTGCCAGGCCAAAGCAACCAAAATGAGCCACGCAGTTGCTGTCAGTAGACAGTGCTATGGTGCTGAAGACTTGAACAGCAAACCAGATCATTTCCAGGGAGCCCATCAGAATGGTTTCAGCCTCAGAGAGACCAAAACTATTAAAATAAAGCTGGCTTGAACGAATGTTCCTGTCCATTTCCTGTGATGTTTGCTGAAATAAACATCCGAAGCACTGTAACAAAATAAGAAAACAAAATACCCAAGGATATAAAACAAACAGTAGAACCATTCTTTTAACCACTCTCCCCACCCTGGAAAGAACTTGAAGCTGCAGTAAATCCAGATAGTCGCTGTGCAAAAAGCCAAATATATAAGTTCACTGTAGACATTTTTCTTATTTCCTGATCAGCAAGGTACTTTCTCATTTTGAGAAATTTTCATAAATCTGATGAGACGCTAAGTGATATTATATCAAACTTCCTATAAAAGTACTTCTAGAATGATGCTCACCATAGCAACTGAGCACTCCAATTGTGTTATCTGAACGTGGGCTATATGGGGAAGAGAACATTTCTCTCATCTTTATTTCAGGATTGTGTAAGGTTAAAATAGTAATGGTTAGAAAACTATATATATGGGTTGTGATATTTGGAGATTAGCATCAACTTAAGAGAAAGGATATAGTTTATGTCACTCCCTAGTAATACACCAATAGCTTAAGAATTCATGTTCATGGAAGAAAATCCTTTACTTAAGGAACTCTGTCCTAGGAGGACATACGAATTCTGATAAAGTGAAGAGTAAATACCTAAACAATCTGATACCAAACATTTTGAAGTGTCACAATATAATTGTAACATGAAACTGTATGTACAATTAAATGTTCAAAATCTTGAAGTTTCTTTTCTCTGTGTCATAAACACAAAAAACATAATAATGAATTACATTTATAAATTAATGAGACTAATTTATCTATGGCTCATTAGTTAATTTTAAAGTTATTTTCTGAAACTTTTAAAAAATTGATGGTTGGAAAATGTATATGATAATCATAATTACTATTTATTTGGCATCCACTGTGTACAGGTACTTTACCAAATGGTCTCATTTGATGACAACACTATTAGAAGAAAAGTATTTGATTCTGTTTTTGGAAACAAAGATACTTTGGTGCTGATAAAATAAATAACATATCCAAAGTCACATGGGTAGTTAGAGCCAAAGCCCGAAATTTCCTCTACCAGCTCCTTTCACTATATCCTTCTTTATATCCATCCATTTATTTCTCTTCCTGCTATTGCACCCTCATCTCCTCCCTATTTTCTCCTTTCTTCTGTTGCACTAATTACTCCTTAGCATTCTGTTGAGATTAAACTAAAAAATTTTGGTTTCCAAAAGCACAAGATTACAGGTGATGCCATCTCTAGTAAAGGGTACACTTTCCCAGGGATTTCAGAGCTGTTTTTCTTCTAATTTCAAAAGGATAAAGCAAATTGACAATCTGTACCTGAAGCCTAATCCAAATGTATCTTCTCCATGGCTAACCTTCATTGGAGGCAGTTTTTCCTTCCGAAACCTCTTTTAGTCTTATGATTACTACAGGAAATAAATAATATTTTGGGTTTGAAACCACTCTCAATATTAATTTTATAGTTTTAAGGCACTAAAGCCATTACAATTGTAATTTTTGGTATTAATTATGAAATAAGGAATCACTGTATTTTGTAAGGTTCCTTATAAAATAACAAGGTGGTTATAATGTTTTATAATACAGCATAAGTATAATACTGCAGTATTTACCTGTCACTTGTAGGATTACATAAATATGTCTTTCATTTATGTTACTAAAAAAAAAATCTATCACAGTGAGGGTTTTTTGTTCTGGAAATACATTTTAATCAACTTAGCAACATAAGAAAAGCAAGTTAGATACCACTGTAGAGTTTAGACCAATATTTTCTCTCTTTCTTTCATATCCTTGGCTAGTATAAAAACCTCAAGGGAAATTAGGCCAAGAATGGTTTCTGTAAAAACTTCTAGAGCTTCTCACAGAGAACCAAGTAATATCTTGAGTAAACAATGGGCTCTGATTTTTTTTTTCCTGGCCAGAAACAATTCTCATGTTAGTAAACTAAGCCGAAGTGACTGGCTAATGACTTCACATATGTAGTTTGTTTTGTTTCTTTTTTATTTTGCTGACCCACCTACTATGTTCAGCAAATATATGTTTCATTAGATGTGTAGCTCACAAGGAATAATGACGTTGAAGTAGCATAGTGTATTTATAATTTTATTTAACCGGTCATTAGTGTTTTTGTATTAGCTATCTTCCTGACATTTAGAATTTCCCCTTGATCTTTTGTCTGATGTATGAAATACTAGAATTATTAGAAATCTTTTGTGCAATTTGAGGGTTAATGTTATGATTCGAATTAGGTCATTTCTTATCTTTTGACTTAAAATACACAGAATAATCCCATGAAGAATTCCTCAGAAAGCCTGAAAGAGTAAGGGCCATCTAAATTTCAGGCTTCAAATTCGAGTAGAATGTTCACAAACTTCAAAAAGCAGAAGATACAACATTAAGTCATTTTAAGAGCATAATTGTGTATTTATCATTAATTATCTAGAAGTCATTAAAAAGGCATATTTCATAATTTGGTGTTTTCACAATACCAAATTATTTTCTCATATTATTGAATGCATTATAAGGGGTGCATGTGTAGAGTGTGTGTGGGTGTGTGTGCGTGTTGTTGGATTTTTTTTTCATTTAACTTGTCCTATGTACTTGAAGAAAGCACCAAGTATAGTCTTTGGAGTTGTATTATTCTGCAAGAAAATGTCATATTATATATACAGGTGGGACTGTATGGGAAGGTATATGGATGAAACAAGGTTGGCCAAGGTTGATAACTTTTGAAGCTAGATGATGGGTACTAGGAAGTTCATTATACTATTTGCTCTTCTTTTTTATTTGTATAAAGATTTCTAACACTAAGAAATTTCACATGATGTTGGCAAAAATGATCCCATAGCTCTAATCCCACGTTATAATGATTTCAGCCTCCTATATGTTCAGTTAATTCTTATATGCTTTCATTTTATGTATGCACACATACATAGAAAGAAAAAACACTTTCTCATTTATTTTTTCTATCTCCTTTAAAAACCCTATTTAACATGTAGTTAGCCATATTCTATGTGGTTCTATTTTCTATACCAAATCACTTCTATTTTTGTAACCATACGATTATTTTGATTATTGTCAAGACTTTACGCTCAGAATTCAGGTAATTTTCTACTACGTTCTTTAGTAGTTCCTCAAAGAGTTCTCTTAGCTCTTATCTGTGCTGATCAAGTCATAAGTCTGCTGGACAAATTTACAGTAGGTAAGGCAGTGTCACTGAAATGTTTTCCCCATGATATATCATCTTGTTCTAATTGCAGAGCAATGACATGTTTCAGAAAAAGGAATTCCTTGTTCAAGCCAGTTGCCCATTATGGTTCATTATTTAAGACTAAACTTTGTCACCTCAATCAAAATACTCAACTATAATTTTCTTGATAGAACATTACTGTCCTGAAAAATTCAAAGGGCTCAATAATATCTCATGGTATTTATTTAATATGGTCTTTCATATCATTACAGTATGCCAGTTACTACTTTCGTTTCAGTCCTGTTCAGGTTGGGACAAGGCAAGTTAATATACATAGCTGCGCTAAAAATTTCAAACAGAAGAATCTTAGGTTGAAAAGCTGATTAAGGATTTGCCCCCCTGGAAGAGCACCTAAAGTGAGTGAATTTCTCAAAAAGATAAGTATGTTCCCACGAGTGGCACACAGGCCTCAACAAGCATGAGTACCAGCTGATGCTGCAGCAAAACCAGACTTGGACTCTACAGGAATCAAGCACTGAAAACCACGGTGTTTGAAAAGAGCCTCTGGTAGGAATTTCTAGACAAAAGGCATAAACAGTTTGTAATGTCCTCATTATCTTCAAAACAAAGCATGTTGTTAAATATGCCAGAGGACTTACCACTTTCCATAGACATTGTGGTGCAGAATTTCCCTCTTTCAGTCATGCAGTTAACATGCATCAGCACCTTTAAAGAGAAAGAAATATAAAAGGACATTACTCACACATTTCTGGTTATGTAGTAATTTCTTGGAACAGCAAATTCCCCAGATGATTTCATTATCCTAATGTAAAGATTTTTATGGAATGTTAGATGATGTAATTATAAGGCCTCCCTAATAAATCTTAGAATACTTTTATAACTTGATTATTTACTTTATACATTTATCACCATATATTTCTTTTGCTTTATGTTTTATTTTTGTTGTTGTTTTAATTTTGATCTATCCTGATTTTCAGCTTAGAACTTCACTGTAGATTTTAATGGTGCTGTTTTCATTTTATAAAGGCTTTCCTTAAGATGTAAATGTTAAGTGTTTAGCCTATTCTTTCTTAGAAAAGTAGTTAGTTTCTAAGACTAAGGCTTTCTGGGATATGCATTATAGGTATATATTTGGGGAAAAACAATGTATACATTTGCTAATTACTTTATGAACCATTTTATATTTATTAAATGCATAACCTACTAATTCTATATTTTAGAAATTCATTATCTTTATTTATAGTAGACACTTATTCAGTACAGACTATAGCGTAATTAAATAATTCCAATTTTGTTTCTACTTAAGGCTAATGAAATATTTCACTATGAATTAGACATTGAAATTGTATTTTAGTGCTTCCCAACTCACAAAATTTATCTTGTTTTTAATAACTTTAAAAATCATATTGTAGAATGACCAAAAGTTAATATGACACCTAAACCATTGTCTATAGCACAGACATTACATGCAATATATTTTATTTAATTTCAGTTTCTAATAGCTTTACAATTATTGATGTATATATTTATTAATTTTTAGGCATGAACATTGAAGAAAAATTATAAATACATATACTCACTTTGACATCTCTAATAATATTTATCAACCAGTTATATTTTCTCTGAATCTGGCTTTATTTATTGTTACTAGAAATATTTATTTAATTTGCATGATAACCAGTTGACCTATAGAAAGTGGGCATACCAAATTCATTTTAATAGAAAATTTTCAGAATATTATTTTACTGATCTGCCTACATGCTTATTCTAAGTCGAGAAAGTGAAATAATTTACTTCCATATATTTGAAGTAAACTGTGCTAATGTAAACTGTAAACAGGCTACTTTGTAGGTATCAGTAAGAGATACTGACTTTCTATTTAGAAATAAATCTTACAAATTGACATTGTTTTAAGAAAAAAAAATCTTTTGTGTTATTGGTTGCCTCAAAAAGATACTGACTGCTGCATATAGACTTTGCCATTATCATAATGACAGTATTCTAGTAATTATTTAATAGAATTATGATTTTGTTATACAAGAAATTTTATCATTTTATACTAAATACATTTGTTTCAGTACCACATGCTAAATGTTTTCATATTTTAGAAACTATACTTTCAGCAAGCTAAGCAAGAAAAATATGCAAACACTTTTTATTTATTCACTCATTCAACTAGTATCACCATTAAGCCACAATCTGCTAGACACTGTGCTAGTTGGTCCCTGAGTTCTCAGTGCTGAGAAAAATAGATAATACAATTGAGAAAAGACAACACCAATGTTCTATGATACAGGAAGAAATCAATCAAGCATAATTTTTTAAAAAGAGATAGATAAGGAAATAGAGGGAAGGAGATGAGATAATGTTAAGGAGGTGAGCTGATGTTTCGATGAGGGAATGTGGCAACTAAGCAAAGGGTCAGAAAAAGAGCAATTCTGGACAGAGTGAACAGCCTGTGCAAAGCTCCAAGTTACAATATAGCTTTGCATATTTGTGGAACTGAGAGAAGACCAAGATAGAGAAGAGTAAGGGAGGTAAAAAGAAGCACAAAATCTGGTTGGAGAGGTAGGTGTATTGAAAATCTTAAATTCAATCATTGTTATTGTTGCTGCTGCTGCTGTAATTTTTATACCTGTGTACCTACTTCCATCATCATTTTATAATTTTTCTTAAAAAAGAAATTAATAATATCCTTTCTTATTCTAGTTTCCTGGAGTAGAAAACCGAGATTCAGAAAGATGTTGTGGGCAATTTGTTCTTTTCTGAATAAAGACATAGGTTCCTTTGATGGCTCGGCTCAGGGATCTATTGGCAGGAATCAAACCGATTATCTAAAACTTTAGCAACTGATGCTTAGCACCATGGTCTGCAAAACTTGCTTCTTTTTAAAAAAAACTTTCAATATAAGTTCTTAGATAGATGTTTATTTGGTGATTGCTTTCTCCTTCAGCTTCTGGAATTCTGATTGCTTTTTCATTACTCTTCTCATATTGAAAGACCACTGCTTATTGGTTACTTGTTTATATGTTTTTATGTTTGTTTAGAACAACTTAGAAAGGACTTATTAGATACTGTTTTCTTCTGGGAATTAAGTTAACATGACTATATTGAAGTCAATTATATAAGTTGGCTTTGCAGGGTCACTGCCCTTCTAATGTCAAGGAAAAGAGACCCAACAAAAATGGCACTGAGGATACTGTAGCTGCCTCCTCATTTGCTTTCCACATGTCCACTCCTTCCCTATTTGACAATATCTGTACTTAGTTAATAAAAAATTCTATTTTGCTTACAAACATACTAATTTCTGCTTACTCTAAACCTTTAACTAGAATACATAGCACCTCACTACTTGATCCGAAACTACTTCTCACAGCTTTAAAGGTCACCAGTCCTTTCTTACACACCGTATATCCATATCACATTGAATGAAGAGTCAGTCTTTACGGAATTTTGTAGAATGAGCTTTGAAAATCCTATTAACTCGGAGATCTAAGGAAGACACCAGGGAATCGTTTTGTGTGGCGTCAAAAGACTGGCCTTTTGTGAACAATTCAATTTATTAAAGGTCTCATTCTGAAAGGCTTAGGTTCACTATGTCTTATATTAGGTCCCGGTAAATGCATTATTAATTAACCATCAGCACAGGACCCAATACAAGGCTCTCCATCACACAAGAGTGTGGGCTCTAGAAATGGACAGGCTGAATAATTCTATTTCCTGCCCCCTCCCAACCTTTTCCACTAGAATATAAGCTGTATGAAGACATGAAGTGTTTCTGTCTGCTTCACAACATCAAGCAAGGTGACCCTTAACAGTGCCAAGAGAAAATTCAGAATATTTAAAATTGTAGTATATTTTTCCATTCATGTTCCAGGATAGTTTCATGGCATAGATAAGTGACTGGTAAGATGGCTTCACAGATTTTGCAGGGACCAGGTTGTTCTGCCATCTTCAATACATAAAATATACTTAATGACCCAAGATGGCTACTTGAGCTCCAGCTATTATGTTCACATTTCAGTCAGCAGAAGGAGCAAGAGACAAAGAAAGGTTATCACCCTCTTTTTAAACAAGATAACTGAAAGCAGTACACAAGACTTTTGCTAATATCTGTCAAAATTTAACCACATGGCCACATTTGGCTATAAAGAGAAACTAGAAAATGTCTTTCCTCCTGGAGGTTATAAGCCCAGCTAAAGCTCAGAAAATACGTTACGAAGAGGAGACAGATATTGAACACTGTTTCCCCTCATTTGTCACCATATATAGCATATAAATATGTTAATTGAGTTAATATCCTGTTGAATTTATGTCTCTGCTCAATCAAGCGTGTTATCTTATTAAAACTTCACACCAATCCTCTAAATGATGCATTATTCCAACCATTTTAGAGGAAACAAAACAGAAGCCCAGAACATATAAGAGACTTGCCCATAATCATGCACCGAAGTAGTATTACAGTCCTAGCATTGAACCTTAAAGACATTCCTTGTGTCTCAAGGGTCATGACAGTCTTTTATAGCCTTCCATGGACTCTGGCAGGGAAACTGATGTTTTTTGGCTGTTCCTATTGCACATGGATGGAAACGGCTTCCAAGAAACTCATGTTTATATTTGCTTTGCCCTGCCCTCTTTGGCCTGCCAGTTTGCCAACCTGGGGCTATCAACTGCTTCTGCACCTGTGCAGGTTTACAAAAAATTTTGCCAAATTGAATGGAAGATTTGAAACACATAGATAGAGGTAGTTGAAGGATAATGATGATGATGCTGGCTGCTTAGGTGCAGATCTGTGATTCATGCTAATTCTCTTATCAGAATATAGGTTGGACACAAATTTATAATATCTATGATACTTATTAAATAACTACAATTATGTTACAGAGAAATACTGAACTTAGAAGAGTTACCAAACAAGAGCCACTCAAACTAAGATCATCTTCTTAGACCTAAGGTTATACAGAGGAGAAGTTTTATCTCTGAGATTCCATTCTGTCACTTAGTTTATTGAGCCATCTGGCTGCCTTAGTTTCGACCCAGTATTTGAAATATGTGTTTATAGAAATAAATATGAAACTGTAACTAAAGTAATATGAAAGCTGCAAACGTAAAAACGTGGTTCTAACAAAAAAGTCTACATTCTAAAAGTAATTAGTTACTCTGTTACCATCAGCCTCTGATGTTATAGCTCATAACCTTGTTGCAAACACGCACATTTTTATGTATCTATCATTGTTGTAATAAGTTCATTAATTTTTAAGTGTCTTAGTAGTGAATATATTACTTGTCTTTTCCGCTAAATCAACACTTTCCATTGTCCCTTGAGTAAATATTTTTGAAACAGAAATCAATAAAATGACTTCCTATTCAGCTATCTAAGTGTTTTAAATGAGGTTTTCTCTTCAGGTGAAAGACTCTAGGTGTGGTCATGTATGTTTTTAGAATTGAAATTCCAAATTGCTATGGTAGAGTTATTTTGTTTGTTTTATCTGGTTTTGAGAAACTAAACTGAAACCTCTATCTTATTAGATAACTTCAGTTTCTACCAGGGTGCTTTGATAGGAGAGAGTTCTGTTTTCTGTATTTCAGTGTGCTATATTTGTAATTCAGTGCTAAACAATAGTAGTAACATTGATAATAATAGTAATAGTAATAATATCAGCCAAGATTGGCCAACATGTGGAGACCCCACACCAACAACACACACGCACACACGCACATATACACATACACACACACACACTTTTATGCTATCTTAATAGCCATTTACTAATGTGCTACTTTTGAATGCTGTTAGTCTTCTACTTGTACAGAAAACTGTGTGCTTCAATCAGTCTTCTAATCCTCTGAAAAAAATGAAAAGACCTTGGAAACTCTCTTTTCATAGGTGAAGTAGAGGTGCTTTTTTAGTACCACATGGCAGCTGTAGACATATTTATGGCTGAATAATACTCTACCACATGATAGAGTGGCATAAAAAAATGTGAGTAAGTGATGACTTCTTCCCTGAAAAAGTTTATAGTCTATTAAAAGAATATAAATAAATACATTAAAATACAAAAGAGTAAATACATTTGGTAACTGCTTTCAGATATAATGGAAGAACCATTAGTAACATTTATTCAGCATTCAGTGCAGAGAAGGAGCAACACTTTTTAATGTCAAGAGACATAAGAGGAACAGTACAAATTAGATACAAGTATATATAAAAAGAAACCTTAGTACATCAAAATCTAGATTGTGTCTATAGAAGTCAACAAACTGGGTTGAACAAAGTTAAATATCATTTTATTGTAAGTCTTCTCAGAGCTGCTAATATACCAATTTGTACCATGTAACTCTGAAGGGAGAATTTAATTGGAAGCAGTTCTCCCCTCCCCAACCCCCTTTTTATGTAGGAGTGTTGAGGCTATTGCTCTACAGATTAGCAAAACCCCAAAAGCCTATGAAAGAAGATTTGCTCCTTTTTTGTCTTCAAAAAATGTTACAAATACAAGATTTTAAAAGTATAAGTATTTTGCAATAGTATTATGTTTTCAAAAAAAATTATTTAGGTAAAATATACATACAAAAGTAATCATCTTTGTCATTTTTAAGTGTATAGTTCAGTGGTAATAATTATATTTATATTCTTTCTATCCTTTCATGCCACCCTTCCTGGCCTCTGGTACCCACCAATCTATGCTCTATCTTCATGAGATCCAATTTTTAAGCTCCCACATGTGAGTGAAAACAAGCAGTATTGATCTTTCTGTGTTTGGCTTATTTCATTTAACATCATGACCCCAGTTTCATTCATGTTGCTGTAAGTGACAGTATTTCATTCTCTTTTAAGGCTGAATGATATTTCATTGTGTATATATACATTTTTAATCCATTCATCCATTGATGAATACTTAGGTTGATTCCGTATTTTGGCTATTGCAAATGGGGCTACAATGAGCATAAGGGTGCAGATACTTCCTGACCATATTGTTTTCCTTTCTTTTGGATGTATACTCAGTAGTGGAATTATGGATCATATGGTAGTTCTATTTTTAGTTTAGTTTTGTGTTTTTTTTTTGTTTGTTTTTTGTTTTGAGAAAACTTCATACTGGTCTCCACAGTGGCGGTAGGAACTAACATTTCCATCAATAGTGTATAAGTGTTCCCCTTTCTCCATATCCTCACCAGCATCTATTTCTGCCTGTCTTTTCGATACGAGCCATTTTAACTGGGGTGAGATGATATCACATTTTGTCATATACCCATTGGCCATGTGTATGTCTTATTTTTTAGAAATGTCTGTTCAACTCATCTGTTCATTTTAAAAATCAGATTATTTACTTTTTCTCCTATTGGGTTATTTCAGCTCCTTATATAATCTAATTATTAATCTCTTGTCAGATGGGTAGTTTGAAAATCTTTTCTTCCATTCTGTAGGTTGTCGCTTCACTTTGCTGATCGTTTCATTTGCTATGCAGAAGCTTTGTAGCTCCATATAGTCCCATTTATCTATATTTGCTTTGGTTGCCTGTGCTTTTGAGGTCTCACACACAAAAAAATAGTTGTCAAGACCAATGTCCTCAAGTATTTTCCCAATGCTGTCTTCTAGTAGTTTAATGGTTTTGGATCTTACACTTAAGTCTTTAATTCATTTCAACTTGGTTTTTGTGTATGGAGAGACGTAGGGGTCTAGTTTCATTCTTCTGTATATAGTTTTCCAGTTTTTTCCAGGACCATTTATTGAAAAGACTGTTCCTTCCCCATTGTATGTTCTTAATGCCTTTGTCACAGATGAGTTGCTGTAAATGTGTCAGTTTATATTTGAGCTCTATATTCTGTTCCATTAATCTAAGTGTTTGTTTTCATGCCAGTACCCTGCTGTTTGGGTTACCATAGCTTTGTGGTAAATTTTAAAGCCAGTTTTGTTCTTTTTGCTCAGGTTTGCTTCGGCTATTCTGGGTATTTGTGGTTCCATATATATTTTAGGAATTTTTTTGTTTAATTTCTGTGAAGAATGTTATTGATATTTTGATGGGGGTTCCATTGAATCTGTACATTGCTTTGGAAAGTACTGAGACATGAGAATAGGGAACTGTGGTAACCAAGGGTTAAGGTATAAGCAAAAGAACAGCAGGTGCAGCAGTTCTAGGCAAGATTGGGCTGCATACAGGCCACACCTTCACTCCTGTGAAGACACAGACAACAAGACAGAAGTTTCTACTTCAGTCTCTGATTGACCACAGGCCTTCATAAGGTGTATCTAATTGGAGGCTTCAAAACAGCCCCTAGCGGTGTTGCCGGATTCTTTTGGCTTAATAAAAACGCTAATGGTGGAGAGGGGTTCTTGAGCCGCTTGCTCGAGCCCACTCCCGCTCTGTGAATTGTACTTTCACTTCTTCAGCAAACCTGCACCTTTTTTTTTCTCCTTCCTTTTGTTGCTTTGTCTTTCATTGCCTCGTTCTTTTGTTTCTTTGTGTGTTTTGTTCAGTTATTTCTTCAACATGCCCAGAACCTGGACCACTCACAGTAAAGACCTTCCATCAGGTAACAATATTGTCACTTTAGCAATATTCATTCTTCTAATCCATAGCATAAAATATATTTCCATTTTTGTGTGTCCTCTTCCATTTCTTTCATCAAAGTTTTATAGTTTACCAAGGATAGAAATTTTACTTCTTTGGTTAGATCGATTCCTAGGTATTTTATATTTTTCGTAGTTATTATAAATAGGATTGGTTTCTTGATTTCTCTTTTCATATTGTTTGCTATTAGCACATATAAATGCTTGTGGTTTTTGTATGTTACTTTTGTATCCTGCAGCTTTAATGAATGTATCTGTTCTGTTTTCTTTTTCTAGGAATAAGATTATGTTTTCTATGAACAAATGCTAATTTGACTTCTTCCTTTCCAATGTGGATGCCTTTTATTTTTTTCTCTTGCCTAATTGCTCTCGCCAGCACTTCTAGTGTTTTGTCAAATAAAAGTGGTAAAAGTGGGCATTCTTGTCTTGTTCCAATTCTTAGAGGAAAGGACTTCATAATTTCCCCATTCAGCATTATGTTAGCTGTGGGTCTGCCATATATGACCTTTATTATTTTGTGGTTTGTTTCTTCCATATCCATTATGATGAGGGTTTTTAATCAAAAAAGGATATTAGAAGTTTATATAAGCTTTTTTCTTTAAAATTTTATTTTCTAATTTTATAACTAAATGATTATAGATATTTTAAGTTTATGACAGCCTAAATAATATGAATTTAGAACATGTTATCTTTTGGAGAGAAACAACAATATTCCCCATAGAATAACTAGTAGAAAGTAAAACAGAAGGCATGAGACAGTAAAATGTAAAACCCACACACACAGACACACACACACACACATGTTTTCAGTAGTGTCTATGTTGTATTGTGTTTATTCTTTACCTTAAGGGCTGTATGTTGTATTATGTTTATTTCTTACCTTAAGAACTGTCTAAAAGGACTATATGTTGTACTATGTTTATTCCTTTACCTTAAGGACTGTATGTCATATTATGTTTATTCCTTACCTTAAGGACTATCTAAAAGGCAAGTATTTAAATTACATTAAGAGCATACTTTTATGTAAAATATCCTAAGGTTGACTCATAGACATATGGCAGACATTTGCATTATGTGAAATTTTTAAAAATTGGATTTAATTTGGCCTACATATTTTTCTCTTCCCTGATGAGTAACTTTTTGAAGCTAATTCCCTTTTTATTTTATGATTTATGAGTCATCCAATTTCACCCGTTATCCTTCATAAAATGTTATATTTTCATGAACATATACATAGCAGGAAATTACTGAAATGGCCCAAATTATGAATTATTGCTCTCACATACTTTAAGGCCAACTTTGAAAAGTAATCATCAATTAAGTTTTATGTATCATCAACAAATGCTAAGGAATTACCTACTGTCTATCAAATCTTTATCTCCCTGTTAAATTTAAATCACAGATTTCCATCATCCACCACTGCCCCCACCCTACCAGCCAGTGTTTTTCAACTGGAATGAATTTTTTCGCTCAGGGAATATTTGCAATGTGCAGAAACATTTTTTATTATCAAAACTGGACAATTAGCACAATTAGCAGAGGCATGCTATTGGCATCTACTTGATTGAGGCTAGAAGTGCTGTTACACATCCTAAAATGTTCATGCCCCCAACATGACTAATCTGGTCCAGATATCAACACAGCAGCCAGTGTTGAGAAAATCTGCACTGAACAATGCTACCTGGATATACCAGGGTCATCTCAAATGCACAACTAAAATCAAGGTCATCATTTCCCCTCTCTTCCCAATAAACTCTGCTCCGCTTTTTTCTGACAGTACTCGAATCACCCATTAAGATTTAAAACCATAAACTCAATCATGAGACCTGTCTCTCTGTTTGAATAAAATTCCTTTTAGATCAGATTCAACCACTGCAACAGCTCTTATATGCATCTTTCGTTCCCTCCTTTCAGAGAGACTCATTGTCCAGTTGTGGACTATGCCATAACTTTTCTAACTCAACCTTTCTCCACCCTCCCTAGCACACCTTATTTTTCTTCTTTTATATTTATGCCTAGGTAAGCCTTCTAAAAAACTAAGCAAATTGTGTTACCTACTCAAGATTGTACAATGTTTACATGTTGTCTAAATTACAAAAGATGAAAGACGAAACCTTTAATTTTAATATCCTCTTTCCCACTTCAGTCTTAACTTTGACCACTTTTTGATCTGTAATATTCACATCAGCTAAAATGATCTGTGTATATTATTATAAAACTATAATTTTATATTATAATTATAATATAAATATAAATTATAATTTTATATTAAAACTATAATTTTGCACAGAAAATTTTTTGAACAGAAAAATTTGTTTGTATTTTTAGCTATCTGGACTTCTATTTCATCTACATTTTCCAACTGGCAAAATTCTCCCAACATTTAATGAGCATCACCCAGTTGACATGGGTGAAATAAATTTCTTTCTTCTTAGGACTTTCTCATTCTTATTTTATTATACATAAACAGTCTCCTTTATTTTATTGATATAATCTTATTCATTTTATATCCTTTCTCTAGCATAAGCTTTTCAAAGATGGCATTTTTTAATTAAACTTTTATTTTTGAGAAAATTATAGATTCAAATGCATTTTAAGAAAAAATACAAAATGATGCCATGTACTCCTTACACAGTTTGCAAACAATAAAACTTAGCAAAATTATAATACAATATCACAACCAGGACATTGATATTGATACAATATACCAATCTCACATTGGCCCAGTTTTATTATATTCATTTGTGTTTATATTTTGTTCCTTAAATATGTAGCCATGTATCCATCACCAGAATAAAGATACATAACAGTTCCATAATCCCAACAATCCCTCCTGTTGCCTTTTATACCCACATTCACTTCCTTTCCGCCCTCTCCTTTCTTCTCACCCCATGCACACACATACTTGTCCCTAAACCCTAGCAATCACTAATGTGTTCTCCTCCATTTTTTCTATCTTTGTTTTTCCAAAAATGTTATAGAAATGAAATTATAGACTATGTAAATGTTTGGAATTGGCTTTTTCACTTAGCAGAATTTCTGGAGATTTATCTAAGTTATTAAGCAGATAAATGATCTATTCCTCTTTATTGCTGAGTAGTCTTCCATGGTATGTATATACCACTGTTCGGTATACCATCATCCACTGAAGGACATTTGAGTTGTTTCTGGTTGTGGGGTAATATTAATAATGTTACTATGAACATTGGTGTAAATATTTTTGTATGATCACAGTTATCAATTTCTCCGGACTAAGTGCCCAGAAGTATAATTGTTGGATCATATGATAATTGTATTTTTGTCATATGATAAATTGTATTGTATTTTATAATCTGATAATTATTTATTTTTATGAGAAGCTAACATGTGTTTCAGAGTGACTGTACCATTTTACATTCCCATCAGGAATGTGTGATCCAGTTGATGCAGCTTCTCTTGCTGTTCACCAGCATTTGGTGCTGTCACTATATTTTTATTTTAACGATTCTGATAGGTGTATAGGGATCTCATGGTGGTTTTAATTTGCATTTCCCTAATGACCAATGGCATTGAACATATTTTTATGTGCTTATTTGCATCTTTATATCCTATTGAGTGAAATGTCTGTTTGTATCTTCTGACCATTTTCTGAATTGTGTTATTGTTATTTTTTTAATGTTAAGTTTTGAAAGCTCGTTATGGATTCTAGATAGCAATCTTTTTGGGTACGTGGCTTGTAAATATTTTTTGCCTGCTTATGGTTTGTCTTTTCATCTTGTTAACAGTCTTTCACAGAACATTTTTTATTTATTTTAATGAGGTCCATTTTATTCATTTTTCCTTCTGTCAGTTGTACACTTTGTATTAAGTCTGAGAATGCTTTGCATATACTTAGACTCTGAAGATATTCCCTTTTGTTTTTTTACGTAAAAATTTTATAATTGCATATGTTCCATGTAAGTTAATAATCCATTTTGAGTAATTTTTGGACAAGGTGTTAAGTTTAGGTCAAGGTTCAATTGTTTTTTTTTTTTTTTTTAGAGCAGCAGCAAGATTTATTGTGAAGAGTGAAAGAACAAAGCTTCCACAGCGTGGACGGGGACCCGAGTGGGTTGCCCTCAATATTTTTTTATACTTGTGGATGTCCAATTATTCTAACACCTTTTGTTTACAATTCTATCCTTCCTCCATTGAATTGCTCTTACACCTTTCTCAAATTCAGTTGGTATATTTAAGTGGATCTCTTTTTACATTTTCTATTTGTTCCGTTAATCTATGTGTCTATTCCTTCAATAATACTATGCAGTCTTGATTATTGTAGTTATAAGCAAGCCTCAATATTAGATAGAGTAATTTCTTTCAATTTATTAATTTTTTTCAAGATTGTTTTAGTTGCTGTAGGTTTGTGCCTTTCCATATAAATTGTAGAAAAAGCTTGTTTATGTTTACAAAAATTTCTGTTGAGATTTTGATGGCAATTACATTTAATGTATGGATCAACCTGGGAGAAATGATTCATAGAATCTTTATTTTGTTGGGTCTTCCAATCTATGGACATGGTACATCTCTCCATTTATTTAGATTTTCTTTAATGTCTTTCATCACCAACTGCCACATTGCCCACAGCATCCACATTGTCACTTTCTGCTTTTCATTGATATATTAAAATTATTTAGATTTTCAGTAATTATTGATATATTTGTACTTAAGATGTCATTTTCAATTTTTTTTTCTATTTGTTTCCTTTGCTTGGGGATTTTTTTTGTTTATACTTTAAGTTCTGAAATACATGTGCAGAACATGCAGGTTTGTTACATAGGTATGCATGTGCCATGGTGGTTTGCTACACCCATCAACTTGTCATATACCTTAGGTATTTCTCCTAATTCTATCCCTTCCCTGGCCCCCCAACCCCTGACAGGCCCCAGTGTGGGATGTTCCCCTCCCTGTGTCCATGTGTTATCATTGTTCAACTCCCACTTATGAGTGAGAACGTGTGGTGTTTGGTTTTCTGTTCCTGTGTTAGTTTGCTGAGAATGATGGTTTCCAGCTTCATACATGTCCCTGCAAAGGACATGAACTCATCCATTTTTATGGCTGCATAGTATTCTGTGGTGTATATGTGCCACATTTTCTTAATCCAGTCTATCATTGATGGCCATTTGGGTTGGTTCCAAGTATTTGCTATTGTGAATAGTGCTGTAATACACATATGTGTGCATGTGTCTTTATAGTAGAATGATTTATAATCCTTTGGGTATATACCCAGTAATGGGATTGCTGGGTCAAATGGTATTTCTGGTTCTAGATCCTTGAGGAATCACCACACTGTCTTCCACAGTGGCTGAACTAATTTACACTCCCACCAACAGTGTAAAAGTGTTCCTATTTCTCCACATCCTCTCCAGCATCTGTTGTTTCCTGACTTTTTAATCGTTGCCATTCTAACTGGCGAGAGATGGTATCTCATTGTGGTTTTGATTTGCATTCTCTAATGACCAGTGATGATAAGCCTTTTTTCATATGTTTGTTGGCTGCATAAATGTCTTCTTTTGAGAAGTGTCTGTTCATATCCTTTGCTCACTTTTTGATGGGGTTGTTTGTTTTTTTCTTGTAAATTTGTGTAAGTTCCTTGTAGATTCTTGATATTAGCCATTTGTCAGATGGATAGATTGCAAAAATTTTCTCCCATTCTGTAAGATGCCTGTTCACTCTGATGATAGTTTCTTTCTGTGGAGAAGCTCTTTAGTTTAATGAGATCCCATTTGTCAATTTTGGCTTTTGTTGCCATTGCTTTTGGTGTTTTAGTCATAAAGTCTTTGCCCATACCTATGTCCTGAATGGTACTGCCTAGGTTTTCTTGGGTTTTTATGGTTTTAGGTCTTACATTTACGTCTTTAATCCATCGTCAATTAATTTTTGTATCTCACTTTTATTGGCTTACACTGGGTACTTAAACTTTTTTTTAGAATTATATCTTGATTTACTTGTAGTACTTTTAAATGCACCTTCTTTGTAAGTATTTCTTGGTGGTTGCTATGTGTATCACAGTATACATGTGTTATGGACACCTTTATTTCTAATTTTATCCCTTTACCTTCATCACTTTTAGATATCATCACTTTGTGTGTTACATGATGCTACAATTGTTCTTTCTATCATCAAATATGATTTCTAATACTTGAGGAAAGGTAAAGTCTATTATATCAACTCATATTTTTGTTCTTTTCATTATTTTTCTTACTTTCTGATATTTCAGGATTGTTTTTTATTACTTTCCTGTACAAAAATACTTCTTTCACCCATTCTCTAAGGATGGATTTGCTAGCTGCAAAATCTTTTAGTTTTCTTACATTTTAAAAGGTCTTTACTTGCTCTTCATTTATAAAGATTAATTTTATAGCATATAGAATTTACTGCAAATAACTTTTCTTCTTTTAGCACTTGAAAGATATGCCACTTCTGGCCACCGTAATTTCAGATTAGTCTGCCATAATGTAAATTCTTCTTTCCCTGTAGGCAATATGTTGTTTCTTTCTGTTTGCTTTCTGGATTCTCTTTTGGTCTTTAGTTTTTAGAAGTTTAATACTGATGTTTGTGTCTTGGCATGGGTATTTTGTGTTTCTCATTTGAGGTTCAGTCAGCATCTTGAATATGTAGTTTACATATTTCATCAATGAAAACTTAATTTTTAGAACCTTTGTGGTAGTCTTTTGGTCTGCTTGGTTTATTTGGTGCCATTGGGACTCCTACTGGGCCTTCTAGTGTTGCCTGAAAGGGAAGACGGAGCTTGCCCAGGCCACGTCACCTCTATGCTGGAGTCACCATCCCTTGGCAAAAAAGAGGTTTCATATGTGGACCAATTTTTGTGGCTGGACCTCCCTTACTGTTACTGTCCAGTTGCCTCTGGTAAAGGACAATGTTCCCAGGCCCACAGGAAGAAGTTTCCTGTGGCTGGTGATTACTGTAGCAAAATTTTCCTAGTTGATGCTGCCCAGTCAGCTGTGTCATTTCAGTGGGTGAAAGGATTCCCCATTCCTGCTGAGGAAGGAGAGGGTGCACTTCCCCTGACTCTTGGTTAATAGCAGGACTTCCAGATGATGTCCTTGCTGGCGTCACCAGGCTTGTCTGGTGTTGTCGACATGACTCCTATTAGATCCAGGGAGGAGCCTATGTGAGTTGCCTCCTCTTGCTAGATTGATAGTCACAAAAGGCCAAACTTGGGCTACTTTATTCTGTTAAATTAAAAGGCACTTGCTGCTCTATTGCTCCTCCAGTCTGGGGTTCCTAACCATTCCCACCTTCCTCTTCATGCAGTTTATAAATCTCATTTGGTTGCCTCTTGCATTGTTTCCAGGAGTTAGACTTGTACTTTACTGAAAGGAACAGGAAAAATAATATCTAGGTCATATTGCCTGGATCAAAAACTGACATATTATATGGAAACTGTCATAGCACCTTCTTCATAATATATACCCAGTATGTATGTATGGAATAAAACATGAAGAATGCCCAATTAAAATTTGTTGATGTTGGACCACAAGAATTTCTTGAAAGTTGCTAAAAATCACCAGCTTTTGCTTTACTATAATTGTTATTATGGCTGGGGAAAAATAGACCTCTAGTTATCTGCCCTTTTGCACATCTCATAATAGATTCTAACTCCTGGCTATTCACCATTGATTTACCTTGGTTAACATACTAACTCATTGTCTGCATACCAATGAGAAAGCTGAATTTCCCTCAGAGGGATCGATTGCTACAAAGATCACCTTACACTTTGAACATGTATTATATCTATGGCTCAACTATGATAACAAAAAAAAAAAGGACAACTCTAGTAAGTGAAATTGAAGGAATATATCTACAAATACTTTGCTCCTTTTGACCCCATTGTAAGGTCCATGTTCATTAGCATAAAACATCAGCTTTTTCAATTTATTATCAGGTAAAACATACTGCTAAATAGATTTGCATGCTTAATTTCTCACACTGCAAAATTGCCAGCTTCTAGTGTCTAGTTTATGTGTATTTTGTGTGTTTTTTTCATTATCCTCAGTGATTAAATTAGTTTCACAATTTATAACCTAAAATATAAATAACCAAAATCACAAATAACTTCAGGCTCCCTATAAGGAAAATGTTAAAATGATTTTAATAAACATTTTATTCTAGTATTAGAAAATGTGTTTTTGCCATAAAACCAGAGGTATCCTATGGTAGAGTATATTAGTTTCTACTCTAGACATCATATTTTCTATCCTAAATAATAGAAGTATGATTAAAAAGATTATGTGGACATCTAATATCAGACATGAAGCTATCATATTATTCAGTGGTTTGCATGACAGTTCTTAAATGTTACCTCATATTAGTGTATTCATTTGACTACTCAAATTGAACATATCAATGTGATACCTTTCACAGTATACAGAATTAAATGTTATTCATCATTAAATGGTTTAGCAAATTTATTAGATTCTAATTATACTTTAATTGTACTCAGTAGCAGGTAAAGTGTGTGGTTTTCATTCTTCCATAGCAAAAACTACATAAAAATCTTGCTGAAAAGTCACCCTCTTTGCATTTAACTAGTGTTGCAATAAAAAATGTTGACTGGATATAACAAATAAATGGCCTAATGGCAGAGATCTTTTTGACTAACAGGATTAAAAGAGGCTGGATGTAGTAAGTGGTATACATGCAATATAAAGAGACATTATACATGGTCTTTCCTATCTGTTTTAATTGGTTAAAGCACTCATTGCAGACTTATTTCTCAATTTCTGTTTTAATTGGTTAAAACACTCACTGCAGACTTATTTTTCAATTTGGGGAAAGGGAGAGCAATTCTGCTCTCATTACTAGCATAATACCCACCCAGTAAAAATTGCTTCCCCAAGTGCCAGAGAAAAGAAAGTATCTCTATAGAATTTCAACCTTTAAAAATTAATATCCCTTCTGAAAATGACTCCAGATAATAGAAATAATCTGTATCTTCATAGATTTGCATTTCCATCCACAAACACTAAAATGATACAAATTTGACAAATAACATTTTATATTTTAAACATGAGATTTATTTTGTCTTAGTAACCATTAGCAGGCACATGGACTAAAGAGTCCTTAATCAGAACCTATTCCACAAATGTTATTCTGGACACCGCACTTTGATTGCAATTATTAGATAATTTAAAACAGTGGAGGTTATTTTTAACCAGAAATCAGAAGGGTTTTTCTTTACTTTGGAATTTCAAAAGAGACACACAGAACACATATTTGAAAATAGAAACAAAAAATCCAACCTGTGAAATCAACTCTCTAGTGTACTAAAGAGTTAAACATATCTCCTAAACAGTTAAGTTAAATATATATCCACCAAATTATATATAATGTCTTTTATAACTCTAATGTTGTTCTGGTATTAACAACCAAATACAACCTACTAAGGAAAAAAATGGTCTTATTTGTATAGGACAATTTTTAATAGAGCTTCTAATTTGGAGGCATTTTGCCCCCATTGAATGTCCTTCTGGTTACTTCAACATACCATAGTGAATCTATAAGCTGCAAAACACCGGTTTTATTTTTGCCTCAATGGCTCAAACCTCCGACTTTATGTTCACAATCTTCCTTTGCTGCCAATTGCAATGAGAATGATAAGGATGTGATACTTTCCAGCCATGTAATCAGTACAATGACAAGACCTACGGAAATTAACTTTCCTATACCTGAACTTTATGTAATCCTTCTGTAGTTCTGTCACTTACGAAGAGCCTTTCTAAAATGTTAGCTTAATCGGGCATCATAGTGGCTAAGGAGGGAGATAAGGATAGTTGAAATCTATCCTGATATTTGCGGAAGGAAGCTTGTCTATCTTCTTCAGTTAGCAAATAACTTGGAGACTCCTCCAAACTATGTAAATATCTAAAATTGTCTATACTACTCTCTCATTTTCTGTGTTAACTCTTCAATTTCATCATTTATGTTCCTTCTCATCTTTATTGTATTCTAACCACACTGGCCTCCATGCTGTTCCCCTGCTTCAGGGCCTTTGTACCAGCTGAACCTTCTGTCTGTGATACTCTGCCTCCTGATCTTCAGATGACTTGCTTCTTCAGCTCTTTCAAGTTTTTACTCAAATTCATCAATACAGATTTTTCTGAGTACCCACTGTAAACGATAAACTCTCTACACAGAGCATTCCTCATTGCCTTCCCTAGCTTCATTTTAGCCATAGTACATAATAGCTTCCAATATGCTATATAATTCATTCAGCTACTTGTTGATTGTCTACCATACCCATGGTAACTAGAGCTCTACAAAAAAAATCCTTTTGATCTCTTTTGTTTACTTCTATATCCCTAGTGTCCAAACAAATACCTGGAACATAAGAGATGCTCAACAAGCATGTCTGAAATAAATGAATAAAATGTCAATTGAAGGTCAATATTGAGTATGGAGTATAATGAAAGATATAGAAAATACATTATTTTTAATATATGATATGTATACATGTAAGAAAAGGAACTAATCTTATTAAAACTTTAAAACCAACCAGAATACCATTAAAGATTTAGAACTCTCAACAAAGTGAAAAAGACTCTGAAATATTTAGATTTGAATTTATTTGTACAATAAAATGTAAACAAAGGAATTCCATGTTAATACATCTAATCATCTAAAAGAGAAGAACATTTAAATTGACGTCTTCTTTAACCTCAAAATGGTAATTATAAGAACCACATTTCCAGCTGAGAGATGAATAATCAGAAGGAGATTTAGCCTCATTAGTATCTTTTCTTTAGTTAGAAGAAATTTGCCTATTTAATATTTGGGGAAATCCCAATGCCCATGAAAAATTCTTCTTCTTTTTTTCCCTTCATTATTATATTATGTCCTTCAAGTTGTTAATAAGGTATATTGATTTATTATTGGTTTTACTTTTGCTATACTTTAGTCATTTATTCACAAACTATATGTTGCCTGTTTTTAATAGATTCTTGTTCTTTCAAGCATTCCATTTAAAATAATTATTTCTCCTAATTTCTATCAGCATTTCTATATTGGATATATTCTCTATTTTTCTAACTATAAAGCAACAACAACAAAAAAACCTTGCCAATGAGTCAGTAATCACAAAATATGTATTACTCAGAAAGCTAGTATAGTAAAATACTGTAAAACAGCATTGTGATCTGAATAGTGACCCCTCCAAAAATTTGTAATTTGAAGTCCTGACCCTTAGCAATCAAAATGTCACCTTGAAGGTAGGGCCTTTTCCAGATGTAATCAAGTTACAATGAGGTCACTATAAAAAAGAGGAAGTTTAGAGACAGACTCATACAGGAAGAATGCCAAACAAACTTGAAGAGAGTCACTTATATGCCAAACGGAGGCCTGTAACAGATCCTTCTGTCATACCTCTTAGAAGGAATCAACCCTGTTGGCACCTTAATTTCTAGCCTCCAGAACTGATGAAATAAATTTATGTTGTTTTAGCCACCCAACTTGTGGTACTTTGTTATAGCAGTCTGTGAATATAAAAAAAATTTACATTTATATGCAAAAAAGTCTTTTAAGTCATGTTTTAAATTTGGTTCAAGGTCAAACAGTATCTGCAAGATAGAAGTGTTTCTAATCTGCTAAAAAGAATGGCAATAAGGAAGATATTTCAAAGATGTTTCTCTCTATTTTCTCAAATCATTAAGAGAATTCTTTCAAAGGTGTATGTTAATATACAGATGGGGGGAAAGTCCACAGAACTTAAAAGTTTTCATTTTAGAAAATCGGTAATGTCATAGAAAGTAATATTTTTCAGGAAGGCCTATAACATTAGGTAATTCCCAAAATAAACCCCTAAGCATTTGACTTTCCATAGTTCTCAAATATGCATTGTGATAACTGCCTTGGCTAGCAGATCAGAAACTTTAAAGGGACTCACATTCACTAACACTGTGGAATTGTGCATTATATGAACCAGTGAAAAAACTGAAAATAGCAGAAATATATAGGCACCAATCAACACGTCCCTTAGGCTTGATGTGCTTGCCACTCCTCTGGGGACTTTTCTTGTCCTTCGTCCTCATAGTGAAAGCTGGTCTCCAATGTTCTCTTTCTTCCTCACAGCCAAAGGTGAATCAGACATGAAATGTACAAGTAGGAAAATGAAGCACGTGTACGCCTGCACACACACACACACACAAACAAACAATTGTAGTTCTCCAGTTTTTTTCTGAAATTGCAGGGTTTCTAAGTAGACTGACTACTTAGAGTTTCTTAAGTTGTGAAACAGTACATTTTGCAAATGGAGAATTTTCTGGTGTGCAGAAAGTGTGTCTCCATTCCTTATACTCTGTGGTTGGTTTCAACGCATTTATTTCTAAATTATTAAATAAAATTATTTTTTTCTTTCACATGTTTGTCGTAACAGTCATATGAGACACTATAAAAGAAATCTAAAAGAGCCTATATAAATTTTAACTATAAATATGTTATTAAATTTTTATTAATCACATCAAATTTAATTCTAATTATAGCAATATCATATTTAATTATGATTGAATTAATTTTCTTAGAGCTTGCCTTAGTCTGTTTGGGCTGCAATAACAAAATGCCATAGATTGAGTGACTAATAAACAACAGAAATCAGTTTCTCACAGTTCTGGAGTCTGGGATGTTCAAGATCAAGGTGCCCAAGTATCTGCCCTCTTCCTGGTTCTCAGATGGCAGCCTTCTCCCTGTTTCTTCACGTGGCTGAGACAGCAACAAACCACGCTGGCGTCTCTTCTACAAGGGCACTAATCTTAATCATCTTTTAAAGTTTCCACTTCCTAATACCATCACCTTGGGGAGTAGGATTAAAATATATGCATTTTGAGAGGACACAAACATTCAGTCTATGGCAGGGCTCTTTAATTTGTTTCAGCTACATTATTGAGAAATAATCTATGCTTCCCTAATGGTCCAAAATGTAAGCCAACCTGAAAAAGTTAGTTCTTATATTCATACTGAAGTAGTTGAGAGAAGGTTCTAGAGCCAGACTGCCTAGGTTTAAATACCACATTTTGTACTAATACTTAAGTGAATTTTTAATTTTCCTCATCAGTAGATTGGAGACGTCACATATGGAAATGAAGAGCAAATGAGGCAGTAAACTTAATGTTTTACAAAACTTGGTGAATAATAAAAAGCTAACTAAGCATTGGTTGTTAATTCATTTTTGTGTTGTCCTCTTTATTAATATGCCTTATGTTGAATTTAATTCTAAAATAAATTAATTCTAACTAGATGTTGCAACTGTCTTTTAAATTAAACCCTTAAAATAAGAAAAAACTGCTACTTTCCCTTTTTTTATTATTATTATTATACTTTAGGTTTTAGGTATCACAATGTCAGATTGTTACATATGTATCCATGTCCATGTTGATTCTGCACCCATTAATCATTACATTGTATATGTCCTAACTGTCCCTCCCCTCCCGGAATGTGATGTTCCCCTTCCTGTGTCCATGAGTTCTCATTGTTCAATTCCCACCTATGAGTGAGAACATGCGGTGTTTGGTTTTTTGTCCTTGCGATAGTTTACTGAGAATGATGTTTTCCAGTGTCATCCATGTCCCTACAAAGGACACGAACTCATCATTTTTTATGGCTGCATAGTATTCCATGGTGTATATGTGCCACATTTTCTTAATCCAGTCTATTGTTGTTGGACATTTGGGTTGGTTCCAAGTCTTTGCTATTGTGAATAGTGCCGCAATAAACATACGTGTGCATGTGTCTTTATAGCAGCATGATTTATAGTCCTTTGGGTATATACCCAGTAATGGGATGGCTGGGTCAAATGGTATTTCTAGTTCTAGATCCCTGAGGAATCGCCACACTGACTTCCACAATGGTTGAACTAGTTTACAGTCCCACCAACAGTGTAAAAGTGTTCCTATTTCTCCACATCCTCTCCAGCACCTGTTGTTTCCTGATTTTTTAATGATGGCCATTCTAACTGGTGTGAGATGGTATCTCACTGTGGTTTTGATTTGCATTTCTCTGATGGCCAGTGATGATGAGCATTTCTTCATGTGTTTTTTGGCTGCATAAATGTCTTCTTTTGAGAAGTGTCTGTTCATGTCCTTTGCCCACTTTTTGATGGGGTTGTTTGTTTTTTTCTTGTAAATTTGTTTGAGTTCATTGTAGATTCTGGATATTAGCCCTTTGTCAGATGAGTAGGTTGCAAAAATTTTCTCCCATTCTGTAGGTTGCCTGTTCACTCTGCTGGTAGTTTCTTTTGCTGTGCAGAAGCTCTTTAGTTTAATTAGATCCCATTTGTCAATTTTGGCTTTCACCACCGATCCCACAGAAATGCAATCTACCATCAGAGAATACTACAAACACCTCTATGCAAATAAACTAGAAAATCTAGAAGAAATGGATAAATTCCTCGACAAATACACCCTCCCAAGACTAAACCAGGAAGAAGTTGAATCTCTGAATAGACCAATAACAGGTTCTGAAATTGTGGCAATAATCAATAGCTTACCAACCAAAAAGAGTCCAGGACCTGATGGATTCACAGCCGAATACTTTCCTTTTAAGAAACAAATCCTGTTAAGTTTTTATAAGTATTTGGGAGATGAATGTTTCTGATGCATTCAAACAAGTATATAGCTTGAAGGAAAGTTGACCAGGCATAGGAGAGCTGCCTCACAGATCAGCACGGGGAAGGTGTTCTGAGCGGGGGGAATGGACAAGGATAGAAAACTACAAGTAGTCTGCTTTCACGAAGCAAGGAAGATGCAGTGAAGGAAGTTGGTATATTTGGGTCAAGAGGCACCATACCAAAAATCCAAATGGGCTTTTGATGCTATAGAAGTAAATTGAAACTTCATCCTGGTGCTAAGGAAGATTTAATCATTATACCTGGTTTTTTTCCCAAAACTCTCAGGAGTAATGAGAATATTTCATTTGAATACTTTATTGAGAGCAGTGTGTGTGTGTGTATGTGTGTGTGTGTGTACGTGTGTGTAGCGGAGGGAAGTGGCTGGCAAAGGCAGAAATGGAAGAGGCTGAAAACATGAAGAGTACTAAAGATACTATATTAAAGGTATAGAACAGTGAGGGTGTAGTGGGCTTAATGGTGGGTATCCCCAAAAAATAACAAGTCCTAATCCCTGGGACCTGTGAATGTTACCTTATGTGGTGAAGTTTTACAGATTTGCTTAAGTTAAAGATTTGGGGATAAGGAGATCATTCAACTATCCAGAATTATCTGAGTGAGCCCTGAATGTCATAAAATGTGTTCATATGGGAGAGAGGCAGACGACTTTGATATACACAGAGGGAGGAGGAGGAATCAGAGTGACCATGGAGACAGAGACTAGTTGATATGTCCAAAAGCCAGGGAATGCCAGCAAATACCTGAAGTGGGAAGAGGCAAGGAACTAATTTTCCCTAGAGCTTCTAGGGAGCACAGCCCTGCTAAAACTATAATTTCAGCTAATTGAAGCTGATGTCTGATTTCTGGACTTCATTACTGTGAGAGAAAATTTTTTTTTTGTTTTAGGCTACCAGGTTTGAGGTAGTTTGTACATTGGCCACAGAAAACTAATACAAGTGTTCAACAAAATTTGTCATAAATGACAAACCTACTTGGTTTTGGCACTTTTGTTTCTCAGATTGAGAAGGCTTTGGAGTCCCTGAGACAAAAATAACTAAGCTATGAATGCCTTTATTACTCATTTAAAGGTTTTGACAAATAAAGCTAGAACATTGAATAAAAAGAGGTGAATATGAGGACTGTGAATCAATTTAATTTACTATAAGCTACTCTAATATTTGTAAAATAAAAAATACTATCAGTTTTTTTCTTCACTAGTAAAGCCTTTTGCTGACTAGCTTCTTGTGAGGATCGAAGACATTGTCTAGTAAATGACTCATTCAATTCACACATATAAGAAACAATCAATTTCATATCCATATGCCTTCTTTTAAAATATTCTGCCCTTTTATTCTTAGTGATGAGCCTTACAAAGTTGTTTGAGTTTTGTTTTTAACCATCATGTGTATCTGTGTACAGTCTTTCCTCAGTATCCACAGGGGATTGGTTCCAAGACCCCTGTGGATACTAAAGTCCTCAGATGCTGAAATCCCTTATATAAAATAATGTAGTATTTTCATATAACATACACATGTCCTTTAGTATACTTCAATCATATCTAGATTGTTTATGTCATTTTTATTGTTACATTGTTATTTTTATTGTTTTTTGCCTGAATATTTTTGATTCATGAGTAACTCTAATATTGGTAAAATAAAGAATACCATCAGTCACTCATTTGAATTCACTGAGGCGGAACTCGCAGATGTGGAAGGACAACTCTATACATTTAGGAGACTGCATTCTAAGAATAAGTACTGATACAGACATTTGTTTTGTATCAATGTTCTTTAATCAATTTAATCTTCAGAAAGTGAAGTCTCAGTGCAACCCTGTTTCACCAATCACCCAGCCAGATATGTATGTAGAAGTCTTTCTTTCCAGCATGTAAGCAGGGTAATTTAAGGTCAATCCATAACCAAATCATCCTTTTCCTTCTCAGGAATCTTCCAATACTGATTCTTTCTTATATTTCCTGGATCTTCAGCAAATATATCTCTATGAGAGTCTTCCAATGTATATATAATCATGCTGGAATTTTCCCAACTTAAAGATAAAATTCTTCTTATCCTGATTTATCTCTAATTAAAATCACACCCAGCGTCAGCAAAGAGATTTTACTGTTACTGTCACCACATCCTCCCATGAGAATACTTACTGCTCAGTGAATTCCAATAATCGTTATCCATCACGTTTCCCACCACTATTGCACAGAATGTCTCTCTTTGAGGTAATAATGACTTTTGAGTCACTCAATACAATGAATGTTTTTCAGACATCCTACTTGACTCAATTTAATTCAAAACTATCTACATATACTCTTTCTTAAAACTTTTATTATTGACTTCCTTAAAACCGCAGCCCTAAATCCTCTGTTTTGTACTTCATGTCTCATTGCTCCTTCTCAAACTTTTCTATGGACTCACCTTCATCTACTTAATTTCTATATATATGCATTCCCACAATTTTTGTTCTTGGCCTTATTTAAGTATATTTCCTCAATCCCACCAACAACTTCAGCTACAACCTAGTCACAAATGACTTCAAATGTATTTCTTCTGTCCAAGAATCTTCTCTAAGTTCTAATTGCTGAGATTCTCACAGACATTTTAAACCACTTTACTGAGATATAATCACATAAATTCAATGGATTTTAGTATATTCAAGATATAGTTGTCCCTGGGTATCTGTGGGAAATTGATTCCAGGACCTTCCGTAGATACCAAAATCTGTGGGTGCTTAAGTCTTTTATATAAAATGGTGTAACATTTGCATATAACCTATACACATCCCCTTCTATAGTTTAAATCATCTGTTTTTAACCATCTGTAGATTACCTATAATACCTATATGTTCCCTACACTTCATTTATTTGGATTCAACATAGTACTCAGCATGCAGCAAATTTAAATCTTGCTTTTTGGAACTTTGTGAATTTTATTTTTTGAATGTTTTTGATTCATAGTCGGTTGAATCCACAGGGTGCTGAACCCACATACACCAAAAGCCAACCATATGTGCAACCATCACTACAAACTATTTTTAGAATATTTATCTTCTCAGAAAATAATACATAACTTTTATCTATCATCTCTCAATTCTCCCAACCACCTTTCCAGGCTTACAAAACTACTAATCTACTTTCTGTCTATAGATTTCACTGTTCTGGACACTTCGTATGATATGGAATCAGGCTTTGTTGTCTTCTGTGACTGTCTTTTTCCCAGTTACATTATGCTGGAATAATATTTCATTGTATGAGTATATCACATTTTATTTGTCATTTGTTACTTAATAGACACTTAGGTTATTTCCATCATTTGGCTGCCATCACATTGAGCACAGGTTTTTATATGGCATATGCTTTCTTTTATTTTGGGTATACGCTTGGTAGTAGAATTGCTGGGTCATATGGTAACTCTACATGAAATCACTCGGAGAAGTGCCAGACCATTTCCTGAATTGGCTGCACCATTTTGCCTTCCCACTAGCTGTGTATGAGGGTTCTGATTTCTCCATATTCTCACCATCACTTGTTATTATCTAATTTTTAAAATTCTAGCCATCCTAGTGGATGTGGAGAGATCCTTCAAATTTAACATGCCTGAGTCTTAACTCATTATCTTTTCCAATCATTTAAGTTTGTTCTTCCTTCAGGGCTTCAAATTTCAGAAAATGGTACTTAATCTAGGAAAAAATATTGCTTGTTCCATCCCTGTCATCCCCTATATTTTCATCAATCACAGAATCCTGCCCAATGCACTCCTTAAATATCTGTGGGATTTATTTTTCTTTTCTCAAGTGTGTCTACCCTTATTTAAGCTACAACCATGGCTCACCTAGACCAGTAAAGATCCTCTTAACCAGTCTTCTCAGATCTCTTCTCTTTCAATCCATTTTCTGCTGCAAAAGCACACATTTTTCAAAGAAAATGTATGTTCCTCTGATGCTTAAAAGTCCTCATTAACTCTCCATTGTTACTTATGTAAGGAATAAGGGCCTTAAATTAACCTTCAAGTTGTCGGCATGATCTGGACTGCCTCATAGCCACTGACTGTCCTGCATTCATTTTTCTTCATCACACCATGTTCCTCTCTCAGGACTTTTTAATAATCACTTTCCTATGACTTGCAGATTTTTCGTCCACTTCTCTCTGTGGATTTATTTCTTATTCTTTCTTAAAAGTTCAATTAAATGGTTATTCCCTCAATAATAGTTCCCTATGATAATCTTTAATAGCAATATTTTTATATCTGTAACATTCATCACAATTAAAATTACATGCTAATTGCATAATGAATGCTAGCTTATTTTGCCACTAGAAAGTAAGTCCTGTGAAGGCAGGGGAAAAGAGAATGTTTGTCTTCTTATTTGCTCTAATTCTAGCCATTAACGATATATAGAGATAGATAAAATGTGTGTTGAATGATCAAGTTAATAACATTTTTATCTTAAGCAAACTGACATAATTTGAGGAGTTTGCAAAGTTTGTGTATTTCATACTTAAAACGTTACCTTCAAAAAATTATCAAATGGTTTATTGTGATGCTGAGTTATAATGATGACTAATAATTATAAACAGATACAATCTTGCCTCTTCCTAATTCTTTAAATCTTTGGACTCAAATGTGCTTTATAGGAACAAGAAGCAATGTTGGACTCTTAACAGAATACTCAGTAATATTCCAAGTAAGGAAAACAAAGTTATCTAAGTAATTCAATATAATCGCCTATGTTAAATATCACTATGCATGTAGATAACATTTCTGTGAGTTTTTTATTTCAATTCATATAAAGCTAAAAACTTACAAAACAATTCAGTATTTATTCAATGCATACATACTTATCTCTGCACTGTACGATGAACTGTAATTACACATTCATAAATATTTTGTTCCAATGGTTTTAAGCCCAATTCATTCCAGAAGCAACTATACTGAATTATAAGAATGGCTGGAGAGATTATTTAATGTATTTAACCTGAACACATTTTCTTTTTAGCTATTTTAATAACCATTATTCATTTAAATTACAAAGATACCATTTTAATAAGAAAAAGTCCAATATATTATCTCTTCCCTCAAGGGTTATTATATAAAATTTCCCAATTAATTTAGACTTGCATCTTGACTGAGCCTTTCAAACTACTCTGATTTTGAATGTCAAAGCTTTCTGGGTCAAACCTGTGTATAGTTCATGATTCCAAGCTTTTTATTAGAAATCATGCTGTGAAGAGTGGAAAGACTATCTTAAGTAGATGAAAATATAGGGCAACATTGTGCAAAGATTTTAATAAGGAATCCTAGAAATAGATAATACACATTTACAGCACAAAAGAAAGAGATTCTATAGCTATTTATCTGTACATGTATATATATAAAGATTTTCCATCTACTCAAGTTTTACCAATACAATGTTGATCCCATTCTCTCTCTCTCACTCATTAGATGCTATGGAAAATATTATAAAATAATAAAATAATCATAAAATTTCCCTTTTATATTCAAAACAGAGGCACAATATTCATTTTTTACATAGAGCATCAGATATTTGTTTAATAAAAATTTCTAAAATACAGTGTTTTTGACCAATAATTTGTATTGAATCAAGTGACTACTTAGTCAAATAGTATTCCAGCCATTCAGGTATTTTCACATGAAGCAAAGTAATATTTTAGCACCAAAATTGTAAAGTAAAAAAGTTACTTTTCTTTCTAGATAAACAATTTTCATTTGTATGATGTGTAGTTTTAGAGAATAAAACAATGATTAACTGAGATGTATATTTTAAGATATTTTTCATTAACTAGGCATTTTTGCTACTATATACGTAATAGGTATAACAGTAGAAAAAAATTACCAGGGAGAAAATACCATAACTTAAAAAATAACAACTAATAAATTTATAAGAAACTATAGTGAATGTAAAAATATCTACAGTTGTTTTACAGAATGTAAAAATATCTACAAAAAAATCTGCAGTTGTCT
>NW_026652277.1:36633458-36639467 GCF_009828535.3 Hylobates moloch
ACATATACACCATGGAATACTATGCAGCCATAAAAAATGATGAGTTCACGTCCTTTGTAGGGACATGGATGAAACTGGAAAACATCATTCTCAGTAAACTATTGCAAGGACAAAAAACCAAACACCGCATGTTCTCACTCATAGGTGGGAATTTAACAATGAGAACTCATGGACACAGGAAGGGGAACATCTCACTCCGGGGACTGTTGTGGGGTGGGGGGAGGGGGGAGGGACAGCATTAGGAGATATACCTAATGCTAAATGACGAGTTATTGGGTGCAGGAAATCAACATGGCACATGGATACATATGTAACAAACCTGCACATTGTGCACATGTACCCTAAAACCTAAAGTATAATAAAAAAAAAAAAAGAAGAAAGAAGTTCTGTGGATAAAATGCTATCAAAGAGTATCACAAGCTACAGAAAAATCCTTCGTGAAAGGAAGAGTCAGTCAATGTGACAAACTTTGTTGTCTTATTTCAAGAAATTGCCACGACAACCCTGATATGGTTTGGATCTGTGTTCCCACCCAAATCTTATGTTGAAATGTAATTCCCAGTGTTGGAGGAGAGGCCTTGTGGAAAGTGACTGGATCATGGGGGCAGAGTTCTCATGAATGGTTTAGCACCACCTCCCTTGGTACTGCACAGTGAATGAGTTGTCATGAGATCTGGTTGTTTCTCCTCCCATGCACTCTCTCCCTTGCTCCTGCTCCCACCATGTGAGACACTCACTCCCTCTTTGCCTTCCGCATGATTGTAAGTTCCCTGAGGCCTCTCCAGAAGCTGATGCTACCATGCTTGTATAGCCTACAGAACCGTGAGCCAATTAAGCCTCTTTTCTTTATAAATTACCCAGGTTCTAACAGGAATTCGACCAGGAATTTCTAACAATGTGAGAATGTAATACAAACCCCAGCCTTCAGCAACCACCACCCTGATCAGTCAGTAGCCATCAACATCAAGAGAAGAACTTTCACCAGCAAGAGGATTACAACTCACTGAAGACTCAGATGACTGTTAGCATTTTTTAGCAATAGAGTATTTTTAAATAAAGGTTTGTGCATTGTTAGACTACACACACAGGAGACTACTGTATAAACATAACTTTTTGTGCACTGCACTGGGAAACCAAAAAATCTGTATGACTTGCTTTATTGCGACATTTACTATATTGCAAGGGTCTGGAACCAAACAGTTATCTCTGAGGTATGCCTGTACAGTTTAAATGTAGAGTATTATCATCATTACTTCCCACCCATTGATTCAAACATAGAAGCAAATAAACTCTCACCTAACAAGGATTTCTCCTACATAGAAGGAGTGGAGGAATGTTATACAACAGTTTCCTGGTTCTTCCCTCATATGGGCTAGGAATATAGAGTTACAAATTAAAGCAGAGATTTACATTTCAAAAGATATCTCTGCTATACAAAAAAAAATCCCTCAATAGTTTAATACTTCCCTGCAGTGATCATAGCATATTTTGTTTTATATAAATGTGACTCTTCATAAACATAATATATAAGGCTGGGTGTGGTAGCTCACGCCTGTAACCCCAGCTCCTTGGGAGCCTGAGGTGAGCAGACTGCTTGAGCCCAGGAGTTTGATATCAGCCTGGGCAACATGGAGAAACCCTGTCTCTACAAAAATATAAAAATTAGCCAGGGATGGTGGCCCACACCTGAAGTAACAGCTACTCAGGAGGCTGAGGTAGGAGGACTGCTTGAGCTCTCGGAGGTCAAGACTCCAGTGAGCCGTGACTGCACCACTACACTTTAGCCTAGGTGACACAGCGAGATCCTGTCTCAAAAAAACTATATAAAATAAAGTACACCTGGGTCCTTGTTCCTCTTTTCATAATTGTTTCTTATGTCTAATCAAATGCTTTAATAGGAAACTCACATGACATCTTCTGTATATCAGTGGCAACATATTTTGCTGACACTATAACCACTGACCAAAATCCCCTTCTCCCATAAATATTATTGTCTTCAGTCTCTCTCTTTCCCTCTCACTCAAATCCATATCTAAACTCAAATTTTATTGCTTCTGCAAGTAAGGGAACTGTTTTCATTCCCTCCCCTGCACATACTCTTACATACATACACCCCACTGTAACTAGAATAGCTACTTCCATTCTGTGAAAGGGAATGCATATTCAGATGATTACAGGGTATAACAGGAAGGAATGAAGTCAGTTACCTATTTTCTGTTGCTAGCTTTTATTTCAAGCATGATTCACATTTTAAATAAAAAGAATTAGGTGGTCTGCTAATAACCATTTATTGACACACATTAGATGCTGTGCTCTAAACCAGCAGTCCCCAACCTATTTTGCACTAGGGACCGATTTTGTAGAATAGATTTCTTCCACAGACCAGGAGGATTTTGAGGGTACGAGCCTTGGGGGGATGGTTTCAGGATGAAACTGTTCCACCTCAGATCATCAGGCATTAGATTCTCATACGGAGTGCACAACCTAGATCCCTCACATGCACAGTTCACAACAGGGTTCAAACTCCTATGAGAATCTAATGCCACTGCTGATCTGACAGGAGGCGGAGCTCAGGTGGTAAAGCTCGCTTGCTTGCTGCTCCCCTCATGCTGTGCAGCCCAGCTCCTAACAGGCCATGGATTGGTACCTGTCTGCGGCCCAGGGGTTGCGGACCCCTGCTCTGAATGACTGCTCCAGCTTCTCCTTTAGAAAGGTTGCTCACTCATTTCACTTTCTCTTCACAACTATCCATGTCTAGGATTTTACCACCTCACACCTGAACTATAGCAACAACTGCCCGTCAGGCCAACTATCTTCAGAACTCCCACCTGCAATCCATCTTAGTCACCACTGCCAAATTAGCCTTCTCAAAATATCAGCTTCATTATGCCATTCTGCTGCTCAAAAATATTTCTGAAGATGCCGACATACAAGTCAAATTTCTTCAGTCTGGCATTTGGCACACCTGGACTGCCTGCTGTTAGTCCTTAACATATAACTCAGCCAACTTTCTATTTTCTCTGTTCATCTCTATTTGAAGCACCCATGTTCACCCATCAACTGGAAAGCTTTTTCTCCTCTCCACCCAACCAAAACCTCAACCACTCTTTAGTTCTCCCACCCACCGCACCCAGCACCAAATTTCTTCAATCCTTACTCGTCAGCATGAAGTATGGGAGAAAAGACTGACTCCAGAAAGCAAGACAGAACCCAGGTATCAATGCTAGTCTGGCATTTAATTACTAGTCTGTGTGACCTTGAGCAAGCCAATTACCTCTGTAAGCACAGAGTTGCTTTAAAAAAATTGGGCTAAGAAGTTATCCATAGAGTTGCGATGATCAAATGAGATAATGCATATTACTGTCATTGTAAACATTAACATTAAATGCTTTCGTGTACTGTTTTCATGCAGAGTTCTAAGTGCTTTCCATGTATCATCTCACTTAATCCTCATAACAATTCTACAGTAAGTACCATTCCCTACTATTGTACAGATGAAAAAAATTAAGCACAAGGAGATGAAAGTGTTTATCTAGCAGTGGCTCAATATATATGTGCTAAGTTCCTTCCTAGGTCAACTGTGGATAGCTTTCATTTCTGACACTAAATAACAGATTCATTCCTGTATATGTTCTTCTCTCTCTACAGAAAATGTTTCTGTAAGACATTATCTATCTTACACTTTCTTTGTTATTGTCTCATACGGCACTCAACCTAAGGAAAGGTACTTTGTTTATTCCCCTATTTATATGAATAAATATTACAGGATCTGACATACATTAAGCACTCAAACCAAGCAAGATGAACTGACTTCACCTAAGGAATCAGAACAGTAATAGCTAGGCCTGTGGCAGACTGTTGATTGTTTGCCAAAATAAGGTTATTTTTCTTCCATAACACACAATTAGATTACGTTTTCCCATCTCCCTTGCATTTAGATGCAGCCATGTGACTGAATTCCTGCCAATGGAAAATAAATTTGATTTATGCCAATTCCAGCTGACTGTTAAAAACTCCCAAGTATACCCCTCCAAGCTTCAACCCCCAACATCTCCACTATCTACTGACCAGGAGGGCAACTCCCAAAGTGACTTTGAAAGCCATGGGTCGAAGATGACACAGCCTGTGTCACATAGTAACTGCCCTGCCCCCACAGTGACCAAACACACCTGCCTTGGACTATCATGTGAGTAAGATATGAACCTGCACTGTGTTTCAGCAAATACACATTTTGGGAATCTATCTATTATAGCTAAGAGATTACTCTAGTGAATACAAAATAGTAGGTACTGTTAAATGTATAAATAAGTATTTGTTGAATAAATGGTGAGCTTATACCAAATCTCTGGATAGTACTTACTGGCATAGTGGGGTACATTGGGAGCTGTATGAAAAAGCTTGTGGATTCCATGCCCACAATAGCTTCGAACAACTGAAAATCCATTTGCTTGGGCATGCTTCTGGATAATGTTTCCCAATTCTCTGTACCGAACACCAGGCTTCACTGAAAGGAAAAAAGAAAATTCATGATAAACTAATAACTAACACGTACTAAGCAATTACTATCAACCAGGTGCAGTGGCTCATGCCTGTAATCCCAGCATTTTGAGAGGTCAAGGCAGGAAGATCGCCTGAGCTCAGGAGTTCAAGACCAGCCTGGGCAACATGGCAAACCCCTGTCTCTGCAAAAAATACGAAAATTAGTCCCGCATAGTGGTGCGTGCCTATAGTCCCAGCTACATTTGGGGGGCTGTGCTAGGAGGATCACTAGAACCCGGGAGGTCAAGGCTGCAGTGTTCCTGCCACTGTACTCTGGCCTGGGCAAAAGAGACAGACCTTGTCTCAAAATAGAAAAAGAAAAAAAAAAGTAATTACTATCTTTGTGCTAGGAAGCTTTTGAAACACTTTTATGCATCCATGCCTCAACTTACAGATGAGGCACAGAGAGGCCAAACAGCCAGTAATTGGTAAAGTTCTAATTCAAACCAAGGGCATCTGTAGTTTCTCCTTTCGTGCCAAAAACGTTAGATTCATAGCAGCACTAAAGGGTTGGAAGTAGGTACCTTTTGCTTTCTTGAACAATAGAGAGGAAATAACACTTCTTTACGCATCCTTCCCTAAGGCCAAGTGTTCCATTCTATTAATGTGAGCAGAAGAGATAAGAAAGTGCACTAGGAGTAAAAGAATGTCCAAAAAGTAATGAATTGGTCCTGAGTTTCAGCCTGGATAACTTCTGAAAGACTGACTTCCCCTGGGCTTCTTTATCCCCATAAAAACAGTTCTCAAACTTTCTATGACTGCCTCTACAGACAAGCCTCTAGAGGTACAGTATAGGAAAGATACTTCTCACTATATACACTTTCTGCTCTGTTTAGTTTTTATGACTTTTACTGCTGTTTCAATAAAACACAAAACAAAAAAAGTGGTTCTCATCACTATAAGGTTCTCCCTCACACTAAGATCCAGGAGATGGGCACTGTCAGACTCCTAGAGAACCTCAAGATGGCTCTGGGGATCCTTAACTCTCTATACTCTCCTACTCAGCCTATCTGATTCCCAGACTGAGGTTCAGATACAATGTATCTTTCCCATCCATTTCAGGGTAAATAACTCAAGGAATCACTTTAATTAACATTTTTACTTGCTCTTAACTATATCTTCCAGCTTGATTTTGGGGGGAGAAGGAAGGAGGTTTCCGGTTTTGAAAAATCATGCTGACTTTCATAATGATTTTCCTTTTTTTAATTATTATTATTATACTTTAGGTTTTAGGGTACATGTGCACAATGTGCAGGTTTGTTACATATGTATCCATGTGCCATGTTGATTTCCTGCACCCGTTAACTTGTCATTTAGCATTAGGTATATCTCCTAATGCTGTCCCTCCCCCCTCCCCCAACCCCACAACAGTCCCCGGAGTGAGATGTTCCCCTTCCTGTGTCCATGAGTTCTCATTGTTCAATTCCCACCTATGAGTGAGAACATGCGGTGTTTGGTTTTTTGTCCTTG
>NW_026652277.1:36639567-36640282 GCF_009828535.3 Hylobates moloch
GTATGGCCATTTTCACAATATTGATTCTTCTAACCCATGAGCATGGAATGTTCTTCCATTTGTTTGTATCCTCTTTGATTTCATTGAGCAGTGGTTTGTAGTTCTCCTTGAAGAAGTCCTTCACATCCCTTGTAAGTTGCATTCCTAGGTATTTTATTCTCTTTGAAGCAATTGTGAATGGGAGTTCACTCATGATTTGGCTCTCTCTTCTTCTGTTATTGGTGTACAAGAATGCTTGTGATTTTTGTACATTGATTTTGTATCCTGAGACTTTGCTGAAGTTGCTAATCAGCGTAAGGAGATTTTGGGCTGAGACAATGGGGTTTTCTAGATATACAATCATGTCATCTGCAAACAGGGACAATTTGACTTCCTCTTTTCCTAATTGAATACCCTTTATTTCCTTCTCCTGCCTGATTGCCCTGGCCCGAACTTCCAGCACTATGTTGAATAGGAGTGGTGAGAGAGGGCATCCCTGTCTTGTGCCAGTTTTCAAAGGGAATGCTTCCAGTTTTTGCGCATTCAGTATGATATTGGCTGTGGGTTTGTCGTATATAGCTCTTATTATTTTGAGATACGTCCCATCAATACCTAATTTATTGAGAGTTTTTAGCATGAAGTGTTGTTGAATTTTGTCAAAAGCCTTTTCTGCATCTATTGAGATAATCATGTGGTTTTTGTCTTTGGTTCTGTTTATATGCTGGATTACATTTAT
>NW_026652277.1:36640382-36640782 GCF_009828535.3 Hylobates moloch
CTCAGCCTCTCTGAGTAGCTGGGACTACAGGCGCCCGCCACCACGCCTGGCTAATTTTTTGTATTTTTAGTAGAGACGGGGTTTCACTGTGGTCTCGATCTCCTGACCTCGTGATCCGCCCACCTCGGCCTCCCAAAGTGCTGGGATTACAAGCATGAGCCACCGCGCCCGGCCGCCAGTATTTTATTGAGGATTTTTGCATCAATGTTCATCAAGGATATTGGTCTGAAATTCTCTTTTTTGGTTATGTCTCTGCCAGGCTTTGGTATCAGGATGATGTTGGCCCCATAAAATGTGTTAGGGAGGATTCCCTCTTTTTCTATCGATTGGAGTAGTTTCAGAAGGAATGGTATCAGTTTCTCCTTGTACCTCTGGTAGAATTCGGCTGTGAGTCCATCAG
>NW_026652277.1:36640882-36655519 GCF_009828535.3 Hylobates moloch
TATTCAGAGATTCAACTTCTTCCTGGTTTAGTCTTGGGAGGGTGTATTTGTCGAGGAATTTATCCATCTCTTCTAGATTTTCTACTTTATTTGCATAGAGGTATTTATAGTATTCTCTGATGGTAGATTGTATTTCTGTGGGATTGGTGGTGATATCCCCTTTTTCATTTTTTATTGCATCTATTTGATTCTTCTCTTTTCTTCTTTATTAGTCTTGCTAGCAGTCTATCAAATTTGTTCATCTTTTCAAAAAAACAGCTCCTGGATTCATTAATTTTCTGAAGGGTTTTTTGTGTCTCTATTTCCTTCAGTTCTGCTCTGATTTTAGTTATTTCTAGCCTTCTGCTAGCTTTTGAATGTGTTTGCTCTTGCTTTTCTATTTCTTTTAATTGTGATGTTAGGGTGTCAATTTTGGATCTTTCTTGCTTTCTCTTGTGGGCATTTAGTGCTATAAATTTCCCTCTACACACTGCTTTGAATGTGTCCCAGAGATTCTGGTATGTTGTGTCTTTGTTCTCATTGGTTTCAAAGAACATCTTTATTTCTGCCTTCAGTTCGTTATGTACCCAGTAGTCATTCAGGAGCAGGTTGTTCAGTTTCCATGTAGTTGAGCGGTTTTGAGTGAGTTTCTTAATCCTGAGTTCTAGTTTGATTGCACTGTGGTCTGAGGGACAGTTTGTTATAATTTCTGTTCTTCTACATTTGCTGAGGAGAGCTTTACTTCCGACTATGTGGTCAATTTTGGAATAGGTGTGGTGTGGTGCTGAAAAAAATGTATATTCTGTTGATTTCGAGTGGAGAGTTCTGTAGATGTCTATTAGGTCCACTTGGTGCAGAGCTGAGTTGAATTCCTGGATATCCTTGTTAAATTTCCGTCTCGTTCATCTGTCTAATGTTGACAGTGGGGTGTTAAGATCTCCCATTATTATTGTGTGGGAGCTTAAGTCCCTTTGTAGGTCACTCAGGACTTGCTTTATGAATCTGGGTGCTCCTGTGTTGGGTGCATATATATTTAGGATAGTTAGCTCTTCTTGTTGAATTGATCCCTTTACCATTATGTAATGGCCTTCTTTGTCTCTTTTGATCTTTGTTGGTTTAAAGTCTATTTTATCAGAGACTAGGATTGCAACCCCTGCCTATTTTTGTTTTCCATTTGCTTGATAGATCTTCCTCCATCCCTTTATTTTGAGTCTATGTGTGTCTCTGCACGTGAGATGGGTTTCCTGAATACAGCACACTGATGGGTCTTCACTCCTTATCCAATTTGCCAGTCTGTGTCTTTTAATTGGAGCATTTAGCCCATTTACATTTAAAGTTAATATTGTTATGTGTGAATTTGATCCTGTCATTATGCTGTTAGTTGGTTATTTTGCTCGTTAGTTGATGCAGTTTCTTCCTAGCCTCGATGGTCTTTACAATTTGGCATGTTTTTGCAGTGGCTGGTACCGGTTGTTCCTTTCCATGTTTAGTGCTTCCTTCAGGAGCTCTTTTAGGTCAGGCCTGGTGGTGACAAAATCACTCAGCATTTGCTTGTCTGTAAAGTATTTTATTTCTCCTTCACTTATGAAGCTTAGTTTCGCTGGATATGAAACTCTGGGTTGAAAATTCTTTTCTTTAAAAATGTTTAATATCGGCCCCCACTCTCTTCTGGCTTGTAGAGTTTCTGCCGAGAGATCAGCTGTTAGTCCGATGGGCATCCCTTTGTGGGTAACCCGACCTTTCTCTCTGGCTGCCCTTAACATTTTTTCCTTCATTTCAACTTTGGTGAATCTGACAATTATGTGTCTTGGAGTTGCTCTTCTCGAGGAGTATCTTTGTGGCGTTCTCTGTATTTCCTGAATCTGAATGTTGGCCTGCCTTGCTAGATTGGGGAAGTTCTCCTGGATAATATCTTGCAGAGTGTTTTCCAACTTGGTTCCATTCTCCCCGTCATTTTCAGGTACACCAAACAGACGTAGGTTTGATCTTTTGACATAGTCCCAAATTTCTTGGAGGCTTTGTTTGTTTCTTTTTATTCTTTTTTCTCTAAACTTCCCTTCTCGTTTCGTTTCATTCATTTCATCTTCCATCACTGATACCCTTTCTTCCAGTTGATCGCATCGGCTACCGAGGCTTCCGCAATCTTCGCATAGTTCTCGAAACTTGGCTTTCAGCTCCATGAGCTCCTTTAAGCCCTTCTCTGCATTGGTTATTCTAGTTATCCATTCGTCTAATTTTTTTTCAAAGTTTTTAACTTCTTTGCTATTGTTTTGAGTTTCCTCCCGTAGCTCAGAGTAGTTTGATTGTCTGAGGCCTTCTTCTCTCAACTCGTCAAAGTCATTCTCCGTCCAGCTTTGTTCCGTTGCTGGTGAGGAACTGCATTCCTTTGTAGGAGGAGAGGTTCTCTGCTTTTTAGAGTTTCCAGTTTTTCTGCTCTGTTTTTTCCCCATCTTTGTGGTTTTATCTACTTTTGGTCTTTGATGATGGTGATGTACAGATTGGTTTTTGGTGTGGATGTCCTTTCTGTTTGTTAGTTTTCCTTCTACCAGACAGGACCCTCAGCTGCAGGTCTGTTACAGTTTGCTAGAGGTCTACTCCAGACCCTGTTTGGCTGGGTGTCAGCAGCAGTGGCTGCAGAACAGCGGATTTTCGTGAGAGCACAAATTCAGCTGTCTGATAGTTCCTCTGGAAGTTTTGTCTCAGAGGAGTACCTGGCCAAGTGAGGTGTCGGTCTGTCCCTACTGGGGGTGCCTCCCAGTTAGGCTGCTCGGTGGTCAGGGACCCACTTTAGGAGGCAGTCTGTCCATTCTCAGATCTCCAGCTGAGTGCTGGGAGAACCACTACTCTCTTCCAAGCTTTCAGACAGGGACATTTAAGTCTGCAGAGGTTCCTGCTGACTTTTTGTTTGTCTGTGCCCTGCCCCCAGAGGTGGAGCCTACAGAGGCAGGCAGGCCTTCTTGAGCTGTGGTGGGCTCCACCCAGTTGTAGCTTCCTGGCTGCTTTGTTTACCTAAGCAAGCCTGGGCAATGGCGGGTGCCCCTCTCTCAGCCTCGCTGTCACCTTGCAGTTTGATCTCAGACTGCTGTGCTAGCAATCAGTGAGACTCTGTGGGCCTAAGACCCTCCAAGCCAGGTGCGGGACACAATCTCCTGGTGTGCCATTTTCCAAACCCGTTGGAAAAGCGCAGTATTAGGGTGGGACTGACCTGATTTTCCAGGTGCCGTCTGTTACCACTTTCGTTGACTAGGAAAGGGAACTGCCTGATCCCTTCCGCTTCCCAAGTGAGGCAATGCCTCGCCCTGCTTCAGGTCGGGCACAGTGCGCTGCACCAACTGTCCTGCACCCACTGTTTGGCACTCCCTAGTGAGATGAACCCAGTACCTCAAACGGAAATGCAGAAATCACCGGTCTTCTGTGTCGCTCACACTGGGAGCTGTATGCCGGAGCTGTTCCTATTCGGCCATCTTGGCTCCACCCCCCCACTAACATCGTAACAGGTTGCACTGTTCCAAGTCAATATAATAAAAAGAGAAAAGCAAGAAAGAGGCCCAGTGCCTTGTTTATGGCAATTCTCAGTAATTAGTAAGCATTTATTTGAATTTAAGATATAGTTTTAAATATATTAAACATTCCTTATATGCATTTAAATTTTATGCTAAATGCTAATCAGGATTAGGACATTGTCATTCAGAAGAACAAGAGGAGAAAAGACAAAGAATAATGAAGAGAAGATGAAGAAATGAAAAAATTAAAAATTAAGTTGTCATTCAATTTATAAAATTTATCTATGTGTCACATTTTTGTTCTTACATTCATTTAGTGAGGAATAGCAGCTAATTTCAATTAAATAAACTTCTCTTTGGATCTATCAAAAAGTAATTAAAGCAAACCATAAGAAATTCTAGGGTAGAAGCTTGTATAGTTACAAATTTAGTTTTATTTGTAACATTTGTAATGCTATGTAGACAGTCAAACAGAAAATCTGAATTATCCTCATTGCATAGAAGTAATAAACAAAAGCAAATACAGAGATATATTCTCTAGATAGAGAAATTTTAAGGAAAATGACTTAAAAATATCTTCCTCTTAATAACATATAATTTCTATTTGATTCAGTTTATCAAGGATGTTTTAAGCATCCTACAGAGAACTGAGATAGGCATAATAACAAGACATTCCATTTATCGTGTATTCATTTCTTCAAAATTGTATTTGAGATTTTTCCACATTTATGTATAGAGTGGTTCAACTCCAATCTTACATGCACAAAGCATAAGACTCCCAACCATAGCTGTATGGCATAAAATTAATTTGTAGAATTTTCCCATAACATACTAAATAGTGCAAAAACAAAAATCTAAAAAAAAATTGAGCAAACACAATCTAATATGGAACAAGGTGTAGAGAGAATAGGATGAAAAGGTATTGTAAGAAATGAGAAGTTAAGTACAAGGGAAAAAGAAAACAAAATAAAGTAAATCAAAATTCAAAAATGCCAACAAGAATTTTGTATGACCACATTGTGTGTGGTTGCTTTGTACTGATGGATGGCAATATTATGGTAAAAGAAACTGCTTGTAGGAAGGAAAGAGTCCCTTTAAAGGGGCAGATGAGTCAAAAATGCGATGTTTAAGAAGATAGTAAACCATCTATAAAATGTAATTCTAAAAGTTCAAAAATAACCTTTGTTTTTATGTACTCAAACATAAGTGCATTTCTTTGGGAAATGAAATTTTCTCTTATCTAGAAGTGCAGGTGGCATACAACATTTGCTCTTCTATTTCAGCTTTTTTTCACACACATGAAAGTGAACACAAGAAGAACAGTATTTGAATGTGGTAGCATGGTTTTCTGTATCTCCTTCTTCAAATATTTTGGAGGAAATGTTAATTTTTACTTTAAATGTTTTGCTATTGCAGGAATTTGAAGCCAACAAGACATTTAATTTTTGTTTTCTCAATTGCATGAGTGAGTTTTTAAAGTGTCTGGCCTACATGACCCGAATTTAATCCAATTTTTTTATATTAAAGGAAAAAAGAACGTCATTATGTTATATTATTTACCTTTAAGTCTTAAAATTATGGGAAAATATATAGATGATCAATTGTTCTAAATTAGTTAAACAGACAAAAAATATTTGAGAAATTTGAAAGTTCTTTATGAGAGTGAAAATCTGTAAAAAAAATAGTAATCAGTAAAGGGCAAAGTTATTTTTTCAGCTATAGTTTTCAAAAAGCTAAAATGATCATGAGTCCCATACAAATATAAAAAGAACGTGTCAAAAGTTTTATTTAATGTACTAACTAATAAAATAACTAGTAACTTGTGAAAAAACCAAAGAGCATTTGAAAGGGTAGGTATTTACAGGCAATGTTAGAAAAACAAACATGGTTCAAGTTCAATAGTGACACTGATGTTTGCAATCTTTGAGGTTTTCCTATTACACAGAAATTACTTGCATTTTCATGTTAAAAAGTCTACAAGTTAACTTCTTTCCCTTGCTCAATGGATATTATGTTTCAGTTGTGCAAGATGAATAAATTCTAGTGATCTAGACAACATAGGGCCTATATTTAATGGTACTCTACTGTGCACTTACAATCGTATTAAGGACTAATCTCATGTAGTCTTAAGATATTTGAAAAAGAAAATAAAATGAAATTTAAGCTAAGCATTAATTTAAAAAAAATCCAGTAATTTTGTTTGTCGGCTTCTAAGTTTAGGGCAATTTTTTTGATGCAATAAAATGTAAGTGTAATGAAAAACTCTTCAAAGGTTGATGATGATGAAGCCCAAACAGGTACACTTTGTAAAAGCTGGTCAGGAGATTCTGATATCTGCTTAGAGTTAAGAGCCACAACAAAGCCGAAAATTGTTGTTTTACCCATGGGGAAAGAAAAGTTTAAAGTGTTAGTCTTTTCTTATTCTTTACAAGGCTATTTAAATGTTCAATTGAGAAGTCTTAAAAGGAATAATATTTTTCAAGGTTTTTTTTTTTTTATAATTCCCCATAATTCCTTGAAATAGCAAGAACAACTGCCTCTACTGCTCCACATAATATTATTTTATTTTCTTCCCTTAATTATATGAGAGGTCATGGAAAATTTTTTTGGTATATTTTTACAGTCCATTAAAAATTTAAAGTTTGAATCAGGTTTCATTACTTTCTGTGATGACTGAGAAGAGATTTCCTCAATGTGAAATTATAAAACCTTATTAGGTGAGAGAGAAAAATGATCAATTTTAGTTAGCATAGTGTTTGTTGGTCCAGCATCCATTGACTCCCTTTTGTTGTAGCACATTCTGATTTTCCTTAGAGAAACCATCCTTCCACCATTCTGAGTATATGTGTTTTGCGTGGAGCTATTCCCAACCACACTCTGGCTCCAGAGGTAGCCCTAAGGCCTGTACCAGCCAATCTGAGTCACTACAATTGGTTCAGGAGTATTCACTTGACACATGCAACCCACTGAGAGTCATTGCAGTAATTATGAAAGAGACAATTGCTGATGTTGCTCACTGTATAATAACATAGTTGCTCTGGCCATCTTTGCCACCACAGGCTGCCTAGGAAAGATACCCATACACAGGAAGTCAGACCCCACAGGAAAAAGTGTCACCTCACTGATGAGGGCATTTCAGCACTCAGATTTATCTGTTCTTGAACCCAGATCTATTCTTGGACTTTGAATTCAATGAACCAATACATCTACTCAGTTTTTTATGTTTTCATCTGAAGCAGGCACTTGGATTTGTTTTCTGTCACTTAAATAAATAGTCATATGCTTTCAAAACTGCCATGGAAACAATTGAACGTATAAAATCAAAACCCAAGCCAAATTCCAGAGCAGGATATTTAGACTTAAGGGCTTAGAGATCTTAGTGTTGAAGATTTGAGAAAATAGGATATCGATGAGTACTGGATGCCTATGCCATACTTACTCAAAACTCATTCAGTTGAGAATTACAGAAATCAATGCAATCTGGTTAAGAAAGGCTTTTTTTTTTTTTTAATAGGCAGTTTACCATAATATTACTGAAATATATGGGAGAAACTGGTCATGTCACTCGGGATCAGGAACCGAGGCAGTACTCTCGTTCCTACTTTCCTTGTCTGCACCTCTGCACCTTCCCTACTTCATATAGCTGAACAAGTTGAAAAGTAGAGTTTGCTAAAAAAAAAAAAAAAAATCTACTAAGCAAAAAGTAATCAAACTTGGAGTTATTTATCCAGGAAAGAGCAATGTGCCTGGAAAATGATTAGGGTGACCAAAAATATTAATTTTTTTTTTACAACCCTTGACACATTCCCCAGGTCACATCTTGTCAATTTCTGAGCAAGTAGACATTGTCCTTGTCTCCTGATCCTAATCCCCAATTCATGGAAGAGAGAATCCTATTGAATCACCTAGGTATGGTTTGGCTGCCAGAATCTCACTCCAGTTAATAAGACAAATAGGGTGGAGGGGAGGGACAGGGAGATGGCAGTTGTCAGAGAAAAGGTGTCATGGAGAGTTGGGAAGATATCCAAAAAGTGTCCAATATACATTTTATGGTCTCAAACTGGTTTGAGCATTTTTCCGTTTCCTACAATTGACAAGGCTGGCACATTTTGCTACACTAAAGACCATTATAATGAAACTCTACATTGAATAACTGTCAAATGGCAAAACAAATTTTAGTGAGTATATTGTTTATGATTTTTCTCTTTCTTATTTTCTTTTACATTTTTTGTTCTTTTTAGCCACAGATGCTGAAACTTGAGTTAATAACTTTCCTCATTTACTGTTACTTGGCCATGCAAGTCTCTCTTTCATATTTATTATTTGCCCCCTTTCTCTCTTCTTCTTCCCATCCTTGTCCTCCTCCCATTGCTCATAAAGCCAATAATTCTAATTTATTTGTATTAAATCCTTTGAATTATCTGTATTATTGCACAAATGTAAGGTACATAGAATTGTTTTTCATGCATGTATTTCTGTTTGAGTAAATTTTATTGTGCTATAGAATTTTATCTATTTACTTCTGTCTTTTTTCTACTCAGTGCTGCTTTTACGGCATTCATTTTTCTGTTTGTCTCACCAGCCACTTACTTCTCTTCCTTACATAGTAATCCCCTGAAATGTACAACTCTATACCATACAATTGCCTACTACCGCAAAGCTGTGATGAAGTCTTCTTGAATGTCCCGTCATATTATCTGAGGAAACCTCTGGGATATTTTCCAAGAAGTGAAATTGCATAACCATTCAATTGGATAGCCACAGGAATTTCAAACACTTAATGTGGACTTCATACATTTAATATAATTGAGAGTTGCCAGATAGCTCTACAATGCCTCCTTTATTCCAGAGTCTCATTCACTAGGGTTTCTATATGTCTAATAACACTTGTGTTTACTCCTTATTCAATTATTAGCCATTATATTGGGATAAGTGGTATTTGTTCGTTTAATCTAGAGTATCTCCTAAGGTACTTCCTTGCTATTTGTTTTTTCAGTCTATGAATTATTTGTCAAATAATATGCCCATTGTTAGTGATTTCCTGTCTTATTTTATTGATTTGCAGGAGATCTTTGTATCTGGTCACTGTATCTAGTGCCTCTTTTGTGAAATACAAACTAAGAATTTTGTTATAATGAAATCCACCTATTTTTCTTCTTGTGGTTTGTGCTGCTTGCATCTGGTTTAAGCATATTTTTCTTATGACATAGTCATAAATGTACAACTTATACAACTATAGGCTTTCTATTACTTTCCTTATTTATATCTTTCTTGGCTATTTTCTACTTTGACATATATTTCAAAAAACACTTTTTAAGCATTGAACACCTTCTCAGCATTTAAAATGTTGGCATGAATGAGTCCAACTCCAATTTGATCTCTATCTTTTTAAAAAGGTGAATTTATTATTTCATTTTATTATTATTATTTTTTTTTAGAGACAGAATCTCACTTTGTCACCCAGGCTGGAGTGCAGTGGCACGATCTCAGCTCACTGCAACCTCCACCTCCTGGGTTCAAGTGATCCGCCTGCCTCAGCCACCCAAGAAGCTGGGATTACAGGCGTCCACCACATGCCCAGCTAACTTTTGTATTTTTAGTACAGAAGAAGTTTTGCCATGTTGGCCAGAGTGGTCTTGAACTCCTGATCTCAAGGGATCTGACCGCCTTGGCCTCCCAAAGTGCTGGGATTACAGGTGTGAGCCACTGAGCCCAGCCTAAAAAGGTGAAATTTTGACACAGAGAAAAGTCAATGTGAAATCACTCAGGGACAAGATTATCATGTGACTACAACGATGCATCTACACGTCAAAAGAACATCAGGGATCACCAGAAAACATCAGAAGGTAGAAGACGCAAAAAATGAGAATTCCCACCTAGAAGAGTTAGAGAGAGCATGAACCTCCTGACTCCTTCATTCAGATTTCTACTGTCCAGTACTGTGAGAAAACAAATTTTTGTTGCTTTAAGTCCCCCAATTTCTAGCACTTTGTTATGGTAATCTTAGGAAACCAATACAGCATTCTTTCCTCATGGTCCAAGGCCACTGAATCAACAAAGCATATAATTGTTGCAGGACCAATACGTTCATGTGCAGTAAGAGACAAATACACAGAGAGAGCGGGGTTTGCAACAGACAAGGAGTTTAATGGTCGCAGGGTGCCAAGGAAGGAGATGAGGGGAGATTCTTAAATCCATCTCCTGGAGGAGTTCAGGGGTGGAGTTGATAAGGGGATCATGGAAGGCAAGGGACTAGAAAATTGGGGTCACGGATTCACTGGAGTAAGAGAGATGAAATCCTCCGGAAACAACATTCTTTGGTGGGTCAGCTTCTTGTGAGGTTCATCAGACCAGTTGACATCAGTAGTTTCATTGGTATGCCAGACCTGAAAGAATATATCAAAGAGAAAACTTAATGTTTCATAATGTTCACATTGTTATCTATAGAGCAGTTAAGGGAAACTAATCTAGGGTCTATGTGATTTTAGCACAGTAGGCACCAAGCAACAATGAGGAAACAGGTAGAGAGCAAGCTGACCTAATGATCAGTGTGGAATGTGCTGCAAGCTTTATTTTCATTTCTCTCACACCCTTCTTCCTTGATTAATTATATAAAGTTTATAGAGACTATTTTATAATCATGTGGATGCAAAGCATTTGTCTCAGACTTGTAAATAAAAGCAGTGTTCTTCTATAGAATGGTAGGTAGGTGACCAATTACAGTGTTTAAGAAGTGTGATGAAGTAAGTAGAGACTACTCTTTTGAGAAATCTGGTAGCTACATGAGGGCTGGAGCTTGGGTCTCATTTATTGGTACATCTTCATAGGCTATAACAATGCCTACAATTGGGAGATACTCAATACTTATGTTGAATTAAAAGTTGGCAAATAGAAAACGCTAAGACAGGTTTGATTTTAATATTAGGAGTGGTGGAAAGTTGGGTGTATTTATTCATGAAAGAAAGGAACCTATGTAGAGAAAGAAATTATAGTTGCAAATGACAAAATATAATTAACAAGCCAAGTGGGGGTATAGACAAAAGCAGCTAGAAGCAAAAGCCAGGTAGACTAGTTAGCTTCAGAAACGTGTCAGGATATTTCTTCTCTGACACATGAATAATTAATAAAAGGATAAATTTAAGCATTCATTGATGTGGTCCACTAAATACAATTTTCAGACCTGAAATTCTACTCTTTTTTTGTGGAAGTAATACATTTTAAGAAAGTTTTAAAGCAATTTGTTGTCTACCCAGTCACGAGGCTTGTTTCTGGTAAGTAAGAAGGATGATAATGACTACAGAAAAGTAATTCAAGCAAATACTTAATTAAGGCACCACTGCAGATTCAAAAAATGTTTGATCCTGGTCTCAGCCACTTATTTCAGTTAGATGTACGTTTAAGTGTGCTTGCTATGAATGTTTTCTTATTGCTATGGGATCATGAATCTATAGTTACCTCTGTCTTATCTGAGGAAAATATCCCATAGCTCTAAATTGACCTCTATTATTTTGCTACTTATTTCAAACTTTAGTTCCTAAATTCACTGATTAGTAATCTTTATACTGTTTTAGTAGAGACTATCAAGCCATATCTTATCAAAATTAAATGTGATTAACACAAGCACATTCTCCTAAGTGAAATTTTACTTTTTATTTTGCTTTACTTCGTAGAAAGATTTTTATGGGGTTCTGATGGATTTTGCCATTGAGAAAGATTTTCTGCCAAACAGATGGTTCCCACTTAACAATTAGATTTGCCTCCAGAATGCAAATGAATGGCTAAGGGAAGAGGAAACGGAAAGTGCTGAGGGAAAAAAGGGAGTTTGTTCTGGTGGCTGATCACATTACCATGTGTGTTCACTGCTTATAACTCCTCTCCCTCTAACCACCATTTCCCAGAACACTCATTTCAAAGATGACAATTCACTGCACGCTATCAGCTACTGTGTGGAGCACTTTGCACCTATTATCTTATGGAATTTAATAGTCACACCAACCCTCCAGTTTATGTGTTCTCATTTTATAGAAAGGGTATTGGGATACAGGCAAGTTATATCCAAGGATACATAGCAGGTGCTGGTGTAGGGATTCAAACCTACGTCCCTCCGACTCCAAATCTACTCTCTTAACTTCAGTGCTATACTTTCTCTCCATTTGCTAAACTTTCCCTGAGTTTTCTTCCAGAAAGTATCCCTCTTTTAAAACAACTAATTAAATTTTATTGTACTTTATCTACCTTGTATGGTATATAGCACAGTTCAATAATTTTCCTTGAACATCTTTCAAAGGGTCTGCTTGTAGTTTTTACATAGTAGTAAATCTGTGTTTACTACTATGTTTTCGAGAAGGTTAAACTTTTTGCTGATATCTCTCTCAAAAATGTCTATATTTTTCCATTTATTTAGGCGATTTGTCTGTGGGTTTATTTTTTTTCACTTGCAAGTGGAAGTTGTCATACTGGTTAATTTTCAGATTAAAGTGGTTTTGGATTAAAGTGGTTTCAGAAATGTGAATAAATTTACCAATTAAACAAGAATGTATGTTTTCTGAAAGACTGTTCAATCTCTCAGATAATTATGTTATAGTACAAAAATATTTTATTCACATTGTGCTAACAAGAGAAAGCCACTTTTCATATGGTGCTCCTAATATCTAACCTATATTTTGCTTTCTTTAGCTTCCAGTCTTTGCTCTTTGTCCTCATGTCTTCTGAGACTATGAATAATTCCCTTCTTTCATTATGTTGTTACCCAGGAGGTATTATTTATAGGTTGTGAACATGGCTTACTTCACTCTGCTCTTTTCTAGAATACATAAGTTAATTTTGTATTTCTGTTTCACTTATCTTTCTCCATTTTTTGAACCCTTTCTGTTCTCTTTTGGGTTTTTGCAAATTATCCTCAATACTTCTTAAACTTTGCAGAACAGAAATATACAGAAGATCAAAGGAGCAGTTTCAGCCTGATTCAACTGGGCAATTACCCTTTTTTTCCAGTGTTACATCACTAGCTGAGATATGCAGATTGAATTTAACTGTTTCTGGCATTAGCCACCGCTGGGTAAATAAGCTTATTCTGCAAATGTAGCCAGTCATTATATGGCCATTTTAATACTTTCAGGTCTAAGTTTCTACTAGAATCTGATTTACTAAATTATTATCTTTGTGGCAATAAGTTCTAAAATTTTCAGTTTGGTTAGAAATTATAAGCTCAAAATAGAATTAGTACTTTTGATCACCCTAATTATATTCCAAGCATAATGCTATTTATTAGGATTTTTAAAACTCCAATTTTTTGTTAAGTTTTGCTTAGTAGAACTTCCTAACAAATTGTATTTTAAACTTGTTCAACTATATCATTTGCTTTTGGAATTTAGAAATTTGTTCATTTATAGAAAGCCATCATTTACTTGGTAACACTGACTAACAGACAGCATATTCCAAACTATAAGAACCAAAAAATATATATTAGGAACAAAGATCAGTCTGGAAAACCTATTTGTGTGAAGTTTACAGAGATTCAGGGGAAAGAGTTCAATTATTGCTCTGTTCTAGTGTAGGTCAAACACCCTATATCTGAAAATATATGGAGTTTTTTAAAAAACCAAATGCATTATGAAAAACAGGCGAAAAGAACAACTGGTATTTTGGAAGGGTGAAAAGAAGGCAGAAGAGGGAAAGTTTGACAGCTAGTGTACAAAGTTCTCAACTTCAAATCACAAGGGGAGATGAGTTTTAAGTGACTTTTCTTTTACTTTTCCACTAATATTGAACTTTATTTAGTAAACTATTCTGCTTCTTAACCCAGTTCATATCTGGTACTTCTGTTTTTTTTTTTTTTTTTTCATGAAGGTGAGCAATAGGAATAGAAGTGCTGACCTAGAAATGTGGGACAGTGTGCTCATTTCCCTTTTAGCAAAGGTTTTCTGATAATGATAAATGCTACACTTAAGAAATTGGAACACTGAAATTCTCCATCTAGCCACAACCTTTGACTCTTTCCCCTCTCTTAATCCTTTACTCCCAATAAACCTACTGTTTCACCTCACTAAACCTCTGGTCACTCAACCCCTCTTTGTTCTCTAACTTCATCAGTCCCTCCTGGCAGACCTCCCCTCCTTACTCACACTGGACCCCATCATCCATCATCTCAAATATACTGTTAGTAGCACCTTCTCATTCATCACCCCCTTGACCATCCGCCTCACCTGTCGCACCAGTCTCCAACCTGAAAATCCATTTTCTCTGCATTTGCTCTTATGTTGCCAATTGCTGTGAGGGAAAATCCCATAACTGAGCTTATCGTCTTCAACACAAGTTTAATTTTTAACCTCTGCTGGCCTCTCAATTCTGTTTGGCAATCCTTTTACTTAATACTAATCAACAACCTTTTTAATTTTTCTGTGTCTATTCCAAATCTTGCCCATATTCCTCAAGCCCTATGCCTCCACCCTGCCCACTTCTTTTTGGCAAGCTGCCAGCTCACTACTTTACCAGGAAGTTACAAGCCAATCTGTATGAACTCTCCCAACTTTCATCTTTCTGCCTTTAGAATTATATCTGTATTTCACCTGCTCATGCTTCTTTCCCTCATGTGTCACAGAAGAAATATCCTGACACATTTCTGAAGCTAACTAGTCTACCTGGCTTTTGCTTCTAGCTGCTTTTGTCTATACTCCCACTTGGCTTGTTAATTATATTTTGTCATTTGCAACTATAATTTCTTTCTCTACATAGGTTCCTTTCTTTCATGAATAAATACACCCAACTTTCAACCACTCCTAATATTAAAATCAAACCTGTCTTAGCGTTTTCTATTTGCCAACTTTTAATTCAACATAAGTATTGAGTATCTCCCAATTGTAGGCATTGTTATAGCCTATGAAGATGTACCAATAAATGAGACCCAAGCTCCAGCCCTCATGTAGCTACCAGATTTCTCAAAAGAGTAGTCTCTACTTACTTCATCACACTTCTTAAACACTGTAATTGGTCACCTACCTACCATTCTATAGAAGAACACTGCTTTTATTTACAAGTCTGAGACAAATGCTTTGCATCCACATGATTATAAAATAGTCTCTATAAACTTTATATAATTAATCAAGGAAGAAGGGTGTGAGAGAAATGAAAATAAAGCTTGCAGCACATTCCACAC
>NW_026652277.1:36655529-36656081 GCF_009828535.3 Hylobates moloch
TTTTTCATTAACTAGGCATTTTTGCTACTATATACGTAATAGGTATAACAGTAGAAAAAAATTACCAGGGAGAAAATACCATAACTTAAAAAATAACAACTAATAAATTTATAAGAAACTATAGTGAATGTAAAAATATCTACAGTTGTTTTACAGAATGTAAAAATATCTACAAAAAAATCTGCAGTTGTCTGCCTTTTTTACCTACAAAATCTTACTAAACAAACTTCTGAGGCATGTGCTTTAGAAAGAAGAAAATTATTCTATAAAGCAAATATGAGATTCCTTTAAAAATAGAAGTATTAGTAACCAAAAAACTTACTCTTTCAAAATATCCTGTGTATTCTATTTTACAAAATGATTTTGTCTTTTCCCCTCATTTGCCATGACTTATAATGTTATGAAGACCTGGAGAAATTAACAGCACTAATTAAACCACATATGTGTGCTAAAATACAACTTGTCAGTGATATGGTTTGGCTGTGTGGCCCCACCGAAATCTTAACTTAAATTGTAATAATTCCCATGTGTTGCAGGAGGTACCTGCTGGGA
>NW_026652277.1:36656091-36891880 GCF_009828535.3 Hylobates moloch
CCAGTTTTCCCAGCACCATTTATTAAATAGGGAATCCTTTCCCCATTGTTTGTTTTTGTCAGGTTTGTCAAAGATCAGATAGTTGTAGATATGCTGCATTATTTCTGAGGGCTCTGTTCTGTTCCATTGATCTATGTCTCTGTTGTGGTACCAGTACCATGCTGTTTTGGTTACTGTAGCCTTGTAGTATAGTTTGAAGTCAGGTAGTGTGATGCTTCCAGCTTTGTTCTTTTGGCTTAGGATTGACTTGGTGATGCGGGCTCTTTTTTGGTTCCATATGAACTTTAAAGTAGTTTTTTCCAATTCTGTGAAGAAAGTCATTGGTAGCTTGATGGGGATGGCATTGAATCTATAAATTACCTTGGGCAGTATGGCCATTTTCACGATATTGATTCTTCCAACCCATGAGCATGGAATGTTCTTCCATTTGTTTGTATCCTCTTTTATTTCATTGAGCAGTGCTTTGTAGTTCTCCTTGAAGAGGTCTTTCACATCCCTTGTAATTTGGATTCCTAGTATTTTATTCTCTTTGAAGCAATTGTGAATGGGAGTTCACTCATGATTTGGCTCTCTGTTTGTCTGTGATTGGTGTATAAGAATGCTTGTGATTTTTGTACATTGATTTTGTATCCTGAGACTTTCCTGAAGTTGCTAATCAGCTTAAGGAGATTTTGGGCTGAGACAATGGGGTTTTCTAGATATACAATCATGTCATCTGCAAACAGAGACAATTTGACTTCTCTTTTCCTAATTGAATACCCTTTATTTCCTTCTCCTGCCTGATTGCCCTGGCCAGAACTTCCAGCACTATGTTGAATAGGAGTGGTGTGAGAGGGCATCCCTGTCTTGTGCCAGTTTTCAAAGGGAATGCTTCCAGTTTTTGCCCATTCAGTATGATATTGGCTGTGGGTTTGTCATAGATAGCTCTTATTATTTTGAGATACGTCCCATCAATACTTAATTTACTGAGAGTTTTTAGCATGAAGGGTTGTTGAATTTTGTCAAAGGCCTTTTCTGCATCTATTGAGATAATCATGTGGTTTATGTCTTTGGTTCTGTTTTTATACTGGAACATTTATTGATTTGAGTATGTTGAACCAGCCTTGCATCCCAGGGATGAAGCCCACTTGATCATGGCGTATAAGCTTTTTGATGTGCTGCTGGATTCGGTTTGCCAGTATTTTATTGAGGATTTTTGCATCAATGTTCATCAAGGATATTGGTCTGAAATTCTCTTTTTTGGTTATGTCTCTGCCAGGCTTTGGTATCAGGACGATGCTGGCCTCATAAAATGTGTTAGGGAGGATTCCCTCTTTTACTACTGATTGGAGTAGTTTCAGAAGGAATGGTACCAGTTCCTCCTTGTACCTCTGGTAGAATTCGGCTGTGAATCCATCAGGTCCTGGACTCTTTTTGGTTGGTAAGCTATTGATTATTGCCACAATTTCAGAGCCTGTTATTGGTGTATTCAGAGATTCAACTTCTTCCTAGTTTAGTCTTGGGAGGGTGTATTTGTCGAGGAATTTATCCATTTTTTCTGGATTTTCTAGTTTATTTGTGTAGAGGTGTTTGTAGTATTCTCTGATGGTAGATTGTATTTCTGTGCGATTGGTGGTGATAACCCCTTTTTCATTTTTTATTGCATCTATTTGATTCTTCTCTCTTTTCTTCTTTATTAGTCTTGCTAGCAGTCTATCAATTTTGTTGATCTTTTCAAAAAACCAGCTCCTGGATTCATTAATTTTTTGAAGGGTTTTTTGTGTCTCTATGTCCTTCAGTTCTGCTCTGATTTTAGTTATTTCTAGCCTTCTGCTAGCTTTTGGAAGTGTTTGCTCTTGCTTTTCTAGTTCTTTTCATTGTGATGTTAGGGTGTCAATTTTGGATCTTTCCTGCTTTCTCTTGTGGGCATTTAGTGCTATAAATTTCCCTCTACACACTGCTTTGAATGTGTCCCAGAGATTCTGGTATGTTGTGTCTTTGTTCTCGTTGGTTTCAAAGAACATCTTTATTTCTGCCTTCATTTCATTATGTACCCAGTAGTCATTCAGGAGCAGGTTGTTCAGTTTCCATGTAGTTGAGCAGTTTTGAGTGAGTTTCTTAATCCTGAGTTCTAGTTTAATTGCACTGTGGTCTGAGAGACAGTTTGTTATAATTTCTGTTCTTTTACATTGGCTGAGGAGTGCTTTACTTTCAACTATGTGGTCAATTTTGGAATAGGTGTGGTGTGGTGCTGAAAAAAATGTATATTCTGTTGATTTGGGGTGGAGAGTTCTGTAGATGTCTATTAGGTCCACTTTGTGCAGAGCTGAGTTCAATTCCTGGATATCCTTGTTAACTTTCTGTCTCGTTGATCTGTCTAATGTTGACAGTGGGGTGTTAAAATCTGCCATTATTATTGTGTGGGAGTTTAAGTCCCTTTGTAGGTCACTCAGGAGTTGCTTTATGAATCTGGGTGCTCCTGTGTTGGGTGCATATATATTTAGGTTAGTTAGCTCTTCTTGTTGAATTGATCCCTTTACCACTATGTAATGGCCTTCTTTGTCTCTTTTGATCTTTGTTGGTTTAAAGTCTATTTTATCAGAGACTAGGATTGCACCCCCTGCCTTTTTTTGTTTTCCATTTGCTTGATAGATATTCCTCCATATCTCTTTTTTTTTTTTTTTTGAGATGGAGTCTCGCTCTGTCGCCCAGGCTGGAGTGCAGTGGTGCTCCTCCATCTCTTTATTTTGAGTCTATGTGTGTCTCTGCATGTGAGATGGGTTTCCTGAATACAGCACACTGATGGGTCTTGACTCCTTATCCAGTTTGCCAGTCTGTGTCTTTTAATTGGAGCATGTAGCCCATTTACATTTAAAGTTAATATTGTTATGTGTGAATTTGATCCTGTCATTGTGATGTTAGTTGGTTATTTTGCTCGTTAGACTAACAAACAGAAAGGACATCCACACCAAAAACCCATCTGTACATCACCATCATCAAAGAACAAAAGTAGATAAAACCACAAAGATGGGGAAAAAACAGAGCAGAAAAACTGGAAACTCTAAAAAGCAGAGCACCTCTCCTCCTCCAAAGGAACGCAGTTCCTCACCAGCAACGGAACAAAGCTGGATGGAGAATGACTTTGACGAGTTGAGAGAAGAAGGCTTCAGACGATCAAACTACTCCGAGCTGTGGGAGGAAATTCAAAACAATAGCAAAGAAGTAAAAACTTTGAAAAGAAATTAGACGAATGGATAACTAGAATAACCAATATAGATAAGGGCTTAAAGGAGCTGATGGAGCTGAAAGCCAAGTTTCAAGAACTACGCAAAGATCGCAGAAGCCTCGGGAGCCGATGCGATCAACTGGAAGAAAGGGTTTCAGTGATGGAAGATGAAATGAATGAAATGAAGCGAGAAGGGAAGTTTAGAGAAAAAAGAATAAAAAGAAACAAACAAAGCCTCCAAGAAATTTGGGACTATGTGAAAAGACCAAATCTACGTATGATTGGTGTACCTGAAAATGAAGGGGAGAATGGAACCAAGTTGGGAAACACTCTGCAAGATATTATCCAGGAGGACTTCCCCAATCTAGCAAGGCAGGCCAACATTCAGGTTCAGGAAATACAGAGAACGCCACAAAGATACTCCTCGAGAAGAGCAACTCCAAGACACAAAATTGTCAGATTCACCAAAGTTGAAATGAAGGAAAAAATGTTAAGGTGGCCAGACAGGAAGGTCAGGTTACCCACAAAAGGAAGCCCATCAGACTAACAGCTGATCTCTCAGCAGAAACTCTACAAGCCGGAAGAGAGTGGGGGCCGATATTCAACATTCTTAAAGAAAAGAATTTTCAACCCAGAATTTCATATCCAGCCAAACTAAGCTTCATAAGTGAAGGAGAAATAAAATACTTTACAGACAAGCAAATGCTGAGTGATTTTGTCACCACCAGGCCTGCCCTAAAAGAGCTCCTGAAGGAAGCACTAAACATGGAAAGGAACAACCGTTACCAGCCCCTGCAAAAACACGCCAAATTGTAAAGGCCATCGAGGCTAGGAAGAAACTGTTCATTGTTTTAAAAGCAAACAATTATATTATGATTTTAAAGGAAATTCCTAAAATGATAGATTTCACTAAGAAATTTTATCTAAATAATGTAACTTTGAAATCATAGGACTTTAGATCTGGAAGTAAACTTACGGAAGATCTGGCTCAGTTGAATCATTTTTAACTATGAGGAAAAGGCTTTTAGGTTTTTTGTTTGTTCGTTCATTTAGAAACAGGGTCCCATTCTGCCACCCAGGGTAGAGTGCAGTGGTGCTAGCATAGGTCACTGTATCCTCGAATTCCTGGGCTCAAATAATCCTCTCACTTCAGCTTCCTAAGTTGCTGGGACTACAGGCACACCCAACAATACCCAGTTAATTATATTTTTGTAATGATGTGGTCTCACTATATTGTCCAGGCTGGTCTGGAACTCCTGGCCTCAAGAGATCCTCCTTAGCCTTGCAAAGTGCTGGGATTTCAGGTGTGAGCCACCACACCTGGCCTCAGGCTCTTTGTTTTAAATGGTTTGCCCAATCTCATAGAGCAAGCAGATGGCAAAGGTGGAACTTATAAGGTTTTGACAACAATTACAAAGTTCTGATCCAGATTATTTTTGGGTGCTAAGTCATATAAAGATGATAATTTAATCTCTTAAAAATGAGCCTTTGATATGGAATATCAACTACAAACATGTATATTTGTAACATAAAGTTTATTTCTATTGATGGATTTGCAATTATCATAGGCAAAAGAAAATCAGAACTGCATACAGAAAATTACTTTTTTCCTTATGCTACATCTGTAGACATTTGATTTTTATCATGATAGAGAAGGTTTGAGTTCTTATGTTGCTTGGCATAGTAGAAATAGCAAAAATAAATAAATGTAGCAAAAGGTCATTTCTCAATGATTTCTATGTATGCTTTCTACTGACAGTAAAAACAGCACTTGGGTAAATCAGACAACAGTAGATTTAGAAATAATACTGGAAGGTATCTAGCCCAACACCCACCATTTACAGAAGAGAAAATAGAGGTCTGGTTAAATGACTCATGCAATGGTAGTGTTCTCGCCCTTATAACACACTATCCCTTTAATCCGCATAAATGAGAGATATTTATCACCCATTTATTAACCCACTGACTGTGAGCAACAATTGTGAAGGGCACTGAGGAGTTCCTCAAGGAACTCAAAATCCAACTGGGAAAATGAACATTTAAATAATGAACAATAACATAACAAATTTCTAATAGATACAAACTGCAAAGAAAATACAATAGGAGCAATGAATTATTGAAAGGATTAAAAGAAAGAATGCAGAAACGAAAAAGAAGAGGGAGAGTTTATCAGACAGAGAAGGGGAGAAAGGCTTTCTAGATAAGAAAATATACAGGCAAAGGTACTGCACGGGAAACCTTGATAGTGTTACCAAATAACCAATGACCCCAAGGGACACTTTAGACTACTAGATCATTATCTTTTAAAGAGTCTGATTTCCAACACTAAATAAATATAAAACCACTATTTGCTTAGTTCCAACTTCCTATGCTACCTCCAATATATTAAAAGGATAGTAATATCTTCTCTTACCTTCCATCTTCTTCTTCTTCTTCTTTTTTTTAATGTGGCAGATTGGGAAAGGATTGTGGAGCGAGACAGACCTGGAGTTCCATCCCTGCTCTGTTTAATATTTGTATGGAGTTTGGTGATTAAATTTTAGTTCCCCATTTCTCTGGATTTAAAGTTGAACTAAATACTACTTAATCCCTACGGTTATTTGTGCCTAGTTTTTGCTACAGTGCCTACCTAAGAATAGGTTCTCGAAACATGGTATCTTCAAACATTGACTTTAATGATGTTTTAATCTACAATTAGAGGTAGGGTATTTTTAATATAGAGTACAGCCAGATACTAGAAAAACCATCTGCTCCTAAAATTAACATTGAAAGATAAAACATAAAAAGAATGTCCAGATACATGAGAGAACCTCTATATCTGTTCCCTGCAGAGTAATTATTATGCAATTAATATTAACAAATACTTTGAATATCTCAAATGAAATCTCTATGTAAGTTCTAAGTATAATTTTTATTTCCTCCAATTATACAATGAAAACATTATTGCTAGTATTTCTAATTATAGCAGTCTGGATTACTAAAATTTTAAAATGAACTGTTTCCCTTAACTAGTGTAGCCTTACACAGATACATATAAAGTGAGTTTCTGTGCACAATATCTACAATTAATATGGACCCTAGGTGCAGAGCAATTCACAAACACCCTCGTATTTCCTCACAAGCATTCGTGAATTTTTAACAGTAACCTCAAGATATATTTTAGTACACTCAATGAAAATCAAAACCTTGTCCATTCTGTAGCAAAGTCTTTTACAACCAAAAGATAGCAAATACTAGGGAATATGTATTTTCTTATCACATATTCTGCAAGAAGACAGTTCTCATGCTGCCTGTGAGACCCAAGTTTTTCATACAGCATTGCTCAAATAACATTTATTGTATATAATGTTCCCATATTCTGATTCCCACTCAATAGAAAATTTAAAACAATATTTATTCCTGCTTTGCTGAGATTACAAAAGTCTAGAAAACTATTTAACAAAATGACCTTCCCTTTCATCTGGATCCCAACCCTCTGAAAAGGAAACATATATGAATTTATCCCTTAAATTAGTACTCTCTTCCTGAGTCAAAGGGCCATTTGTAGCAGACAATGAGATTTACTTATAATAAAAATGAAATTACTTCAATAAATAAAAGTTTATTCTTCACATACTCAGGTTATCAGGAAGCTGTGGAGTTGAGAGAGAGGGAATATTACTCTACGTAGTCAAAAGCAATAAGCTAATAATTCACCATTTGATAAATCATTTTGACTTCTTAAACACAAAGTGTTAAGAGATTTTGTTGACTTTTCTAGAGTTAATGGCCAATGACCTCTCTGTCTCTATTAAGGGACTTACTTTCTATGAAGTCAGAAGGAAGTGTAGTGAGATATTTTGCTTAAAGAATTAGAGTTCATTTAATCTGTGAATAATTACCAAAAGTCTGTTCACCACTTTTTCCTAGGCACATGGTTAGCAAACCATGTGCCTAGGAAAGGTTTCTCAACCCCTCTTGCAGTGAGATGTGGCAGAATGACTGCATTTTTGTCAATGAAATATAAATGGAAGAGATGTCATCACTTTCAGACCTGGGCCATAGGATTTTTCTATGTGTAAGCCGTATGCTTTCTCTCAATCCAGCAGCTGCATGAAGACTCTGGAGTGGGATAGAGTCAAAAAATGCAAGAGAACTGGGTCTCCAAATGATGATGTGGAACAGATCACTGGAGAAACACAGCTGTGTGCATATATCTACACACACATGGGTGTGTAGATATATGCATGCATGTGCAGGCACACAGTGACAGGAGCAATGCATTTGTGTGTGTGAAGTCACTGAAATATTTGGTTGTTTTGGAGAAGGCCTTACTGCTGCTCACAAATATTTCTTTTTTATGTTTCTGTGTTCATGAAAAAATGTTCTCCCCCCCCTTTGAAGTTAATTGTGGTCATGTGAACTGTTTTGGCCAATGACATGGATGTAGAAATGATGAGGGTCACTCATTTTAATGCATTTAATTGGTGAGATAATGGTCTCCAGAGAAATAAATCAGTGTTTCTTTAAGTCTCTGAATTGTGTAGGTTTCATATTTCTGTAGAATAAGCTAGTGTATCTGACATTTTTAAATTTTAATTTTAGATTCAAGGGGTATATGTACAGGTTTATTACCAGTGTATATTGCGTGATGCTGAGGTTTGGGCTTCTATTGATCCCATCACCTAGTGCCCAAAGGAAGTTTTTCAGCCCTTTCTCTTCTTCCTTTTCTTCCTCCTTTTGGAGTCCCCAGTGTGTATTGTTCCTATCTTTATGTCCGACTGTAACCAATGTTTAGCTTCCACTTATAAGTGAGAACATATGGCATTTAGTTTTCTGTTTCTGCATTAATTTTCTGAAGATAATTTCCTCCAGCTGCATCAATATTGCTTCTAATGACAGGATTTTGTTCTTTTTTTTTTTTTTTTTTAATTATACTTTAGGTTTTAGGGTACATGTGCACAATGTGCAGGTTTGTTACATATGTATCCATGTGCCATGTTGATTTCCTGCACCCATTAGCTCGTCATTTAGCATTAGGTATATCTCCTAATGCTGTCCCCGCCCCCCCCACCCCCCGCCCCACAACAGTACCCGGAATGTGATGTTCCCCTTCCTGTGTCCATGAGTTCTCATTGTTCAATTCCCACCTATGAGTGAGAACATGCGGTGTTTGGTTTTTTGTCCTTGCGATAGTTTACTGAGAATGATGTTTTCCAGTGTCATCCATGTCCCTACAAAGGACACGAACTCATCATTTTTTATGGCTGCATAGTATTCCATGGTGTATATGTGCAACATTTTCTTAATCCAGTCTATTGTTGTTGGACATTTGGGTTGGTTCCAAGTCTTTGCTATTGTGAATAGTGCCGCAATAAACATACGTGTGCATGTGTCTTTATAGCAGCATGATTTATAAGTGTTCCTATTTCTCCACATCCTCTCCAGCACCTGTTGTTTCCTGACTTTTTAATGATGGCCATTCTAACTGGTGTGAGATGGTATCTCATTGTGGTTTTGATTTGCATTTCTCTGATGGCCAGTGATGATGAGCATTTTTTCATGTGTTTTTTGGCTGCATAAATGTCTTCTTTTGAGAAGTGTCTGTTCATATCCTTTGCCCACTTTTTGATGGGGTTGTTTGATTTTTTCTTGTAAATTTGTTTGAGTTCATTGTAGATTCTGGATATTAGCCCTTTGTCAGATGAGTAGATTGCAAAAATTTTCTCCCATTCTGTAGGTTGCCTGTTCACTCTGATGGTAGTTTCTTTTGCTGTGCAGAAGCTCTTTAGTTTAATTAGATCCCATTTGTCAATTTTGGCTTTTGTTGCCATTGCTTTTGGTCCTTGCCCATGCCTATGTCCTGAATGGTAATGCCTAGGTTTTCTTCTAGGTTTTTATGGTTTTAAGTCTAACATTTAAGTCTTTAATCCATCTTGAATTAATTTTTGTATAAGGTGTAAGGAAGGGATCCAGTTTCAGCTTTCTATATATGGCTAGCCAGTTTTCCCAGCACCATTTATTAAATAGGGAATCCTTTCCCCATTTCTTGTTTTTGTCAGGTTTGTCAAAGATCAGATGGTTGTAGATATGTGGCATTATTTCTGAGGGCTCTGTTCTGTTCCATTGGTCTATATCTCTGTCTTGGTACCAGTACCACACTGTTTTGGTTACCGTAGCCTTGTAGTATAGTTTGAAGTCAGGAAGCGTGATGCCTCCGGCTTTGTTCTTTTGGCTTAGGATTGACTTGGCAATGTGGGCTCTTTTTTGGTTCCATATGAACTTTAAAGTAGTATTATCCAATTCTGTGAAGAAAGTCCTTGGTAGCTTGACGGGGACGGCACTGAATCTGTAAATTACCTTGGGCAGTATATTTTAAATATATAGGCCATCCATATTAAAATCCATTTGGATATTGAGCTTATGTATTTTTGTTTTAAAAACCTTAATTTCCAGGATAAATGAGTAATTAAAGCTAAAGAGTTTTAAGTCTTGAAAGTAACATTACATTTATGTAGGAATTTTAAATATATAAATTCTTGTTTGCTTTTTCTCAGAATTATTATTGCTTAGTAATGATTTTAATGCAGCCATAGAAAGGAATGAGTTCATGTCCTTTGCAGGGACATGGATGAAGTTGGACGCCATCATTCTCAGCAAACTAACACAGGAACAAAAAACCAAACACCGCATGTTCTAATTCATAAGTGGGAGTTGAACAATGGGAATGCATGGACATGGGGAGAGGAATATCCCACACAGGGGCCTGTCGGGGGATGGGGGGCAAAGGAAGGGAGAGCATTAGGACAAATACCTAATGCAAGCAGGCCTTAAAACCTAGATGACGGCTTGATAGGTACAGCAAATCACCATGGCACATGTATACCTATGTAATAAACATGCACGTTCAGCACATGTATCCCAGAACTTAAAATAAAATTAATAATAACAATAATGATTAAAAGTGTGTAGCTATGAAATAGAAACCGTGTGCAACTGGCTTTTAGAGACATTTAACTTTGCAAAATCTTTTTTTCCTGTCACTCTAGGACCAGGATGAATAGCACAGTTTCTCTTAGGTTCTTCACCTTTGTTCATGATTATCATGAAAAACAAAGTCTCTCAAATAACTCAGCTGAATGTCAGCCAAAAGCATTTTTATGTTTAGGAAAAGTGCTAGTTTCTAACCTTGTGACAACAATTTTAAAAAGTAAAGTAACCTGTAGGCTTTTCTGGATACCTAATTTATCCATCTGAATAGCTATATAATAGGAATGCTTGAACGGACCTGAAATCTGGAATGGAGGTGTGGATTTGGGATATGGATTAGGGTGGGATCAGATTCACAAACCGTTTTGCAAGCAGAAGGAGGCAATAATGAGTACTGAATTAGGCAAAGGCAAGTCAGTAAGAAAAAAGCAGGAGCATAACGAGAAAAGCCCAGAATAATAACGTGATGGTATTATTACATGTTTCTTAAAGAAATAAGAAAATGACAAAAAGTACAAAAGCTAATTCAAAAGTCTTTGTACTTTGACAAAAAGTACAAAAGGCACACTATGTGTGTCTCTGGGTTTTATGAATATCCACATTGTTTATGAATAAAATAAGAAAATTCTTTGCTTTCATTGAACCCTTTTGGTGTGACCTGCTATTCTTTCATAAGTTTGGGTTCAGTTTTCTTTTGTATTTTAATATCCCTCTTCCCTATGGATGTATGATTCCGAATTTGATATGTGGAAGAAAGAATCATGCAGATGTCTAGAATTCTTATCTCTTCTCCCAGTAGGTTTGTTTTTAATTCACTCTCCCACACTTGTACTTCTAACCTCCTTAATAAAAATGAAATCCCTTTTTAGTCATTAGCATTTTAATAGAAAAAGAAGACTACAATAATAGTATATTCTATGTCCATATGCTATGTTAAATAGGACAGAGCATTCCGTAATTCCCAGAAGAAAAGCTTCATGCAGACTAAATACAGCATTTTGATTGTATCAGCACTGGATATAATACTACTTTCTATCCACAAAGCAATTATGATTAAGACACCTAAATTTCTAAAATTAACATTTGATAATTTTCCCTATGTTGTAAGAGTATATGGCATTTCCAAAATTCTTTGAACTATTATGAGGCACAATTGAAATATAACTATTTTAGATCTAATGAAATCTTGAAGTAAAACAGCCATTGCAGTTCTCCCTCAGGCTATACAAGACTGTGTCAGCCATCCCAACAATGCTCCAAATGTATTACCTTGGAAAAGCTAATATATTAACATGTTTCAAAATCTGTCTTCCTCTTTGAAAAGCATATGTATGGAAAGCTTCTTGTCAAACACATTGTAGTTTACAATGGCCATAATGAGTCAAATAAATTGTTCAACTATGATCCATTCAATGATCCTCTAAGTACAAGATTGTGACACATATACTCTGTTGGCTAGGGGGTGGAGGTATCATCAAGGAAAAAATAGATAAAGGACTAATAAATAATTTGCCATAATGCATAGGCTTTCTTAATATAAAATAGATAAGTAAGTAGAAAAAGCAAAACCTGGGTCTACCGGACTATTTTTATTTGATATTTTAATTTATTCTTTTAAAGCATGTTTGAGATTACAATAGTTTTCAGTTTCTTGTCAATTCGATAGCTGCCTTATGATTAATATTTGAAGCAGCCAGGCATGTATTCCCAATTTAGAAATAGTGCTACCTCTCCAGGTTTGAAATATCATCATCTTACATGTCCAGTGGGCCTCTATGAAAAAGCTTTACAAAAATGAAGGATTTAACACAGATCTGCATGAGAAGAACGAGCATCTCATTACCTTAGACCTTTTTGCTTTCAAGATATCTTTATTTGGTTGCCTTATAGCTCCTATTTACCTATTAAAAACAATAAAAACAATCAAAAATCATAATTATCTTTGGAGCGATATATTTTATACATAATAATGACCCAAATAAATTTTCTTATTTTGATTTCTGACAAATAAATGGCACAGGTTTAATTATTACCATATTACAGATAATTAAACTGAGACTCGATTGTCTATCCACAGTCACTCAGCAATTAATGGCAAAGATTAAACATGAATCCAAATCTTCAAATTCCTGATTCCAATCTCTTCTTTGTATATGTATCAAATATTTAATGTCAAAGAACTTAGAATGAACCAATCGAAAGCTTACTAGTTGAATAGAGTTGCTCTTCTTGCAACATAAAATTTCTACCTCATTTCTCTTTCTCTTTCTAGGTCATTTTTAGTCATAATTCTTCTCAAGACTGCCTTGCTTTTATATGGATCTCTTGTTCACATAATTAGTATATTAGTCAGGGTTCTCTAGAGGGACAGAACTAACAGGATATTAATATATAGAGAGATAGATTTATATAGATATATATTTATCTCTCTCTTCATTTATGTGTGTGTGTGTATATATATATATATATATTTTTTTTTTACAATGAGTTTTCTCCTATTTTTACAATGAGTTTTCTCATTGTTTTTGTTTACCACATGATATCTGGTCTGGACTCCTAGATATCATGTGGTGAGTGAAAACTGCCCAGTCAGAGTCATTACCGTTTAATGAATGTTAGCCACAGACCAGTGAATGTAGATTGGGAAGAGAAGAAAGTGTTCCTTTCCTTGCAGTTCCCACCATCCAAACTTCTGTTTTTGGCCATAAAGGACCCTGTCATTCAACCTCCCTCTTCTTCCCAGTTCTCTACTCACTTATTCTCACTCTTTATATTTTCAAACTATATATATATAGTTTGAAGATATAAAGATATATATATATATACACATAGAGAGAGAGGGAGAGAGAGAAAGACTCATTCTGTCACCTGGACTGGAGTGTAGTGGCACAATCATGGCTCACTGCAGCCTCAATGTCCTTGGCTCAAGTGATACTCCCATCTCAGCCTCCTGAGTAGTTGGGACCACAGACACATAACATCATGCCTAATTGATTTTTATACTTTGTAGAGACAGGGTCTCTCTATGTTGCCCAGGCTGATCTCAAACTCCTGGGCTTAAGTAATCCTCTCACATCAGCTCCCCAAAATTCTAGAGTACAGGCATAGGCCACCACACTCAGCTGAGGTTCATTTATAAAAGCTTTGTGAAGTTTTTTTCTTTGAATCAGGCTTGAAAAGTGTTCTTTGAGGGAGACCAGATATCGTGCGGTAAATAACAACAATGAGAAACTGAAAGTGAAGACTGCCCAGCCAGAGTCCTTACTGTCTAATGGATGTTAGCCACAGACCAGCAAATGTAGATCGGGAAGAGAAGAAATTGTTGCAGATGGGACACCGAGATACCAGAAGAATGGAAAAATGCCCAAAGATGTTGGCTAAGATTTGTGATGCTTTGGTTAAAGTCTTAAAGAGATCTGGAACACCAGGAGTTAAAGAGTAAAGCCAAATGCTGATCTTTAATTCCTAGTCATCCTGGGCCAACTCTGGGCCTGGTGTTGCAAAGCCTCATCAGGCCTCTAGGGCACACATATCTTCATTCCACCCTGACCTCAAATCTTCCTCATCCCAAACCTAATAATCATTGATATGGTTTGGTTCTGTGTCCCCACCCAAATCTCATACTGAATTGTGATCCTGAATGTTGGATGTGGAGCCTGGTGGGAGGTGATTGGATCATGGGAATGGTTTCTAATGGTTTAGCACTATCCTCCTAATACTGTTTGGTGATGGAGTTCTCACAAGATCTGGTTGTTTGAAAGTGTGTGGTACTTCCCCTTTGCTCTCTCTTCCTCCTGTTCCAGCCATGTAGGACATGCTGGCTTCCCCTTTACCTTCAGTCATTATTGTAAATTTTCTAAGGCCTCCCCAGCCATGCTCCCTGTACAGCTTCTGGAACTGTGAGCAAATTGAACCTCTTTTTTTTTATAAATTACCCAGTTTCAGGTAGTTCTTTATAGCAGTGTAAGAATAGACTAATACAATCACCTTGCTGTGGAAACTGCCCCTGCATCCTCTGGAATAGCCAGCTTCTTGACCAAGGAGCCCTCAGCAACCTTGCAGTTCCCACCATCCAAACTTCTGTTTTTGACCATAAGGAACCCTGCAATTCAACCTCCCTGTTCTTCCCAGTTCTCTACTCACTTACTCCTACCCTTTGTATCTACAAACTCTATTTGTTTCTTCCCGTCAGCACTAAAACATACTTAATCTTTCCATCTGAAGATAATACTTTTGGACTACAAATTTCCATCCAGCCCCCATTCTTTTCCCATTCACAGCCAGACTTGTGAAATAATTGCCTTCACTCTGTCTTGCCTCCCACTCATCATGCAACTGGCAATGATTAATCTGCACTCAGTCACTATAGATTAGTTTGCCTTTTCCAAAATTTTACATAAATAGAATAATATAGTATGTTCTCATTTTCATCTGACTACATGCAAACAACATAATTAACTTGACATTCATCCGTATTGTTGCATGTATCAATAATTCATTCTTCTTTTAAGGACAATTTGTTTATCATTTTTACCTGTTGAATGGCATTTTTTTTTATTTTTGAGCTGTTGCAAATAAAGCTGTTAAGAATATTTGTGTATAAATCTTTGTATGAATGTATGTTTTATTTTATTGACAGGTGTGGATTATGGGGATTATGAAGACTATAATTCAAGATGAAATTTGGGTGGGGACACAAAGCCTAACCACATCAATCTTAATGTAGTTTTAGTTTGTATTTTCTTAATCACTGATAATGTTAAACCAACTTTTCACGTATTGACATCTATATATCATCTTGTGTAAATACCAAGATTTGAAATGGCTGTATCGTATGTTTGTTGTAAGTTTAACTTTTCAAACTAGTTACTAAACTGTTTTCTCAAAGTTGTTAAATTTCCACCAGGTGTGTATCAGCATTCCTTTGCTTCGCATCAATGCCAAAACTAGGTATGGTCAGACTTTTTAATTGTAGACATTATAGTTAGTATATGTAAGAATATCTTTGTATTAGTCCATTTTCATACTGCTATAAAGAACTACCCAAGACTGGGTAGTTTCTTAATACAAAGGAAAGAGGTTTAATTGACTCACAGTTCAGCATAGCTGGGTAGGCCTCAGGAAACTTACAATCATGGAGGAAGGCAAAGGGGAAGTAAGTTACCTTCTTCACAAGACAGCAGAAAGAAGAAATGCTGAGTAAAGGGGGAAGAGCCCTGTATGAAACTATCAGATCTCCTGAGCACTCACTCCCTGTGATGAGAATAGCATGGGTAGAACTGCCCCCATGATTTAATTACCTCCACCTGGCTTCTCCCTTGACACGTGAGGATTATGGGGATTATGAGGATTATAATTCAAGATGAAATTTGGATGGGGACACAAAGCCTAACCATATCAATCTTAATGAACTCGTAGTTTGTATTTTCTTAATGACTGATAATGTTAATCCAACTTTTCAGGTATTGACATCTGTATGTCATCTTTGATGAAGTGGTACAGATTTTAGGCCATTTTGCATTAGGTTATATATTTAGCCCATTTTGTATTAGGTTCTAGGTACAGATTTTAACTTATTTTATGTTAGCTAGTATGTTTTGTAACTATTTATTTGTGAGAAATCTTTACATATTTAGAGTACAAGTCCTTTGTGAGATATTTGATTTGCAAATATTTTCTCTGTGCCAGTATTTTGTCTTTCTATTCTCCAGTGTCTTTTAAAGAGTAGCAGTTTTCAATTTTTATGAAATCCAATTCAATTCTTCAATCCTTTGGCTTGTGAATCATGGCTTTGGTGCTATATACAAGAAATCTTTGACCCAATGTCACCAAAAATTCTCCTGTGTTTTCTTCTACAAGTTATACCAGTATTATATTAGGTTTTACCGTTAATGACTCACCTTAAGTTATGTTTTCTATATGGCGTTAGGTGTAAATTAAATAATAATTTATTTTGTAGTGTTGGTATTGTCGTTTTCTTTCCATGGTTTTACTGTTGTGCCAGCAACACTTATTGAATAAACAATCTGTCCATTTATTTGGGATTTTTTTTGTTTCTCTCAACAGTGTTTTATAGTTCCCAGTGCGCAGCTCTTGAACATTTTTTGTCAGATAGATCCTTAAGTATTTCATACATTTTGATACTATTTTAAATGATATTCTTTTTAAAAACTATGTTCTCTAATTGTTCATTGCTGCTATATAGAAATATAGTTGAGTTTTATATATTGATTTTGTATTATACAACCTTGTAAAACTCACTTATTGATTCTAGTAGCTATTTTTGCAGATTCATAAGATTTTTCACATAGATGATTGTGTCATCTGCAAGTAAAGCCAGTTTTACTTGTTTCTGCACAGGATATCTGTCTATTTATCTGATCTATTTATCTGTGTATCTCACCTTATTGCACTGACTAGAATGTTAAATCCAGTATTGAATAAAAGTCATGAGATCAGAGATCTATTCTTTGTTTTTAATATATGGTAAAAGCATTTAGTCTTTCAATATTAACTAGAATGTTGTGTAGAATGCCCTATCAGGTTGAAGAAGTTTCACTATTCCTAATTTAATAATTTTTTTTGGTCAGAAATTGATGTTGAATATTTTAAGTGCTTTTTCTAAATCTACTAAGATGATCATGTAGTTTTTCTTTTTTAATCTTTTAATATGGCTATAGCAGTCTGTGTCCAATCAGAAGACAGAAATCACAGAGTAGGTTAAATGTAGCGGAAGTTTAAAATAAATAATTAATAACTATGATAAAGAGTAGCTAAAAAATGCAAAGAAACTCGATATTGTAACCTAGGGCTATGGGAGAGCACTGAAGGAAGAAAAAATTTGGAAACAATTTAGAACAGCATGGAGGAGGTATAGTTTAGCACATCAAAAAGAAGAGAAGTTTGCTGCTTTGGCCAAGTTTCTGGAGCTGACCTTTTGTAACAGGACAAACAATAGGATACTCTCCAGAATATAGGTGGAAAGCAGAAAATCAGTAACAGGGTATGAGCACTCAGTGGGCACACAGAGGGAATGAGGTCCTTCCAAATACCAGGTGAGCTGTGCACGGGCTTGCAGAAAGAGCAGTAGTTTGGCTGGTGTAAAACTTCTGAGCTGCAAATAGGCTGCACTGGGACCATACAGGAACTAGAAGGGAGAGCGAGGGTACAGGTGTAGGATGGAGGTCTTTTGTTATCATTTTCCATGCTGAAAGGGTTATGGAAAGATTATTTTCAGGTTGAGGCTGCACACCTCCAGAGGGACCTGGTTCTAGGCTCACGGCTCATGAAGGTAAACCAGATATACTTGCACCCACACTTCCATCTCCTGTGCTGCAGCCAGAAACTGCAGGAGAGTTTCTTCCTTCTACAATGTCCCTCCAGTGCCTTTTACCAAGAAAAATTAATATTGTGTTCACTTTAATTGAGTAAATGTTAAATATAATTCCCGTTTATCACAGGGCATATATTAGAAGTTGCACTGAGAGCTGGGGGGCAAATTGATAACTGATATACTCCACCCCTTTGGCTATTTAGCTTGGATATGCTCTTCCACACATACTTTAACTCTCTTGCAACAGTAAAACAATATAACCAGTTATTCTCAGTAAAAAACACACAAAAATCCCAACAGGTTTGGTTTCCATTGAAGACAATATTGATTACTCCTTGAATTTAGTCATGGTCCTACTGAATATTCTGTTACCTGAAGACTAAATTGTAAATTTTATCTCTAATAATTCATGCAGAAAATAAATTTTGAAAAAGCAATGGGAAGGAGAGAGAAAATAACCCACATAGAGAAAATATGCAAAGCAAATACGTTCTCTGTTGCAACTACATTGGCCACAAGGTTGTAGTTGATACCCAGGGCGTTCTTCTTTTAACTATCCATTCAATATTTTCTTTGACTTCAGCCAGAACATATGCTTCTCTTGTTTATTTTACCTGGTGGAGCAACACAAATATTTATTTCCAAATGTTGTGAATCTTCAGTCACCACGCTTTTACTTAGGTTGCTTTAATTTTTCATTTATCTTTACTATTAGATGTGGCAGTGCTAAGAGGCACCCTAGATAATCTCATTGGTTCCAGACTTGGTTCTGTCATGCAAGCAGCAACCACAATTTCCCCTTGGTAATTAGGATCAGTCATTTCATCTAGTAGATGATCTCTCTTTTTCTTTTTTAAAGAGATGGGAGTCTTATTCTGTCGCTCACACAAGAGTGCAGTAGTGGCATCCTAGCTTACTGCAACCTCAAACTCCTGGGCTCAAGCGATCCTCCCACCTCAGCCTCTCAAGTAGCTGGGATTACAGGCATATACCACCATGCCAAGCTAATTTTTTTAAATTTTTTGTAGAGACAGGCTCTTGCTCTGTTGCCCGGAGCTGGTCTAAAACTCCTGGCCTCAGCAGTCCTCCAACCTTGGCCTCCCAAAGTACTGGGATTACAGGCATGAGCCACTGCAACTGGCCTATCTCTCTTTTTGCCTTTTTGGTTCAATGACATAAGAAACCCAAAATGGTCCGACGGAAATCTCAACTTCTGATTCAGTGAAACTTTTGTTGTTTCTCTGTTGAAAGCATTTTCCTTTTGGGGACTAAAATCTTCAAGCCAGCAGAATGTATAGCTGCCAGGGTAAGAAAACCCTGCAAGTATAATTAGTTGTAATTGTGAGAGTCACCATTCCCACTTCTATCACTTAATTCCTGGACTCATGTATTCTGCCTGTGGGAAAAGTAGCACCATAAAATAATTTCTGATTCAAAGCATAAACATTATTCCGTGAAAGATAACTCCATCCTTTCAGGGTGTTGTTTCTCAAGTGGAGCCATAACGGTGTCTTTACTAAACCATTCTACCATTCAGTAAGGGTAGCTACTTCTGGATGATGGGATATATGAGAAGATAGTTGATTCCACAGATATGAGCTCATCACTTCACTTTCTTTGCAAGGAATGACTTTCTTGATTTGCCACAATGCTGCATGAAACATCATAATGGTATATAAGACATTCTATGACTCTACAGACAATGGTGCTTGTAGAAGCATTATGAGATGTGAAGGAAAATCTGCATCCAGAATATATGTCTACTTCACTGATGTAAAATCTTTGTATGATCTGTTTATCATGGATGAATTAAAATGTAATCAATCTGCCACCAGATGGTAGACTTATCTTCTGATCACCCCATGAAATGGTGTTGTATGGGAGATTTAAGGTTTAGCCCAGTATGGACAGATTAGTCACTTGGCAGTAGTGATAGCCAGGTCAGAGTCTGTCTAAGAAAGTCCTGGATGTTTACCCTATGCATAGCTTCTGTCCATACAATTAAGACCATTTTGTTCATGAACCCATTGAGTAAGAGCTAATATAGTGGGGCAAACACGCTGACTGACATCCACACACTTGTCATTTTGTCTACCAATTTATTTACTCATTCTTGTTGTTGTTTGTCAGCTGTGACTATTAAGAGTTTACTCTGTGATGGATGCCCTTTGTGGTGGGCACTCACATAGGACACAAAATTTTTATAGTCTCTGTCTATTCTGAGAGATATATCTACATACTTCTTTGTCACACTTTCTTTTCATCAATCTTCGAAGTTTTTTCCTTTAAATCCATGACGATCCATTCAAACTATTACCAACTGCCCATAAAGGATTATAGTTTTGTCTACGTAACAACTCTCACTCAATACACAGCAGTAAACACCTGATTAAAGTTTTGATAGTTCAATCATTCATCTGATTTCTGCATAGGTCAAACTGGTGATTTAAGTGGGGATGTGATAGGCATTGCCACCCATGCCTCTTTTAAGTCTTCACGGTGGCGCTAATTTCTGCATTCTCTCAGGGATGTGGAATTGCTTCTAATTTCAAATTCTATATTGTCAGGGAGAGGAAGTTCAAAGGGCATCTGTGTAGCCCTTCCCACATCATGGCTCACCACATAAGTCAAGTAGCCAATGTGGGTATTCTAACAGTTGTCAAGTTAGTTTATTCTAGTTATATATTCAGGATCTGGGAAAATAACAAAAGGATTTGTATGCAGACCTACTGGGATAACTATGATTCATACATAAGACCATTTGGTGATTGTAGGCCCCTTGTTGACAGGTGGGCCACAGTAGCATTGCAAGTCACCAGGATTAAGCTTCAATTCAGAGCCAGTGTCTAGTAATCCTTGAAAAGTCTGGGTATCTCCTTTCCCCAGTGCACAGCCACCTTAGTAAATGGCTGCAGGTCCCTTTGGGAAGGCCTAGAGAAAGATTTTAATATGTACTTGCAGCAATAGTGCAGTGTCCTTCTTCAAGGAGACTAGGACTCCCGTGCAGTCAAGAGGCTCTGGATCTGTGAACAGACTTAGATTTGGAAACTGGATGAGAAGCTACATTTTTCACTTTAGCAACTCAAGTCAGGTTTCTTGCTACCAGACTTAAATTTTTTCCTGTTATGCAAATCAAGCAATATGCTACCAAGCTGTCTATCTCATTCCTAGGGACACTGCGATCAATTAGCCACCACTAAAATTCTCTGCAGGTCAAAGCATGCTAATTACTGCCACATCCCTGTTTCCGTTGTTGGATGATGTGTCCACCTTGACTTTGATGATTAAGTGTGGCTGTTTTGCCTCTGCTCTTCTGTCATCTTTTTCTGAAATCAAGTAGACTGTCTCAATGGTGGCATTTCCTACAGCCATTCATGGCTTACAATGGAGTCAATCACAGAGCCTTTTCGAGCTGCTTCTGTCACTGATGTATTTATCAATACCTTAGTGAAAAGAGTGTTTTCTAGATCTCCTTATGGAATGTAGTTGTGAGATACCCATCTCCCATGTGGATCATACATGATAAATTCAGCCCAACATTTCTATCTCCCCAAGCCTTAGGATTCTCTTCTCATATAATGTCAGAAAAGCTCTGGCATCTCAGTTTCACTAAATGGATGATCCAGTGAGCTCACAGCCACTCAAACATCCAAGTAAGTGTTTAAAAACACATCTAACTGCACAAGCCAATACATTAAACCTGGAGTCTCTATTAAATACATCCATATCAATGAATTTAGCCCAATCTAGTTTATATACTGCCTTACTTGGTCTATCAACTTTAAAATCCATTACCACTCATGCTTCCTATATTTCTGCAAATATATATTATTGAGGTTGGTGCAAAAGTAATTGCAGCCTTGAACCATGAATTTTAAATCATTATAACTAGGCTCAAACACATCTTTATTAATCAACATAGGAACCATTACAATCAACACATTTTTGCCAACGAGAAATGTTTGCTTATTCCTGTAGCATAAAATATGTGCTTTGGAATTCAATGAACACTTGGAAAGCATTTTCTGCATCCTGCTGACTGTGGAAGCATTTTCCCTGCAAAAAGTTGTCAAGATGCTTGAAGAAGTGGTAGTCAGTTGGCAAGAGATCAGATGAACATGGCAGATGAGGCAAAACTTTGTAGCCCGATTTGTTCAACTTTTAAAGCGTTCGTTGTGCAACGTGCGGTGGGCATTTTCATGGAGAAATGGGCCCTTTCTGTTGACCAATGCCGGCTGAAGGAGTTGCAGTTTTCAGTGCATCTCATCCATTTGCTGAGCATACTTCTCAGATGTAATGGTTTCACCAGGATTCAGAAAGCTGTAGTGGATCAGACTGGCAGCAGACCACCAAATAGTGACCATGATCTTTTCCTAGTGCAAGTTTGGCTTTGAAAAGTACATTAGAGCTTCTCCTAGGTCCAACCACTCAGCTAGTCCTCACCTGTTGTTGTATAAAACCACTTTCATTGCACATCACAATCTGATCAAGAAATGGTTCATGGTTGTTGCATAGAATAAGAGAAGACGACAGTTCAAAATGACAATTTTTTTAAATTTTCACTCAGCTCATGAGGCAGCCACTTATCAAGCTTTTTCACCTTTCTCATTTGTTTCAAATTCAATTTGCTTCCAATATCAAACAGTAAATTCCAACAATGCTGAAAATGCAAGTACTTTTGCACTCACCTAATAGCATGGTCTTGCAACCTTTTAACGTACAAGCTATTTCCATTTCTTCTTGAAATATGGAAGATACATGTCCTCCTGAAGCATAATGAGACTTGACCCTTAGTATGGGTTTATAGCAATGACGTGGTTACAGTGGCTTGAGGAAAATGAGCAAGGCCTTCCATGGTTATCAAAGTGCTTTCCACATGAGGAAGGCTGGTCTTTTTAGCCTTTGGAGGGCTAGCTTCTTGTACTTCTAAGGGAGTATAAGAATGACAAGAAGATTCAAGATTGTCAGTTTCATCTGAATCCAATGGGAGATCCTCATTTAGAGTTTTGGTATTTAATTCTTTCCTGATTCATGGCTTAACTCTCATATGAGAAACTAGGAGAGATTGAATTAAACTATTATTGTGATAAAGAAACTCACATGATTAAAAATCGAATTTGATTTTCAGCAACATCAGCCCCGTGGCTACTAGAAATGAGGTTCTTTTTGGGTTGTTGTGGAAGCTATCTAGTTATTACAGTCACAATTCCAGTGACATTATATCAATTCCAATATAAAATAAGAATCTCACAACATTATACTTTCATTTCTCCTCTCCTACCCTACATGCTATTTTTGTTATACAGTTTAGTTCTACCGAGATTATAAAGTAGATATTGTTGTCTACAGTATGGGGCTAGTTTCACTTGAAGAAATAAATTATCATTTCAAAAATTTAAAACAAAAAGATTGTTTATATTTATGCACATAGAATTTAGGTCCAGTAATCGTTTGTTTATGTAGAGCCATATTTTTATCTGATATCGTTTTCCTTCTCCTTGAAGGACTTCATCAAATATTTGATAGTACTTGTTGGCTATTGGTAAATTCTTTAAACTTTTGTATGTCTGAAAAACCTCTTTATTTTTCTTGCATATTTTGAAAAATATTTTCCCTGGGTATACAATCATAGGTTATCAGATTTTTTTGTTTTATCTTGTTTTTATTTTCTCTTAGCATTTTAAATGCCTTTTGGTTTACATCATTTCTGACTACAAATCTGCTATACATCATCTTTGTCATTTGTCATCTGACATCCCTAATGTAATATGTAATTTTGTTCAGGATACTTTTAGGGCATTTTTCTTATCACTGGTTTTAATGCACTTCAGTTATAATGTCCAACAGTATATTGCTGTGCTTGGGGTTTGTTGAGATTCTTATGTCTGTAGCTTCATAGTTTTCAGCAAATACCTCATCATTTCTTCTTTAAAAGTTGCTCTGCTTTCCTTAGAGGACTCCAGTTATATTAGGTCACTTGAACTTTTGCCACAGCTCACTAACGCTCTACTCATTTTTTCTTGGTGTGCTTTATTTGGAATCTTTTTTATTGTTGTGTCTTTAAGTTCACTGATCTTTTCTTCAGAAATATCTTATCTGCCATTAATCTCATCTAGTATATTTTTCATCTCAGACATTTTAATTTTCAATCTAAAATTCCAATTTGGACTTTTATATCCTCTTATAGTTCTACTTAGTATGTTCAATATTTCCACCACTTCTTCAAAGCATATGTAAGACTATTACATAATTTCCTCGCAACATGCATGATGACTTCTTCTCCAATCATGTTTCTTTTTGTTCATCTAGTAATACTTGGGATATACTTTTACTAAAATAGTTATGTGTGGCTTTTTAATTGAAATCCAAATATAATTAAAGACCTCATATTTCATCTGCCATTCCTAATAGCAAACCTCATCTCATGGCATTTCTTAACTTCTTTACTGACTTTATTCATCTACTTAGCACTGATCATCAATAGATCTCCTATATACTTTACTTATTTATTTGCTAATCATCTATCTTCTCCCACTAGAGGTTAAGCTCTGGGAAGGTATTTTTATTTGTTTCACCATCTACTGAATTCTACTGTCTATAACCATGCCAATACGTATTTGCTGGCTGAATAAGTGGGTGAATAAACACACATTTAATTAATTGATTGATTGATTGATTAAACTTGTAGAAAAATTCTTCATGAACAATAAAATGGAGGATGAGAGGGGATTGGAGAAAGAAAAACAGAGGCCATTATATGTCACAGTGCCTTTTATCATTATCTTCTACTTTCCTGATTACATTTCAGAAACTATTATTTAGAAGCAGACAGTGATATATTTTGTGGTTTCCTGAGCACTGTGTTTTAATCTAAATGTCTTATCAGAAACAGTCACCTAATGAAATGAACCATTTGCTTCACATTTCGTTTACTTTTATTCTTTAGGGTACATTTTTGCTGACTGTTTTTGTGAACCACTTTTTTTGCCACATATCAGGAGAACTTTAAACCACTTGACTTCTTTGCCCTCTGATTCAGATTGAAGGGTGAAGGATGGTCTTGTACACAAAAGAATGGATGATGTTTTAATTTTCTTTCCCTTGTTCCTGAGAAAGTCAGCTCTGTGAATCCTGCTATTTAAGTAATGAGACTTTTGAGTTTAGATTACACTTAAGGATTCCACAAAGAGAATATTATATTACAGCTTCTTTCTCTAGTTTCTAAATGCTGGCACTGATATTACCAGGCAGTGTAAAGATATCAATCATCAGAAAGCTTATTGACTGTCCAAAATAGTTCTATCAATATCTAATTTGCTGTCTGATCTAATGCATAGTCAGTCGGTACAATGCCAACATACTACTCTGTCTTTCAGAATATGCTATCTTTCCTTTCAGACAATGAGAAAAGCTTTCACTTTATCCTTGGATCCTACACAGATAGAAATCCTCATTATGTAACAAGAGGAAAAATGTTAAAGAAAAACAACTTCTCTGTTCTTGTTTCTCTATTATCTTGTTTATCTATTATCTAGTTTAGCTTTTAAAATAATAGTGTATCTTCACAAGCTTTACATTAATAGTCAGGCTTCTTTAAAACATCCTGTAAGATTATTATTGAACTCATTAATAGCAAACACCTGATTATCACTTATTAGGAAATCTTGCCCATTTGCAACTACATGTCTAACTCTCTTGGCCACTGTGACTTTTATCTTGAAATGGCTCCTCAGAAGGACAATTTCTGCAAAAGTTGAGAGTAGCATATATATACTTCCCAGGGTTCATATCTGATTCCAAATCCTTCTCTCATATAGTCTTCTGTTCACCCATGTGTATAGTAATGTTCTTGGCCAGGAAACCCTGGCCAACGTATAATCAGTGGAACCTCCATTTTAGTGGAAATAGATAATAATCTATGGTAACTAAAGTACAACTCCTATGTTCATTGGTTCTAATTCACCAAATATTTATTGATCACTGATACACGCTTCAAGCCCTGTGCTAATGACTGTGGACAAAACATTAATCAACAAAGATCTGATCCTATCTACAAGGGTGTAATGAAAGAAAACCCCAGAAGTTCAAAACCTAACAGTTAATCTGAACTTGCCACGTCTCTTTTATGATATGCATCCTATTTTCTCCTACCACTATGTATAATTTGGAAAGTGTTTAGTAATTTAAGACGCCCCATTTTAGAGGATGTTACAATTTTTAAAACTGTTAAATTCTGTTTTCTCAACCTACTTTTTCACTTTTCATTCTTCTCATTTCCCTAAAGTGAAAGAATAGTTACAAATACATACAAAGTTTTGTCTTATCAGTCTTCCTGAAAAATATCTTATGGTGGATTGGCCTCTGAATTAAACAGAAATTGATGGTAAGGGGCTTTTTTTCCTCCACTGCTAAAGAGAAACTTTGCAAATTTTAAAACGTTCCTCAATTTCCAATGCTTACCTCAGTGATAGCAAAGGAATTTGCTCCTCAGCTGGCACTAGTTCATTTCAGAAACTTTATCAGAAAGAATATATATATAACATAGGCAGGCATCCAGGATATCAGCAAAGAGGATTAAGGTACAAAAATGTAAATGTCAATTTAAATACTGACTAAAATAGCAAACTTTATGCCAAAATCCCCCAAAAATATGTATGTCTAAGATCCTCAGGGGGTGTTGGAGGGCAGTTATGTTTAATAAAAGCCTGACCTTTCTAAAGTAGGAAAGTAAGAAAACTTCGCAGACTGTCAGTCTGGAGGAAAGATTGTTGGTGAGAAGAACTGAGCTTTAGCAGCTTCCAGATTTAGGCCTCCAAGTAAAACGTTGGTCATTATCGCATGACAGTTGCTATGATGCATCACTTTACCCCACAAAAAATATGAAATAAAGCAGAACAAAAAGTCTTAGATAGGAGCTCTATGAATTTGCTATTGCAGCATAACAAAGAACACCAAAACTCAGTATCTTAAAACAACAATCACTTATTTATTCTCACATGTTTGAGGGTCAGCTGTGTTCGGCTGATCTGGGCTGAGCTTGCATCAGGCAATTTTCCCCTTTGCTATGTGACACTCACCCTCTTACAGGGACCAGCAGATTAGATGGGACACACCTTTCTCATAGAGATGTTGGAGTGCAAAAAGATAACTCCAAGGTCTCTTGAGGCCTGGTCTGACTCAGCATCCTCTCACTTCTGCTTCATCGTCTTAACTAAAGCAAATCACATGATGAAATCCAAAGGCAAAGATTCGTAAAATATACTCAGCTTCTTGTGGGAAAGGAACTACCTAAATAGAAAATGTGCCAATTTGTGTAATATTCTCAGGCACCAACATGAATTCATGTGTTCTATCTCCTTTGTAAAGGCCTTCAAACTGTCATGAACTGAATTTCTAGTCAAACCACATAAAGATGTTACTAGTTTTCTATTGGTGCTGTGAAAAACGGTGACAAATTTGGGGGCTTAAAACCACACAAATTTATTGTTTTACTGTTCTGTAGGTCAGAATACCAACCAATACCCCACAAGGCTAAAATCATGGTGCAGGCAGGGCTGTGTTCTATCTGCAGGCTCCAGGGTAGAGTTGGCTGTCTTGCCTTTTCCTACTTCTAAAAGCTGGTTGCAAACCTTGGCTCTGGTCCCTTTCTCCATCTTCAAAGCCAGCAAATTCAAGCTGAGTCTTTTTCATATTGCCACCTCTCTGGTTATCACCTGCCTCCCTCTTTCTCTCTTAATGGCCCTTGTGATAACATTGGTATTGCCTGGATAATCCAGGATCACCTCCCAGTATTAAGGTCAGCTGATGAACATCCTTGATTTCACCTGCAAGCTTATTCCTCTTTTCCCTTGTAAACTAACATATACACTGTTTCTGATAAATAGAATATGAAAATTTGGGGAGGGTGGGAGACATTAATTTGCTAACTATAGGGATCATATTATTTTATATTACTAATAGCTTCTAAGAAACAAGAGATTATATGTTGATATGGTTTGGATATTTGTCCCCCCCAAATCTCATGGTGAAATGTGATACCCAATGTTGGAGGTGGGGCCTGGTGGGAGGTGACTGGATCATGGAGGTGGATCCCTCATGAATGAATTAGAACCATTCTCTTGTTGATAAGTGAGTTCTCCCTCAGTTCATGCAAGATCTGGTTGTTTAAAAGAGTCTAGAAGCTCCCCTTTATCCACTCTTGCTTCTGCTCTCACCATGTAACGGGCTTGCTCCCAGTTCACTTTCTGCCATGATTGTAAGCTTCCTGAGGCCCTCCCCAGAAGCCGAGCAGATATGGCTGCCATGCTTGTGCAGCCTGCAGAATCGTGAGCCAATTATACCTCCTTTTATAAATTGCCCAGTTTCAGGCATTCCTTTATGGAAACACAAAAATGGACCAACTCATGTTCTTGGGGGGTGGTGAAGTGTGCTCCCCTTGTGGCCTATATTTTTAATAACATTTATTCTTATTCTGATTATGTAAGTAATTTGGGTTCTCAGTGAATATTTTTGTAAATAAAAAAATGAGAAACAAACATTATCTTACCAATTTGGCAGCTACTTTTGATATTTTTGAGAATATACTTTCTATACAAAATATATATTTATGTTTTTGTATTTTTATTTAAATATCATACTAATATACAGTCAGTTAATTAACTTATGTGATTGACTAATAGAATAGTTCTTGGCATGATTAGGGGAAAGAATTAAAAACAAGCAAACATAGGGCCAAACTGGATGTAAAAAGTGGATGTCTTTGAATAATCTGGAGAAAGCAGTGGTTGCCACTTACTGCAGCTATGTTCCAAACTTTAAACTCTTGCCTTTCTTTGCCCCTTCAACTGTGTTCAAACAAACAAAATTTCTAGGTGGGTGTAGAAATGTGAGAAGTCACTGTGGGACAGACTGTTTTAGGACCCTCATAACAGCAATAATCTAATAGGGACTTCACTATTTAGCCTTACTTCATATGCTAATAATGTTTTACAGTATTTAAGAAAAATACATTTTTAATTTTTCTCATTTTTGTAATTTAGCAATCTCCTTCCTACAAGGAGTATGAACCAACTTCAGAAATATAATGGAAGTGCTGTGATTAATTAGACCAATTATATCATTAATGAAGTATGGAAAAAACAAGGTACATTTTTCTAGCAACCAGTTATTATCTCTGGGAGCTTCAGCCTACAATTCAAGGTAACAGAACATAAATTGAAATAATATATTCAGTTTTTTGGCGAGGAAGCAAAACATGATAACTGAAATCTGGCATAAATCATAGCCCAGACATTAGAAAGCATTGAATAGAAGAGTGGGAATTCAGTAACCACATAGTAGCAAATCTCATTTTTTTTTCTTTTTCTTTTTGAAACAGAGTCCTGCTCCATCACCCAGCATGGAGTACAGTGGCACGATCTCAGATCACTGCAACCTCTGCCTCCCAGGTTCAAGTGATTCTCCTGCCTCAGCCTCCTGAGTAGCTGAGATTACAGGCATGTGCCACCACACTGGGCTACATTTTTGTATCTTTAATAGAGACGGGGTTTCACCATGTTGGTCAGGCTGGTCTCGAACTCCTGACCTCAGGTGATCTGCCCACCTCAGCCTTCCAAAGTGCTGGGATTACAGGCGTGAGCCAACGTACCTGGCCAGCAAATCTCATTTTTGTATTTGCATGTATGCTTTTCAGTTTGTTAAGTTTTTTTAAGAAACAGTTCTTGCCTTTAAGAAATTCATAATCAAATGTGGGAGATTGACATATACATAAACTTAACATAATAGAGATATGAACAAGGTACTCTGAAAGAAAAGAAGAAGGTAGTTAATTGTCCCTGAAGGTGGTCAAATCCGAATGGTTCCATAAAACTGTTATTGTCAGGACAGTGGTAAGAGTACATATTTCCCAATTCCCGACACATACTCACTACTTTCATAGTACTGCTTTTAAAACACAAAATGTAAACGAAGTGCATGTATGAATTAATGTCAATCATATACATACATGTGTCACCTAGATATGATTCTTTTGGGAGCAAGCTATGAAGAATAGACTCAGGATTCCCACTGATTCTCTATGTGGCCTTGGGCAAGCCAGTTGTTCTCTCACATTCATTTTTCACATCCCTATGATGGAACAGAATCAGTGGCTTCTAAAATCCACCAATTGCTCCCACATTCCATGTTTCTATCATTTGCTATTTAGTGATCTAAGCTGGAATCTAACACATATTGAGAGATAGTTTTCCATAGCATTTCTGTGTACCTCATATCAGATTTTGTTCCAGACTATCTTTTTAAGGATGTTTATATAGCAAACAGCTTTGGAAGGGAGAAATAGTGTCACTCTCTGGGGCAGAGGCAGATTTATTTCTGAATAGAATTACACAGACAATACTTCCACTCTGGGGCAAAGTCGGACAGTTTGCTGGCCGTCCTCTTTTAGAAGACTGAATAGTCCTAGATCCAGGGTTCCTCAGCTTTGGCAAAAATTGTTTGCATAGGCAGAATTCATCTGGGCCCACATCTACTATCACCCCTATGGGAAGTAGGGTCAAGGCAATTGGAGGCAGTACTACCTGCTGTGCTATGAATAAAAAAGTTCCTTCCTCTCACCAGGAGTCCGGTGACTTCTGCCAGCCTTTATAAAGTTGTGGCAGGCTAACTTGTCAGCTTGCAAGTAAGGCAAAAATCTCAGACCCTTTACAATCTTGGCAAACTATTACACATTCACAGAAACCTATGAGAGGAGAGACAGGCTTTGCGTAGGGCTGTCCATTCCTTGATATTGATCTTAATGTTTCAGAAACACTCGTCACTAAGTAATTTACATTCTCTGGGTTCAGGTAATAATTTTATGTTAGCTGCCAAAATACACAAACCATAAATTCTCAGTGGTTCACACAATTGAAAACTATTTTTTGCACATTTAAATTTCAAAGTGAGTGTGCCTATAATCTGTGAGAGACTGGGTAAGCATTCCAGGACCCAGGCTGCTTTCATCTGGTGTCTCCACTATGTTCTAGGTCAGTGTAGTCCTCTGCATTTTGTGATGATATGAAAACACCAAGGGTCATGAGTGACATCTTGCTATGGGTGATGCCTAGAATGGTGTACATCTTTTCTTTTTATCTTCAGTTGGTCAACACTCAGATTTATGACCATACTTACCACAACGGAGGCTACAAAATGTGATCTGGCTATACAGCAGAGAGAAACAAAAATGGCATTGATGACCAATAAGTCATCCTCTGCCAGAGCTAGGCAAAACCAACGCTCTCCCTCCCTCCCTCCATTCCTTTTTTTTTCTTTCTTTCTTTCTCTTTCTTTCTTTCTTTCCTTTCTTTCTTTCTTTCTTTTCTTTCTTTTCTTTTCTTTCTTTCTCTCTTTCTTTCTTTCTTTTTCTTTTCTCCCTTCCCTTCCCTTCTTTTCTTTTCTTTCCTCTTCTCTCTCTCTCTTTATTTTTATTCCAAGAAGGGTCTTGCTCTGTCACCCAGGCTGGAGTGCAGTGGCACTCTCACAGCTCACTGAGGCCTTAACCTCCCAGGCTTAAGCAGTCCTCCCACCTCAGCCTCCCAAGTAGCTGAAACTACAGGTGTGTGCCACCATGACTGGCTAATTTCTTAAATTATTTTTGTAAAGACGGGGTTTCCCTATGTTGCTCAGGCTGGTCTTGAACTCCTGGGCTCAAGTAATCCTCCCGCCTCAGCCACTCAAAGTGCTGGGATTACAGTTGTGAGGCACAGAACCTGGCCCCAACCCCATCACGTCTGAAGTTCAAATCTGTTGGCATGTAATAGTTCCCTAACTGATTATTCATAAGCCAAACTACTCAAACCATTTGCCTCCATTTGTAAAAATCATCATTATTATAACTTTAAATGTATCTCAATAATCGTTTTATGTTTGCATAGCAAATAATTTTTTCCTTTATGGAAATTTTTAAATGTTATTCAAGTTTCTCTTCACCTACATGATGAAAACAATTTGATTTTGACAAAACCAGAGGAGATACAGCATGTGAGTCACAGCCTTGTCTTACCACCTGGCCCCATGGTGGTAGGAGAGTCAATTGCTCAGAGTTACCTAAATGCTGTACGGGAAATTTTCAGGTCCAGAAACCACTAGCTTCTCCAGGACTTAACAAGGGACTTGGTATGCCTGTGGTCCTGGAGACTGTAATCTATTGAACTTTGAGATGCTGCTAGAGAAGAAGTGTGTTGTCTCACATACATCATGCAATGAAGGTATATCTGTGTTCTGGGACGCTTTTTTTGTTGTTGTTTGTTTGCTGTTTGAGACGGAGTCTGGCTCTGTCGCCCAGGCTGCAGTGCAGTGGCGCAATCTCGTCTCACTGCAAGCTCTGCCTCCCGGGTTCACGCCATTCTCCTGCCTCAGCCTCCCAAGTAGCTGGGACTACAGGCGCCTGCCACTACGCCCAGCTAATCTGGGAAGCTTCTTCTTGTGAAATATTTCAATAATTTAGATTAAAAACATTACTAGAAAGATATTCTGGGATGATTTTAGGATCCCTCAAACCTGAAAGCATGATTCCCCAGCTACTTTGGTAGATCCCATTTATATTTGCATGGAAACTTTAGAATCATTCTTACCTTCTTCCTCTGCCTTTTTTCTCCTGGGCTCAATAGTTCTCATCCCAACAACCAGGTTTCATGCCTCATAATGCTAACCAAATGATTTTGCTCTAAAATGCAAATAAGTATGTCATTCTCTTAATTTAAAGTGATTAATGCAGTCAAAGGTAATGTTTAAATTTCTTAGCTCTGACAGGCATGGGGCTCACGCCTGTAATCCCAGCACTTTGGGAAGTCGAGGTAGGCAGATCACTTGAGGTCAAGAGTTTGAGACCAGTCTGGCCGACATGATGAAACCATGTCTCTACTTAAAATACAAAAATTAGCTGGATGTGGTGGTGGGCAACTGTAATCTCAGCTACTCAGGAGCCTGAGGCAGGAGAATCCCTTGAACCCGGGAGATGGAGGTTACTGTGAGCTGAGACCACACCACTGCACTCCAGCCTGGGCAACAGAGTGAAACTCTGTCTAAAAAAATAAAATAAGATAAATTAAATGAATAAATAAATTTTTTAGCTAACTAGAAGAAGCCCCTTAGAGTATGATTCCTGTTTATTGTTTTACCCGATCTCTTGCCACTCGAGAGTTGCAAGCATTCTCCACTCTACCCATGTTATAGTGTTTACAGCTTGAAAACAATCATGCTGTTTCAAATGGCTATGCTTCTCTCCAGCCTGCTCTGTCTCCCTGAAAAGACCACTCTGCCCTCTTCCATCTAATCATTCTCCACCATATTTTAAATCTTAGTTTAAGCATCTTTCCTTCTGAGAAAACCCGTTTAAAATTTCTTTTTTGATTTTCTGTAAAACACTGTGAAAAAATAAATACAATACCACTTATCAGGTACTATTACTGTTGGTTTTTGTTTTTTCTTTCACAAAGCTCTAATATTGTGAAACTGCACCATGTCTTATTCTACTTAAATTGAAAGTTCACATAATTCTTAAAGTAGAAATAATCTCTCATCCAAAAATGTATTAATCAGTCATTGTTTGACACTCAATACTTATTCCCTATAGAATCAATTTTACATACTTCAAAGATGTTCTTTCCAAAAGGTACTTTCCTGAATAAATTAAAGACTCTAAGGAAGATATTCTATGTGAAGCACATTTTTAAATAAAAACTATAGGCTTCTGGAGTTGAACAGTTAATTCTTTGAATGTGACATCGAACAGAGATTGAACCACAATAGAACCTATGGTTATTTTAGAATCACATTTGAGAGATTTCCAAATTATAGTTAGAAATTATAGTTGTACCATAGGTACAAATTAGAAGGGCATCACAGATTAAACTCATCAGTTTAAGACTGAATTAGGATATATATTTATCATGACTTCCTAAGTGTTGGACAATGGTATTAAAGCACATATATTCCTAAGACATGAGTCATGTGGCTCTTAGTACTTAACCAAAGATTCAAGAACTATCCTTGTTCCAATGCTAAATTAAGAACTGCAATTTAAGGAGAGCATGAGACTGAAAAAAATGATTTATATGGTATTAAATATTCAATGTAAATTTGCAAATTGGGAAGTTTTATTTTTACTCAAGTTATTATCTATACTTTTTTTGGATGGAGAAAAGAGATAAATCTCAGATCTGCTCATATTTGTTCATAGCTTCTGCTTAGATCAGACAGCTGGCCTCAGATATCCTAAGGAGTTTTCAATGCTCTGGGACATGCAATCAAGCAGAGTTTAAAACTACTGCAGTTCAAGTGACTGAAAGAAGCCAGAAGAATTTCAGTAGGGTACTGTGACAAGAAGCAGGGAAAGAGACATTGATTTATTGTTAGAACACACCACTGCAGAGGTCTAGGAAGAGCAATTTTGGCAGAGGACAAGGGCTAACTAACACCCAGTGAGCCTAGCACTAGGGCGATTCATGAATGTCAAGCAGTGAAGACCATCAGATCTTCACCCGCCAGATAGAATGACTGAGAGATCCCAGGGCGCTGTAATTCTTATGTCCAATTCCTAGCCATGCATTATTGAAAAAAAGGAGGCTGGGCATGGTGACTCACGCCTGTAATCCCAACACTTTGGGAGGCTGAACGGGGGGTGGGGGGTGGGGAGCAGATCACTTGAAGCCAGGAATTCAAGACCAGCCTGGCCAACATGGTGGAACCCCATCTCTCTAAAAATAAAAAATTAACTAGACTTGGTGGCACATGCCAGTAATCCCAGCTACTCAGGGGACTGAGGCAGGAGAATCACTTGAACCCAGGAGGCGGAGGTTGCAGTGAGCCAAGATCGTACCACTGCACTCCACCCTGGGCAACAGAGTGAGACTCCATGTCAAAAAAAAAAAAGAAACTACTACTACTTTCTTTAAGGACAGGAATAACTACTTCTTGGGGATGCAGAACACAACTTGAAATCTTGGGTTTTCTGTAGTTAGTTCACTTAGCACTAATTTGTTGTACATAGGAAGCTTAAAGCAAATAATATATTCCAAATAGTAGAGCAAAAACACAAATTACAATAATTATGCTAATGGTGAATTTCCCAATGGCAAACATGGAAATCAGGATACACTGGAATAATTTCTTTAAAATCCTAGAGAAAGTCAGTGCTATTAGATTGTCGCAAAAGTAATTGCAGTTTTTGCCTTTGAAAGTAATAACAAAAACTTACGTACTTTTGCAATTACGTTTGCGCTTACCTAATAGCATTAACTTTGAACTGAAAGTAATGGCAAAAACCACAATAACTTTTGCACCAACCTAATAACTTAAATTTTTTACCCAGTAAAAATAATTTTGGAAGATGAGGATGAAGTAAAGGTGGTTTAAGAAAAATGAACACTGACAGTGTTTAGCATAAATAGGCCCTTACCATAGGAAATCCTAAAAGATGTATGTTAAGAAAATGAAAAATAATCTGAAAAGGAATGTGAAATGAAAGAAAGAATGGCAAGGGAAAAAAAGTAAACATCAGTATAAGTCTAAAGAAATATTAACTGAAAATAAGAATAGTGATTTTTTTAAGTGAGGTTAAAGAAACCCATATAATCAAAATGACAAAATGCACCAGCAAAAATCTGTGTGAGGTGATAATCCAAATTTAAATATTGTAGATTTCCTTTAAGTTCAGAAGAACAGTAAGCATATTATGCCAGCTCAGTCTTTGTTATGATAGATATGCACATAAATGTCTATGGTAATCACTTAAAACAAACCCCACAGAATGCATAACTTTCAAAATAATATGAAGATAAGCAGTATGGCAGGAAAAATCAACAAAATGAAATTAATTAAAGAAGGCAGAAATATAGGGAAGAAAATATAATAAATAAAATAGTAAAAAAATGCACGTATGTGACATCACAATGAATGCTCTGTTTAGTCAGAGTTTCAGCTGTATGGATAAAACAATGTGCTGTTTACAATAAACATACTTAACACTAAAAATTGAGAGAAAAAGGATGAAAATAGAAATATCAGTCATTACTAATAAAATCTTTTATCACTGTATTAAAACCAGACAAGTAGACTTTAAGGAAAAAATAATTGCTGTTTTTTTTTTAAGTTACCATCTAATGATAAACCTTTACCTCACCAAGATGGTCCTTTCATCAGTCAATTAATATTTATGACAAAGCTGTTATACACATGGCATAGTTCTTAATACCGGACATATGACAATGAAAAAGTAAATGCAAAGCCCTACCCTCATAAGACTAACTTTCTAGTGTAAAACTTCTTACAGTCTACTGGGAAAACAAATTACAGTTCTAACCTGTATACAACTAATAAATACATTAAAAATTTTGACGTAATTAAAGGAAACATTGATAAATCCATGCTCATGGTAAAAGACGTTAACACATCTCTTCCTCTAATTGTTATAACCAAATACACACAAAATCTGTAAGGAGATAAGGTTATAGAATACTTGAACCACACAAACTATATGCTTAATATAATGGCCTTACATAAAACACTGCACCCAGTAATCCATCTCAAGCTCACACGAAACATTTATGTTAAAAGACAGGTAATAGAATATAGTTGTGGGGCCAGTGTCAGCAAATTTCAAAGTATTGGCTTTATACAGAGAACATTAACTGACTAAAATATAATAAAAAGAGGCATTAATAATTTAAAAATACACAAAACTATAAAAACCTATATATCTAATAGCTTGTGTGTTAATGGAGTCAACATAGCAGAAATTAGAGAACACTTGAAACAGCATGATAATGAATATTACATATCAAAACATGTGACATGCAGCTAAAAGTCCTTAGAGGACTTAAGGGCTTTTATTTAAAACAAATAAACCTACAAATTAAGGAATTAACCACTTAAGCCACTTAAGATGTGAAAAAAAAAATCTGAAAAAAATAATATGTGAAAAAAATAAAATGAGGAAATCATAAGTAATACAATTGTATGATGTATACCTTAAAATGAGCAATAAGCATAAGAAACTGTAGAAATTGAGTATAACTTCCAAAATGAGAGAAAAACTATAAATTTGGAGAGCTAAATTTTAAAAAAAGAAAATGAAAAAATGTTGACATAGGAATATGAGATGTAATAATCACTACAAATACATTGCAAATATTTAAAAAAATAAGAGACTATCATAACTAATTCTGTGTAAATATAGTTTAAAATGTCAAAAATGTAGATAAATTTATAGAAAAACTAAATATAATAAAACTGGTTCAAGAAGAAACTGAAACAATAAATGGTACTATACACATAAGTTAGCTTAAAATCTTTCCACAAAGAAAAAAGTCTTAACTCAGACTATTTTAAAGGTATTCAGGAATAGATCATTCAAAATTTTAACTTATTCCAGAGGAAAATAAAAGCCACACGGTACTCAGAACATACTTCAAACATTTTAAGATAGTATTATAACCTCAATACTATAATCAAGCAAAAACTATCCATTAGAGAAAAAGTATGGATAAATTTTAGCAATGACTGTATATGTTAAAATATTACATAAAGTATTAGCAAATTAAATGTAGCTATATGTATACATATTAAATATCTATATCGTGTATAATAATTACATGATGAAATTGGGTTTATCCCAGTAATACAAGGATATCTGTCTTTGTAAAAGCTAGCATTATGCTTCACCATATTAACAAATTCAAGGGAAAAAAAACACAGGAACTCTTTAAAAGATTCAAGTAAAATGCACTTTTAAAAATCAATATCTATTCTTGATAAAAACTCTTAATAAACCAAGAGTATGTCTAAATCATACAGAAGAATTTGCAATGACTCAATGGCTGAACTAATAAAGAGCACCAACAGTCAGGTGCTGATATTAATATTGTGTCTTGAATTTATATTTCTATTGTAAAAAGATACAAGATAATTTTAAGTATAGTTTCAACTTATACGATTTAAGTAAATTCAATTGCTATAAATAGATATGTAAAAGGCTTCTGCTAATTTTAAATCTATATCTATTCAGGAATTGTTTACAAAGAAATAGTAGAACTATAATATGTGTTGATAGATTATATTCAAAAGCAAACAGCATCTCCCATTTTTCTTCATGCTTTTTAAGTCTTAACGTAGCACTTTATATATTTAAAATCCCTAACAACCATATTTACTTGCTATTTATTGCAACATCGCCTGCAGAGACACAAGAGAAGTGATGTAAATTGTCTAAGGTATCGCATTATATTGGTGTTGGTGATCACTGTACATATCACTTAAAATGAACGCCTTTGTTGAGTCCCTTTTTTCCTACCAAATGTGGCATGTTTATGGCAGTCTTAGATGATTTATTTCCTTAGTAGGTTAGTGTAAATTTATTGTTTAGAAAAGTCTTTCATTTCTCATTTCTATTTGAATCCCAATTTATTTGATTTATTTACGAATGAGATATATAATTATGTTTAAGTTTAAATATATATAAAAAATTTACCACATCCTATTAAATAGAAATATTTAAAGAGAAAAGAGAAAAGGAACTATGAAATTTAAAATGCAAATAGTTTAAATACTGTGCTTAGCTAATGGCTTCAGATATTTGTAAACATATTGATTACATAGTCATCTGTATTGCCCTTCAAATTTATATCTGCATTTATGTATTTTATATTTACATGCCAAGCTAAGATATTTGGTACTCGTGTGTCCGTTGAGACCAGAGTCAATTTCCATTTTTCCTATAATGCCAGAATAATACTAACACATAATGTTTTATATTTTTTCTCTGGGGAATGGTCATAGAAAGGATTAGAGTAATTATCTACTGTGAGGAATATAAGGTGTGTTTCAGCTGAAATCTTGCCATTTGTTTAAAAATTTTGCCATTTTAATTGACAGACATCAATGTAATTGTTTATTAAAACAAGTAAACGTCACTAAACCACAAGTAAAGACATTATAGAGCAAGCTAAGTGCAATTGTATGATGTATCCCTTAACTTTTTGGTCATAAGTAAAATATAACTGTTATAAGCATACAATGCTATACTGTGAAAAGTCAATCATTAATTAATTAATTGGTTATTATGTATCATTGATTAAGGGGCACACATATATTTTAAGTGCTGTGTATTGCCAAAATGCTTTTTTAAAGAAGTCATAATCCAGCTTCAAGTATGAGAGTGGCTATCCCACAATGCTCACACCCGCAAAACATTTCTGGAATTTTCTTTTTTCTTTAATTGTAGGTTATTTGACCAGCAAAAATATCTTCTAATGTTGTTTTAGTGCTATTCATTAAAAGATAGTCATTGTATGCCTACTGAGAGTAGGGCCTTGTTATGGCTCCTTCATACACACTAGTGAGCGAGACAGACAAGGCACTGTTCTCAACAGCTGGTCTTCCAACAGAAAGAGAAAGATCCCAGTCTAGTAGAACAACAGATAAGGAGATAAGACTCTTTCAAATACCAAGAAGACAAATAAATAGGAAAATGTAGTTGAAATAGAAGGATCTTATGGATAAATGGTTGGCAAAGTCCTCCCTAATGATATTTTAACTTTAGACCTAAAGTACAGGAAAAAAAAAAAAAAAAAAGATCCTTTTGAGGATGTGGGAATAAAAGATTTCCTGGACAGCTAGTGCAAAATCCCTGAGAAAGATCAAATATTGTCATTTCTGAGAAACCAAAATAACAGCATGTGGCTGGTGTGAAAAACAAGGCTACAGGCAGTGGAGACAGGCAGGAGATACAGCTGTTCCACGTAGAAAAATAGTTTTCAACCCTGACTGTGTGTCAGGACAAAGCCCTGCAGCGTGACAGGGTTTAGACATTCAGCAGAAGAGAGGAAACCTGAAAATCAGACAAAGATAAAATAACCAGTGAGGCTGGAGCAAAACCAAGGGAAATAATCAATGAAGCAAGGAAACGAGAGGGTGAAGAAAAAAGAGGGAGTGGTTAGCTGTGCCAAACATTTGTGATAAAAGAACAGAGAAAGGATGCCAAAGTGATTTTTAAAATGGAATCCAAGCTGAAAAGATGAATGCAAGGACCAAAGGGGAAACAGTGAAAGAGATAGAATCAACAGATTAGAACGCTCAATGTACTTTTTAACAAAAAGATAAAATAAGTCCTGAGTAATTACTGGTAGGAAATTGAGATTTTAGAGGCATCACAGCGATGATGGATAATTCTTTTGAGAATGTTCACCTTAAAAGGGAGAAAGCATGACAGATAGGAAGAATAGGGCTCACTGGATTTGTTGTTGTTGTTTTGGTCTGCAGTTTAATTTGTGTTTTAATGGAAGAAATTACAACACATTAAAACACATAAGGGAGAGCTATTGTATTGGATATACACCCCTCCTCAGATTCCCTTAACACGGCTGTCTTCTGACCTCTCAGCTATTGCTGTGGCTGACTATAATTTTTAAAATTTCTCACAGGGATTATGCATTCCATTTGTTTTTCTTTTTTGTCTTCTCTTGCTAATTTCACACTAAGAATAATCCTCCCTGTGACCAAAAGGGTAGATATATTTCTTCTAAGTTTTTAGAGTTTATATCATTCACTGAGCACTTCAATCCAGCTGAAACTTAATTTGATATGGTCTGTTATGGGATCTAAATGTATTTGTTTAAAATAGAGTTAATAAAGTACTCTATTTTTATTCAAAATCCATTGATTAATGAGTTTCTTTTATTATGTTTAAAATTTTATATAATTAAGTATGTTTTAGGTTTTTCTCTCATTTAATACTATTTATTCTGTTCAGTCTTCAGACTGAAACTAATTGCAACATTTTAACATCTGATGGAAACTCTTCTAGATTGTTTTTATTTTTAAATTTTTCTCCAGTTTTTAGAATTCTGTTCTTATTCAATATGAACTTAAGAATAATTTTGTCAAATTATAAAAGAAAATTTACTTCACTGAATACATTCATTCTAAAAGAACATATTTCTTTATAATATTCTGCCTTTCTATGTAGGAACGTGCTACCCACTTCATTATTTAATCTTTGTGTCTCTCGGAAAATGTATCTAATGTTCTACATGCTATCCCTGTTATCTTTAGGTTACTCCTTGCTCCATCTATTTTGAATAGTTAATAGCTCAAAATTCAAATACACTTGAAAAATTAATACAAGAGGCTTTAGGTCAAAGCTGATGTTGCCCAGGATGACAACCATTTTCAAATTGATAAAAGATATAAATTCATGCTCATGGGACAATAAACTGAAATAAAAATAGGAGATTCACTATTTCAGGTCATAATAGCTTGCATATATTATATAATTATCTTCCCTTAAAAAACAAAAAGAAGGAAAAGAACATCACAGCTGTTCTCAAATGACAAAGTCACAATGTGTTTTTCTGGTGTGGTTCTAATCAAAAGCAGTCTTCTTGAGGGAGGCAATCTCTTCTGGAGCAAGCATGATTTTTAAAGTTACATGTACACTGCTGCTTCATGATTTCATCACTGTGAATTGATGATGGTTTACTTTAATAAGTTTTGGCATCTGGAAGGAGTAAACAGTACACTTTGTATGAAGCAATGTCCCTTTAGAATTTTCTATTCACTCATTTCACCATAGGTAAATTAGCCATGACTGAGTTTTAGACGAGACTAAGGGGGAAAGATGTCCTCCTGGTCCTGTCAGCATTTCTGAAAGGTTTAATCCTAACAGCTGAAGTGAAGATGATGAATTACATCATCATTTATGACCAATCAAGCAGAGGAAAGGGCCGAGACAGAAAAGAACGCTTTAACCTTTTTTATGTTGTATCTTAAAAAAAAAGTCACATTGCACTTATTTTGAAAAATATCACAGGTTTCCTCTTGGGTTTATATCTCTAGGGACTACTTTGTTTCTGGTTGCTTTCTCAAATATATTGAGAAGCTACCCTAGGGAATAAAACACATGAGTACTCGAAAAACAAAAATAAAATCACCTTTCCACCTTCCTAATAATTCTGAAATTTTCTAAAGTTCAAGAGAAAGGCAATGCTTTAAAATTGCTCTTTTTCTTTTCTATTAAAAAAAAGCCATCCACAAAAAAAGTCAGTTAGAAGGCCAACATTTTATTTTATTTATTTATTTTCTATTTTTATTTGCATTTTATTTTTAAAATTTTTTTTATTTCCATAGCTTACTGGGGAATAGGTGGTATTCGGTTACATAAGTTCTTTAGTGGTGATTTGTGAGATTTTGTTGCACCCATCACCTGAGCAGTATATGCTGCACCCTGTTTGTAGTCTTTTATCCCTTACCGCCTTCCCACCCTTTCCCCCGAAGTCCTCAAAGTCCACTGTGTCATTCTTGTGCCTTTGCATCCTAATAGCTTAGCTGCCACTTATAAGTGAGAATATACGATGTTTGGTTTTCCATTCCTGAGTTACTTCACTTAGAATAACAGTCTCCAATCTCATTCAGTTCGCTGTGAATGCCATAATTCATTTTTTATGGCTGAGTAATATTCCATCATACTAATATACCACAGTTCCTTTATCCACTTGTTGATTGATGGGCATTTGGGTTGGTTCCATGTTTTTGCAATTGTGAATTGTGCTGCTATAAACATGCCTGTGCAAGTATCTTTTTTGTGTAGTGACTTCTTTTTCTCTCAGTAGATACCCAGTAGTGGTATTGCTAGATCAAATGATAGTTCTACTTTTTGTTCTTCGAGGAATCTCCACACTGTTTTCCATAGTGGTTATACTAATTTACATTCCCACCAGCACTGTGGAAGTGTTCCCTGTTCACCACATCCATGCCAACATCTACTATTTTTTGATATTTTGATTATGGCCATTCTTGAAGGAGTAAGGTGGTACCACATTGTTCTCATGATAATGAGCGAGTTTCCCGAGATTTGATGGTTTTAAAACAGTTTGGCATTTACCCTGCTTGCACTCATTCTCTCTCCTGCAACCCTGTGAAGAGGTGCCTTCTACCAAGATTGTAAGTTTCCTGAAGCCTCCCCCGCCGTGTGGAACTATGAGTCAATATAAGCTCTTTTCTTTATAAATTACCCAGTCTTGGGTATTTCTTCATAGCAGCATGAGAACAGAGTAATACAGCAATTTGCTTCCACAGAGAGTGGGGTGCAGCTATAAAAATACACAAAAATGTGGAATCGACTTTGGAATTGGGTAACAGGCAAAGGTTGGAACCATTTGGAGGGCTCAGAAGAAGACAGGAAAATGTGGGAAAGTTTGGAACTTCCTAGAGACTTGGAGGGTTCAGAAGACAAGAAGATGGGAGAAACTTTGGAACTTTCTAGAGACTTGTTGAAAGGCTTTGACCAAAATGCTGATAGTGATATGGACAGTGATGTCCAGGGAGCTCACGTCTTGCATTAGCATGACCTGGATGTGAGAAACAGAATCAAAGGAAATCATTTTGGAACTTTAAGGTTGAACAACTGCCCTGTTGGATTTTAGACTTGCACTGGGCCTGTACCCCATAGTTTTGGCCAATTTCTCCTATTTGGAATGGTTGTATTTACCAAATGCCTATACCCCCATTGTATCTAGGAAGTAATTAACTTGCTTTTGATTTTACAGACTCTCATCAGAAGTCTCAGATGAGACTTTGGACTTGGACTTTTGGATTAATGCTGGAGTGAATTAAGACTTTGGGGGGACTGTTGGAAAGGCATGATTGTGTTTTAAAATGCGAGGACATGAGATTTGGGTGGGGCTAGGGGCAGAATGATATGGTTTGGCTATGTCCCCACCCAAATATTACCTTGAATTGTAATCCCCATAATCCGCAGGAGTCAAGGGTGGGACCAGGTAGAGGTAACTGAATCATGGGAGCAATTTCCCCATGCTGTGCTCCTGATAATGAGTGAGTTCTCACGAGATCTCATGGTTTTATAAGCGTCTGGCAATTCCCCTGCTTGCACTTGTTCTCTCTCCTGCCACTCTGCAGAGAGGTGCCTTCCACCAATATTGTAAGTTTCCTGACACCTCCCCAGCCATGTGGAACTGTGAGTCAATTAAAGCTCTTTTCTTTATAAATTATTCAGCCTCATTTGCTTCTTCATAGCAGCATGAGAATGGCCTAATACAATAGGTAAACAATATAACTCAATTTACAATAAGTTTTACAGAACTTAGGACTTTGAGACAATAATGAAAGGGAGAAAAAGGAAACAATGTTTAGGTGAAAAAGCCTTGGTGTTTGAGAGTTAAAAAAATAAAGGTTAATTTAGCCTACAGTTGACATGTTAACTGAAAACATTTTCAAACATATGAACTAATAATGTTCAAAATGTTGCTACCAGGAAGAATATTTAGGAATTAGTGGAAACATGAAAGGGACAGTATAGTATAGTACACAGAGCACAGACTCTGTAACATAAAGATCTTATTTTAGTGCAGACTCTAATATGTATTATACAATTCCTGTAAATTTAAATTCAATGAGCTGTGATGACTAATGAAAATTTTTATTTCAAAACATAGACTATGTTACAGAGAATAATATTCACAAATGTACCAGACAAATTAACAAAGGTTGTCATGGACTGAATGTTTGTGTTCTCATTCCCTGTCACCACAAAATTCATATGTTGAGGCTGTAACATGGTGGTAATTGGAGGTGGGACCTTGGGAAGGTAATTGGATTTAAATTAGATCATGAAGGTAAAGCCCCCATGATGAGATTGGTGCCCTTATAAGTGAATAAAGGAACCAGAGCTTGCTCTGCTTCTCTTCCGCCATGTTCAAACACAGTGAGAAGATGGCTGTCTATAAACCAGGAAACAGACCCTTACCAGACATGGACTCTACTAGAGTCTTGATCTTGGAGTTCTCAACCTCTAGAATTGTGAGAAATAAGTGTTTATTGTGCAAGCCAGAGTCTACGGTATATTTGTTAAAGCAGTCTGAACTAAGATAATTAACACTTTGTCATATTTGCTTTCTTCAAGGATAGTAAAATAACAAATGGAGTTGAAGTCATATGTGCTCTAGTTTCATAACTCTTCCCCCTCCCCCCAGACATAGCCACTATAATAAATTGGATAGTTATACTTCTTGTTCATAATTTCATATTTTACTACATATATATCTATGAATTATATATAGAATTATATGTGTATTGATTTTATGGCCCTTTTCCCTGAATTATTCTGCAAGTTGCTTTCTCCATTCGGGATCTACATATAAAATGATTACATTTATTTATACTGACCTACAGTATTCCATTATGTGAATCTGTCATATTCTATTGACATATTCTATCGACCTATTCTTCTATTGGTATATGCCTAGGATTTCCACATTTTAACTATTTCAAACAATGCTGCCATACACACTTTGGTGTTTCCTGGCACACATGTGTGAGGGCTGCTTTAGACAATATACCCATAAGTGGAGATTGGAGTGAGTCACAGGATGAGTAGGGGAAGTGCACATCTTCAGCTTTATCAGAAATTGTGAAATTGCTCTTCAAGTGGTTTTACTCATTTATATTCCCGCAAGCAGGATACGAGAGTTCCCATTGCATAACGTTATCAAATTTAGAATTTTTAGAGTTTAAAATAAACTTTGATCATCATAAAATATTTTTTAATGGAAAGTCTCTTGGCATTTTTGGGTTAGACTTTTCTTTGTTACAGAGAATTATCCAGTGCATTGTAGGACATTTTGTATCCTTGCCCCATTGACATTAAATGTCAATAGAACACCACACCACAATTAAAAAAAAAAAAAGACAACTCCACTAATTTTCAAATTTCCAGTCCCACTGCTACTGGGGTAGACTGAATGTGGGTGAAACATTCCTCATTATTTTAGTTTGTATCATTCTAGCTTTTTGAGTTGAGTAATTACCTCATTGATTTTCTGATTTCTTGTTATTCTTATTTATTAGCAAATCATCTAAAGTCATAAGTTCCTCTAAGTAACACTTTACCTGCATCCCACATTTATTTATTAAAAAGTATTATAATTTTATATATAATAATCTAAAATATTTCCTGTAGTTTGCTTTGTAACCCACAAGTTATTTGAAAGTATTTTCCCTAAAATATGGGAGACTATAGTTGCTCTTTAATTTAACTGCATTATAGTCAGAGAACCTATTGCATATATCCATTTGGTATATTTTTGTGATTCATAGTGATGGTGGTGGTGGTGATTTGTATACTCACATTTAGTCAGTGTTTGCGATTGGTTCATTTGCAATGTAACATTCACCAAACAAATAGAAAATAAACAACCTTCTTAAAACTTAACTTCTGAAAGAAGTGCATTGAATTAACATAAATATGTATTATGATTATTTTTGAAATTTTTCCTTTCAACTCACAATTCATACATTGAGGCTGTAGCATGGTGGCATTTGGAGGTGAGGCCTTGAGAAGGTAATAGGATTTGAATTAGGTCATGGGGCTAAAGCCCCATGAAGAGATTGGTGTCCTTACAAGGAAATGAAGGAAACAGAGCTTGCTCTGCTCCTTTCCACCATGTTATGTATAATATACATATATATATAAAGTGTGCATGTATATGCATATATAAATGTGAATATATATGCATACATATTTAAATGTGCATATATATTATATATTTTACATGTATATAAAATTGGAGTTTATTTTTGCCAAATATTCTCGCTGAAATTATTTATTTTGTAATGAATTATCATTTTCATTTCAACAACTATCATTTTGTATTACCTTTCATATCTATTAAAGCTTTTGAATTAAATTGAATTCAATTTAATATTAATGTTTCTAAATGATCTTTCTTTAGGTATGCATGGTCTTGGTATATTTTCTCCATCTACTGTTTTCAGACTATCCTATGTTTTTTGTTTTGTGTCTCTCTGAACAGCATATAGTCTGATTTGTCTGGTTGTTGTTCCAGCTTATATAATAATTTCTGTTTTTTGAATAGGAAAGTTTATTTCATTTACATTTATTGTAGTTATTCATATATTTGTCTTCATTTATTTCTTTTCTTTCACTTTTTTCCTTCATTTAAAATACCACTAGATTGATCAATTTTGTAAATACCCTCCTTTTCTTTTCTTTTTTTTTTTTTTTGAGATGGAGTCTTGCTGTCGCCCAGGCTGGAGTGCAGTGGCGTGATTTCAGCTCACTGCAGGCTCCACCCCCCGGGGTTCATGCCATTCTCCTGCCTCAGCCTCCCGAGTAGCTGGGACTACAGGCGCCCGCCACCTCGCCCAGTTAATTTTTTGTATTTTTAGTAGAGACGGGGTTTCACCATATTAGCCAGGATGGTCTCGATCTCCTGACCTCGTGATCTGCCCGCCTCGGCCTTTTCTTTTTAACTTCTACTCATTTTAAATTTAAACATTTAATTTCTCTACTTATAATGGTAAGTCTTATGTGGTTTAACTTTTATATATTTTAACATGTAAATCTAAAAATGTATAACACTACCCATTACTAACCTATTTCATAATAGTCAAAAGCTTCAAGATTTTATAACTCTGGTTTTGACCTTCCGTCTTCAATGTTATTGTTCAATATTTTAGTTCATTATATTTTGATTCCCCAAATTAATTTTATATTTAGCATACCTAACATTGCCACTATTTCCTTGTGAGTTCAACTTCTTTCCTGGTGAAAAAAATGGGTTAGCCTATGTTTTACTGAGTATCTATGATTAGCAACTGTTTTTTTCAGTGGCTGTTTCATAATGATAATTCAGCTAGTAATAAAACTTTATGTTATAATTTCTTCTTTCTCACTGCTTAAAAATAAGATCTATCATGTCTAATTTCTACTTTGCCTGATTTTATAATGACTGTTTGTATAATTATTATTGCTTAGTTGGTAATTATTAATGCCCAATTTAATTTAGGATTTCTTTCTTACTTTGATGCTTGGTGGCTATATCACATGAAGTGTTTGTATGCATCTGTTTTGAGTCATCAACATGAGGACTTACCTAATTTCTTAATTCTAAAAAGTTCTCAACTTTTCAAACAATGCTCTTGTCATTATTTTTTCCATGAATTCTTAAAAAATATCTGATAGATATCTTTATCTTTTTATATATCTGTGTCATTTTAAATTATTTCTTACATGTATCTATGGCAATATTTTACTCTTCAGCCTGGTATTATCAACTCTATAACCCCTCTATGTTTTTTTACTTGATTATGCTCTGATTTTTAGGTTATGTAATTTAAAAATATGACCATTATTTTCATACAACACCTTGATTTTTCTTTTTTTCTCCCCTTTGAATATTTTCAGCAGACTTGTCAAAAATGTCCTTCAGATTTTCAGTTTTCTGATGCAAGCTTTTTGGTTAGTTAAAACAATTGATACTTTCTATTTGTGCCTAGTACCTTTGTGTGTGCTTGATATTCTTATGATATATTCTTCGTTGCTATTTGTTTAAAAAGGGTATTTTCCATGACCTGAATTGCAGAACTGTTATTACAAGGCTACGCCCTGTATTCTTATTAAATATACATCAGCTTTATTTAAAAAATATTTTTAACTTTCTATGTTTCATTTAAAAATTAGAAGACTCAGAATACCTAAAGTAGTATTCTGTAGGTTTGGGGAAAGAGATTTTATCTTACTTTCTTAGATTAAAGTCTCCAGGATAATTTGAGATGGGTGTGTTTTGACCAAATATTTGTCTACGATATAATCCACCCATGGCTCATGGTGTACTCTAAGCTCTCCTACAATGTTCTAGGAGATATGAGCTTTCCTAGTTCTATTTCATGGCTGATGCAGGATTTTATGATGTCCAGTTTTATTCAGGTATTTTTGTTGCTATTCTTCATAGACATAAAGGATTGAGGATTAGATTCTTTTCTTTTAGCAAGTTGAAAAACTCCAGTCACCAGCTCTTGCTGCTTGTATTTTGTGTACTTACCCCCGTGGACCATTTAACCTTCAAATTTTACTTAATTTTTCATATTTTTTATTTATATAATTTTTAGGTTATTATGCCTTGGATTTGAGCTCAACTAGGCATAAAATGTTTGTTGTATGGGTAATATATCCAACATTCAATGTGTTGGGGTCGGGGGAGTGGTTCTTTCGTATTTCCATAGTTCCTCATATTGACTGCACTTCAGTGTATGTCCTACATTGGGAGAACAGCCGCATTGTACCTTTCCCAGAGGTGGAATGAAGCCTCCACTTAACATTTAGTTTGGATGTCTAGACTGAAGATGCCACATACATCAAAGGGAGTAGGAAAGAATTATGACTCACATAATGATTCTTAGGAGAGCAGGCAGGCTGCCAAGCAGATTCAAAAGTGACTAAAGAGATCGGGAACTAGCATGGAGTTTATGGTAGTTAAGGAATGGGTCTGAGTGAAGGTTCCTCTTAATAGGACAAGGATTCCATGATTTGAATTCACCAGCATTAAGTTAGAGAGCTTTTTTTAATAGCTTGCCCAGCTGTGGGGCAGAATGGGAGCAGGAACGGTAGGGCTTAGACACTGGCAGTAGTCAAGTATTAAAAATGAAATGAGACACTATTATTATTCTTTGCCTACATTTGTTTCTTTACATAGTCATTTTGTAAATGAAAGAGCACTTTTAATCTGCCAAAGACTAAAAACAAAATTAAGTTATAATACAATATCCATTGTTAATTATGATTAGAATTTCCATTTGTTCAAATTTCTGTTAAAAATATTGATGTACCTTTTTGAAATTACTTTTATGCCATCATTGTACCTCAGGATATGTAGCGATAAGTAGGAAGGTTGAGAGAACATCTCATAGACTTATCTAGTATTGTATCTATCTAGTTTAGTAAGTATGTTGACAGTGGCATACATAGTGCATTTGAACTTGGGTTATATCATTTCTTTCCCACCACCATCATCTAAAGGACAAAACTAATTTTCTTAATAACCATGCAATAATCATTATTTTCTGGACCCATTTTTTAGTTTTAAAATAAGCAACTGACAACTGAAAATGAAGAACATACTTTATTTTTTGAAAATATCCAAACTGAGTAACATATTTTATGTATGAGCTAAAATTTTCACCTATCAAATTTTGAATATGAATAAAAATTTCAATTTTTATTACATTGAATTTAATTACATCGAATAATAGAAATGGAATAACTAAAATTCAGTTTTTAGTCTTTACAATCACTGAGATACTGTTGCTTATTTTGAATAGAATATTCAAACACAGTCATATGTGATATCTACTATCACAAGGGTAAAGACATAGACTATGACTGAAGTAATGTCAAAAATTTCTAACCATTACAACTTTCTCTGGAAATGAACATGTACATCTGAGTCTGTGTGTGCCATAGGCCAACATTAAAACTGAAAAATTTTAAATTAATTTTGATGTAGAATACAATGTGTATTAAATGATAAGAAATAAACACTGTACTAATGTGGCTCATTTTAAGCATATAGGTTTAGATAGATAAATATATGGGTGGATAAATAGATAGTAATTGCTGCAATTATTTAGAACTGAGAAGTTAAAACAAAGGTTTTGATGGGGTGGAGGAATGTATTTTTTAACTGACATTATTCCAAAATGCTGACACATTATGTTAATAAAAAGCAGACCTATTTAATAAGTTTTAGAATTTTGTTTGAATGCCCTCCCAACAATGCATTCTCTTACTGCATTTACCAAGGGTGAACCACGCCTACCATCCTACCTTTAATTTGGTCTTGTTTGACTCCAGATATAACTTTGCCTTCTGAAAAGTTGGAGATCCTTATTACATAATTAACATAATGTATTTGATCTCATATGCCCATGATGAAAGAGGTTAGCTGATATATATATTATCCATGTATACTAACAAAAAGTTCTCTGAATAATGATTTCAAGATGTTATAACGTTGTAGGTAACAACAGAGGGTGAAAATTAAAATAGAATGTATTTTAATTGAAAATTATAGAGTAAATAGTAAATTATAGTTTATTCCAAAACTCATGGGATTTAAAAGATTTTGTGGACAGTTAATTTTATTTCCCTTTGTACATCACACAAATGTGCTATTATTTTTACAACCACTTTTGAGGAAATATCTTTACAGTTGATTTAGGTGAATGTATCTAATGTCAGTGTAGAAATATGGAAAAATCTATACCATGGTACCAGAAGTCATATGTGGTTGACCAAAGTTGACCAAATAAAATATATAATTGAATTATGTATAAATTGTGAATTAAGAGTCTGAGTTTTTGAACTATGTCATAGACTGATGAAGACTGAGCATAAAAGCTCAGATGTTTGAAGCAAGAATAAAGTAAGAATATATGTCACCTTAAAAATATCAATAGCTTCTAAATTGGCATTTCATATCTGCAACTGCTTACTTCCAATTGACATTTATAATTATTTTATTTTTAGTTAATGACCACTTTGGATTTATAAATATATTTCCAAATAAGCATACAATTATACTTTTCTACTGATCTTCTATTGGCACATTATAAATATATCTGTTGTTAATAATTTGAAATAAAGTTTTCAGACCATATGAAAGACTTTTCAACTGACATAAGAGATATTTCCAAATTAATAGATTCCTATGTCTCTTAACAACTTAAGTTTTCCTTTAATTTCTATACATAGAGAAAATTTTATCTTTAATATACTTGTCTTTCAGTGATGTTATTCAAAGGAGAATATATTTAAAAAAGAATATATAATCGAAAAATGTTGGGAGGTTCTAAATTAACGATTCAATAACCATGCTAGTTATAGGTCTGTTTAAACTTTCTGTTTTTTCACAATTTAGTCTTGGTAGATGCATGTTTGCAGGAATTTATCCATTTCTTTTATGTTACCCAATTTGTTAGCATATAATTCTTCATAATGGTGTCATATGATCCTTTTTATTTCTGTGGCATCAGTTGTAATGTATCCTCTTTTTTTCTGATTTTATTTCTTTCTTTCTTCTCTCTTTTTCTCTTAGTTTAGCTGTGGGTTTGTCAGTTTTATTTCTTTTCAAAGAATCAGCTCTTCTTTTTTATTTTTTCCTGTTGTTTTATATTTTGTTTATTTCTGCTCTAATCTTTGTAATTTTTTTTCCTTCTTCTAGCTTTGGGCTCTTCTTCTTTTTCTAGGTCCTTGGGGTCTAATGTTAAGTTGCTTATTTGAGATCTTTATTCTTTTTCAATGTAGGTGTTTATCACAATAAACTTCCCTCTTAGTATCACATTGGTCACGGCAATGATTTCATGGATATGATACCAAAAGTAAAGTCAAGAAAAATAAAAATAAACAAGTGAGACTCGTCAAACTAAAAGCTTCTGTAAAGCAAAGGAAATAATCAACAGAGTGAAAAGGCAATGTACAGAATGAGAGAAAATATTTGCAAGCTATATATCTAATGAGGGGTTAATCTCCACAATCTGAAGAACTTCTATGATATGGTTTGGCTGTGTCCCTACCCAAATCTCATCTTTAATTGTAGCTTTCATAATTCCCATGTGTCATGGGAGGGATCCAGTGGGAGGTATTTGAATCCTGGGGATAGGTCTTTCCCATGATGTTCTCATGATAGTAAATTAGTCTCACAAGATCTCATGGTTTTATAAATGGGACTTCCCCTGTACAAGCTCTCTTGCCTGCACAATGTAATAAGTGACTTTGTTCCTCATTTGCCTTCTGCAGTGATTGTGAGGCCTCCGCAGCCATGTGGAACTGTGAGTCAATTAAACCTCTTTCCTGTATAAATTACTCAGTCTTGAGTATGTCTTTATTAGCAGTGTGAGAACAGACTAATACGTCCCTACAACTCAATAGGATAATAAAAGCTAATAGCCTCATTTTTTAAATGGGCTAAGGACTTGAAAAGACATTTCTCCAAAGAAGATATACAGATGGCAATTGGTATATTAAAAGATGCTCAACATCACTAAACATTGGGTAAATTCAAATCAAAACCACCATGAGAGATCACCTCATATTGTGCACTATTGGAGGAAATGCAAAATGGTGCTATTTTTAATTTTTCCTCAAAAAATGAAAAATAGAAATGTCATATGATCCAGCAATTCCATATCTGGGTATTTATTTTAAAATAACTGAAATCAGCATCTCGAAGAGATTATCATCACTCCTATATTCATTGCAGTGTTATTCAATATAGTCAAGATGTTGAAACAACCTAAATGTCTATTGACAGGTGAATGGATAAAGAAAATGTAGTAGGTACATACAGTGTAAAATTATTCATCCTTAAAATAGAAGGAAATTCTGCAACATGAGGCAGCATTGATGAACCTTGAGGACGTTATGCTAATTGAAACAAGTCAGTCACAGAAAGATAAATACTGCATCATTTTACTTATATGAGGTATCTAAAAATAGCTAAACTCATAGAATTGGAGTAAAATACTCATAGTCAGGAGTTGAGGTGAGAGAAACGGGGCATTACTAGTCAATGTACATGAAGTTTTAGTTAAAGATGAGTGAGTTCTAGAGACCTGCTGTACTCCATTGTACATGTAGCCAACAATACTGTATTGTACACCTAAAAACTGTTAACAGAAGAGAACCCATGTTGGGTTCTTACCACAATAAAATAAGATATTTTTTAAATGAAAAAAATTCCACTAGGAAATTAATTCATATACATGTGTCCATATATAACATTTATAAAATCCAAAAACATCTGAAATCTTAACATGCATTTCTCCACAGGGAGTTTAGATAAGAAATATGGACTTCTACTTGAACATTATACTTCATTTAACTTTCAGTTTAAAGAACTTTACCACTTTAAATAAATGGTGAGAAATTACTATAAATAAAAAAAATTGCTGGGGCAAAAAACTCAAATTAGTGGTTGTCAGGGGCTGCGGAGACAAAAGAATTGAGTAACTGCTCATTGGGCACATGTGTACCTTTGGGGTGATGAAAATGTTTGGGAACTGCATAGAGGTGGTGATTGCACAAGACTGTGACTGTTTTAAATGCTTCTGAATTTTCCACTTTAAAATTATTAATTTTATAAAGTTATACGAATTTTAATTAAATTATAAATATTTTTATAAACATTGAAAAATTCACAATATGTTACTAGCATTCTCTTTCATTATGATTACTTTTATCATTTATTTTAGAAAATGTTTTTCAACAACTACAGTTTAAAAATTATTTTTCAGCAATAACACTTTAAAGTGTTTTTTATATTTTCCATATATTTCATATATGCAAGATTATTTAAGCACATTTTTCTTCTAATTTATATTACCAATGGGAGCTTATAAAATATGTGCTAGGTGGACTTCATAAGCTTTATAATAACAGAATTTTAATGGCAGTGAAATTAACTCATGACAATTCTATTTTGTCCTTTTAAGTTCACATATTCTTCAAGAAATTAGGAACCATTTATTTCAAAAGAAAAGTTCAAATCTTGATTATGTACATTTCAAAATAAGTATAGCTTCCCAGATTAAGAAATTTGTCATATTGAAATCAGAATTGAGAAACTGAAGATTATTTCTATTTTGAAGCAATTTATTCACTTTACAAAAACATGTTCCTTTTAATGTATTAAATGAGTGATTGTGTTGATTTATATAGATGATTATCACCTACTTATGAGTAATATGAACATAAACTCATATCATAAAGGGATAAGAGTTGATTTTTACTAATGCAGGAAATTCCTAATGTCAGATTTGTTTTGCAAAATTTAATTCAACTATAGCATTGCATAGACATAGGTAAAGTATAAACAAAACATACCCATTTTTGTAGGTGAAATGAAGTATGTTAAGTATTTCAATATAGTATTTACCAAATCTTTACCTTTAAACTACTAAAAATCAAATTATGGTTTGTAGCCTTTGATTTTGACTATATGCCTTCTGAGAAACATCAGTCAGATTAATACACAATGACCAACTATCTTAGTTTAGGATCCCTTATAAACGGAGCTAGTGACAAGGACCTGGGTGCAGTTGTTTTATTTGCAAGGTGATTGCAAAAATCAGGAATGAGGCAACAAGAAGAGTAAAAAAAGGCAAGAAGGGAAGAAAAGCTAATGTGAGAAGGCATAAGCAAGCTTCCTGGGGTGAATTTGCCAGAACTATCTGTGAATTGTTCACCCGAAGGATGGAAGTCTGTTTTCATTGGCTTCTTCTTCCATTTGAGGGTTGCCCCTAAAGATGTAAATTCTCCCACATTTCCAGGCTGTGCATATACCCAGGCTCAGTGGGTTTCCACAGCATGGGAGGAGGCCCTGGATACAAAACACAAATCTGAGCAGCATGAACTTGAATGGAACACTGTTGGCACATGGTGAGTCTAAGCTCCTCCAGAACATGGGTCCACAGAGCTGATCAAAACCAGAGGCAACCCAAGATACTATACTGCAGGATTCCAGTGCATCTTGCACTGGACACATCAACTCAGGAATGCAGTGGGAAAACATTTCTTCCTTCCTTAATTTATTATCTTAAGCAGCTGACTTGTACAGACACCATGTTAAGTGATTTTGATGTATTTTCTCCCTCAGCTTTTTCTTATTTATGTTTTATGGTCACCAAGATATAGCTTAATACACCATGGTAGTAATATAAAAATATTCTATAAAACTGTGAAGTATAAAAGAGATAATTAACTTTCCCAGGTGCCTACAAATTTCTCAGGTGTAAGGGTCACTATTTATTGAACTTCCAAGGATATACATACATACATTTTCTCTTATTATTCAAAAATGATGTTACTAATGGAGATTGTTCTCTCAGTGACTGAAAAGATGGATGTGTGACTAATGGTCCTTTCCAACCTCCATAAATGCATACACTGTCCTTCAGCTATGACTTACTGTGACTGGGGCTATTTACAACCTTGTCTCTTCCACTCACTGTCTTTCCAACACCTTTACTGAAATAGAAACACCCCATTTTGAATTGCATTGTGTAGTGCTAAATTGACTTTGCATTAAAAATAAAAAATTCTCTTTTAAAGAGAGCCCTCTTTAGCTTCTTTTCTAATGCCTAGAGACATTAACCTGTACATACAAAGGAAAGGATAAAAAGGGGGTGAGAGGGGGAGGTGCTTTTCCATGAAATACATAGAAAGCATCCAATATTTTTAAATCATAGATGCTTCATATATTACTTACATTACTGTTTATTTTGGTCTGTGTTTTCTCACTACTTACTGTGTTCTCAGATTTTTTAAAGGTTATTTGTATAGAATTATTTTGCAAAAAAACTGATGGAAGTCTACCTGTTGGTTCAGGTCTCTCTGGCATGAATCCTCACAAGATTTATGCCATATCAATCTTTTTTTTTTTTTATGTTATCACTTGACAAATCTTTTGGGGTTTTCTTTTATCACAAATCTCTGGTTTCCATCCTGTCTTTTCTGGTCTTATTACCACCACCGGCCCAGATTTTCTTTCAATATTTTTTATGTATATCTTATATGCTAGGCATTGTATTACATACAATACACTCCTAAATTATTGCACATATGTGGATGCCTCTTACTTATCTAGACTTTTTTGGCTTGAAGTAACATGAAATTATTTAGACTAGTTCCAAATCAATACAAGATAAATAGCTAAGATAGAGAAGCATCTCAGACTATCCAGGAACAGTAAGCTATATCAAGCCATAAGAGGAACCAGAATAAGAGCTAGAAATTCATCAGAAACTCAGACAATTACTACTTTAAAATGATGAATGCATTAATGTGAATTCCCCACATGCATATTTACCCCTTGAGAGGCTTAGCAGTCCAGTATCTCAGAAGTCCTGTGACTTTTAAAATGGCGATTAGCTTAAAATGTACATTTTAGTTAGTACCTGGTGGAAAACCAAAATATGGCTTTAGGATCTTCCTCCACCTTCAGGCAATATATGTGGACTATAATAATGGTATTCTGAGTACAGAAACCTAGAAGTTGTCCAGTTCAAGGAATTGACTCCAATCTTGGAAATTTCAGACTAAGTCAAAAGGAAAGGTGATATATTAGTCTAAGGCAAAAATATTCTTGGACAAGATAAGCTTCACAGTGCCTTTCTAAATCACACTTTCTCAACATCAGCTCACATTTTGTATGGCTCGATAAGTGCTAATGAACAAAAGTTCAGTGAAAGGATTCATGCCATCCCACACCAAGGTGTTGGAGATGTGAGGACCGATTATTCAAACTCATCGGCATGAAAGCCAAAATATTCCCAGAGAATTCTCTGGTACCTAGATGTAGAGGCTTTACACTGTAAAAATATTCTTCCCCTGAGTAACCTTGATGAACTCTCCTGCTAAAAGACAGATAGACGAGGCCACCCAAGCTTTACTGGCATCAATAGGTATGTGCCCTACTGGGCACAAAGACAGGAAGGGTGGCTAATGTGCTTAATGGGCTAGATGTATCACATCTAGGGTGATCCTGTTGAAATGATCTTGCTCAAATAATAATGCATCTGAGGACTTTCAAGGCATAGACGTGCTTCCTCTTGCTCTTCTCTCTCTCTCTGTCTCTTTCATTCACACACACATACACACGTACATACAAATGTGAATTGCTGAATCATCTCCCTTCTTTAAGAAGATGCATACTTGTGATAATACCTTAAGAATTCTGGTAGGCATAAACTAACATCATTCTGGGAAGGGGTAGTAACTAGGAATAAAACTGACATTATTTTGGCAAAAAGCCTCTCTTTTTGAGTCGCTGCAGGCAAAGAGGATCTGAAGAGCTGCGGCCACCTGGGAATTGGACTCAGGGGGCCATGTTTTCCCAGAGAGTGCAGTGTTCTTTTCAAAACTCTCAGTAGGTAAGTGCTGCTTGTGGAACCTAGAGGTTTTGTTTCTGTCCATGAATAGCTGTCTTACCTCAGGTTCTGATCATCTGAGGGATCTCAGGGGAATAGCTCACTGTGTGAACATTGTTCTTTGGAATGCCTGGGGAACCAAAGACTTCAGTGGGCCAGTAGCACACTGAAGACAGTTAGAAAATCCCATCCGTTCTCTGCACTAGAAAGTATAGCCTGAAACAACTGTAATACTTTCTTACTTGAAATGTGAACTCATGAAAAGAACACATTGACTACAGTTATTTAAAGAATAACTGCATGTTTATATTTCCTTGCTTGTGCCCTAAAATCACCAATTTATATAAAGTTCCTAGCCACTGAAATATTATGTTGGTGCAAAAGTAATTGCAGTTTCTGTCATTAAAAGTAATGGCAAAAACCACAATTACTATCACTTGTCTTATGCTTAACACTAAACTATGGCACTGAAAAACCCTCTAAAATAATTTCTTAGGGCAGTTTTCAAATGGATGTAGAATATTTGCATATTCTTTATTTCAAAAAGCAAGCCCTGTGTTAATTGCCTTCTCTAAAGAGCATTTGAGCATCTTTTCTAAGCAGAGTGATTCGTCACATAAATCATATGGACAGGCTTCACCACTCTGCTCCTAGAAATGAGGCACTTTGATATCGATATCTTAAATGGCAGTGGTTAATTAACGAATAGAAATTCTGTCTTTTCAAAAGGTTACCTTCTCTCGATAGCTCCAAAGCTCCCTAGTGAGTTTTTCTTAGTATCTGTTCTCTTTTTCGCTGCCTCTAGCTTCTCATGGGAACTCAGAGGTGCCTCTCAAGGTCAAACTCAGAACCCACTAGTTCCCTTCATTTGATCCACTCCTGCTCACCACAAAACCACCTCCTACTTGCTTCAGTTGCATCAAAAAACTGCACTGAACTGTCAATGAAGAATTCAGGTTCAGTAGAAGCTTCCACTACCTAGAGACTCAGAAACCCAACACCAATTTTGTTGTAGTTACTAGAATCTCTTCAACTCCTATCTGGCTCAGAAAAGAGATGGTCTACATAGGCGAGAAGGAACTGTTTCCTACCTCTATGCTAATGCTTGTGATATGTACAGGAGGCAGGGAAATACTAGGTAAAAAAGTTGGGGTCCCTGGCAAGTGTTCCACCCTCAATCCTGGACTTGGGGCCCTAAATAAGAATGTCACATCCCCGTTTTCCCACCCAAATGTTGCCTTTTGGCCCAACATGCCCCTATCCTGTGCCCATAAAAACCCCAAGCTTCACTGGCAGAGGTGCAGAGCAGCATGGCAGAGAAGGAGAGAAGAAGCATCTGAACGTCGAGAGGAGAAGAGGCAGCTGGACATCAGAGTCTATGGTCAGAGAAGAGATCTGCTAGGGACAGTTGGCTATCATCTCCCTCAGACCAGGGGAAGGTTATCTTCCCACTCCTTCCCGTTTCCAGCACCCCATCTTCCTAAGAGCCACTTCCATCACTCAATAAAATTATTATTCACAATCCTTCAAGTCCATGTGACAAGAACCCAAGTACCAAGAGGGCAGGGTATAAAAGGCTGTCACTCTGACCCTCTACTGAGCTGGTTAACACTTAGATATCTGCAGAAGGCAAATGCTAAAAGAGCATTGTTTGTAACACACACCTTCTGAGGCTCCAGGGGTTTCAGGCAACCCCTAGACACTGCTGCGGGCCAGCACGGGATTTGTTACTGCCAGTGCCCAAAGGCACTCGCCCCAGCTCCTGTTTCCACTCATCTGCATGCTCCACCTCTTGCAAGGGGTTTGAGCATGGCAGCTGAGTAAACAAGCCACACCCCTGTCGCAAGTCCCACGAGGGGTTCAAGGGAACTCTTCTGTCTCACTTGGTCATGGGTATTCCACAGAAAATTGTCTGGGGTCCAATTGGTTCAGTTGTTTAAATGTCCAGATTTTTAAAATTGATGAACATTCAGGTAGTACCCCCATGTATAAGCCTTGTGCAAGGAAAATAATAAAGTCTCAGAACCTCAAACTCACTATGCCAAAGGGAAAGTTAAGCTTGGGAACTGAGTCATGCAAAAACGACCTTCCTTTTGTTCTTAAACAGATAGCTGCAAGAGTAAAAGGCCACATATCTTCCCAGGGGTCCTCCCTCACAAATTGCTTATAAGGAAATTTCTTATCAGCTCCAAAATCTTTACCATAAACCAGAGTTCTGTTGAATCTCACCCTGATGATGCAAGTTGACAGCTTACTTTTACAGGTACAGGACAGATATAGGACTAAAAATCATCCCTCAACCTACCCCAAGACAAATGTATATTTTACTTCTTCCTCCATTCTATGTCAACTTTATCTTATGTAAAATGCAGATTTACTGAGTGCCAGGTAAATGCATAATTGACTCACTCCTTCCCTTCCTGCCACTCTTTCCTCTTTAAATATTGAAGTCCACAAAATCCTATTTGGAGAAAGCACAGGCCACAGATTCTACTGAAACTTGTGTTTCCCATGCACCTCCTCGAGCTTGGTGAAATAAACCTCTAAACTGATTGAGATCTGTCTCAGACACCATTTAGTTTACAGGCTCAATGATTTCAGGGCTGATATGAATGCCTACCAATTGCATGCTAGGTGCAAAAAGACAGGGCCCTGTTGCTGTGTCTAACAATTGAGCCTTGGTCACATCCACCCAACCTCTAAGCTACACATTGTTTCTGAAAAAAGCGGGGCACTGTTCTGTTCAGCAATCAGGACTCAGTCAGATCTACTCCAGTCAACAAAACTCATACCACATCACTGAATCCCAATAGGTAAGGGGGTAAGGGTGGGTGAAAGAGAAAACACAAATTTCTGGAAGCAAATAGGTATTTAGGAAGGAAGGGCACCACCCCAAACATGCAGTACTAACTATCCAATACTGACAAATATTGGAACAAAGAGTGAGAGCAAGACCTCTTACTTAGAGATTCTGAGCAACAGACCACAAATACAAAGAAAATATTTTGTTACAAATGCTTTTAACTTTGCTTTGTAAAATTTTTCTGAATGTCTACTTCCACTTATTACAACTAAAGTTCTACAGATAGCATGCTATTTCCACACTAAAAGAGCTCCTGCATTGCAAAATCATTAATTTTTGCTTTATTTATTCTATCTGCTTGCCCAGATAGCTCATTATGTATCTATCTGAAGATTTTATAGATTAACATAGTTTTATGAATCTTTACATCTATTCTGTAATAGTCTGAACATAACCTTTAATTTTTTCCAAATGCAATAGCAATTTAATGGGCTTCCTATTGTGCTTAATCCCTTTGTTCTCATATAATGTGGAACACACTTAAAATGCCTGTCTGCCCTTTCGTTGAATCCAGAGCTATTCATAATGTGATTTCTTCCTTCATCCTTCTGCTCTGCCCATTAAGGAGTAGTGTATACTATGTGAAATTACTGAATATTCAAGGAAGAAAAGCATAATTATTTCCGAAGCTGTGAGAAGAGTTTATGCCCTTTACATCATTGGTTCCCAAATCTGAATGATACACAGAATTACTTGTGGAACCCTTTAAAATTTTCCGTCATTTGGGCTCCACCTTGATAGATTCAGATTCAGTAAATTCAACATTATTTTTTATAACTGAGTTAATTCTCATGCTCAGGACCATTGCTCTCCCAGATAATAAATTCTGAGCACTGTAATATACCACCCAGGCACCCAGGTTCCCCTTCAGAAATCGAGGACTTAACTCCACCAACTGCTGTGAATGCTGCTGGCCAAAAGGCCTAAGCTGCCACTCTTACAGTAATTGTTCAAGCTGAAAGGACTATTTCATCCAAAGGCATGTCATATCACAAGCACAAAGGCCCAGACCTTCCTCCCACTTGGAGACAACTGTGAAGGGTCATTTCAGCTTCAACTCCCCATTGAGATGGCTAAGGCCTGTAGTACCCCAGATCCTTCTGTTATGGGATCTTTGGGGTATTGACCTTTCTGGCCAGAAATCTCTGTGGCTGGTGGTGCATTTGCCCGAGTTTTGCTTTGGCCTGCTGGGTTTATTCCGCCCACTCAACCTGGCAGGCTGCGCTTGGCTCACACTACCCATCTGGGTCCCATGCCTGCCAAGGGGGACTGTGTGGAGCGCCAAGGGGTGTGTGAGTGAGCATGGGGTCCAGCCCTGCTCAGTCAGATATGCTGGCTGCTACAGTGGGGCAGGCAGCTCCAGGTGCCAGCATGGGCACAGGCTATCTGTGAGGCTATGGCTAAACCAGGAGCACCACAAGAACCTTCCACAGCTGGCACCAGTGAACGCAGTGGCTCCCAGAAGCTTGGAGATGCTAGGAACTGCAGGGCCCCAAAGAGGGAGTCACAGCCCTGGCTGGGGGAGTTCCCAGGTCTGGGGTCTCCAAAGGGTTGCAGTTCTTCTTTCCTTCTCTTTACCCACAACATGGTGAGCAAGGAGCATGTTTCAGCCCTGTTTGTGTTACAGCTCTTGAAAGAGCTCACCATTCAGAGGTTCCCAAGTTCTTGTCCTGCACCCAGGAAGAATGAGATAAACAGACAAGTAGAGGGTGAGCAAGAGGAAGAGGAGTTTCATGGAGCAATAGAACAGCTCAGAGGAAACCTGCAGCAGGTTGCTCCTTTCTGCAGCCAGGGTGTCCCTACAGTGTTCAGCTACTAGCAGAGAGGGTAGCTCATCTCTGCTAGGCAAGTCATCCCAAGTGTTCAGCTATCAGCAGAGAGGATAGATAACTCCTCTCTGCAGCTGGTCATCCATCATCTCCTCATCATCTCTCCACTGTCTCTGCAGCTCTCAGCAGAGAGGAAGCCCTAGAGTGGGTGGCTCCTTTCTGCAGGCAAGTCGTCCTGTCATCTGCTCAGCTCTGGTTGAGCCCAGGGCTTTTATGGGCCTCAGAAGGGAAGAAGTACATGCCAATTGATCCTTGGGCAGCCATGGGCAGGGCCAGAAAAGGCACCACAAGTTCCCACTCTGGTCTGTGGGACTAGCAGCCTGGCCGCCAGCCTTCAGGCCCTCCTGCCCTGAAGGTGGGGCCTCACTGGGGACCCATTTCCTCCCACCCAGGAGCCTGTCTGCCTCCTGCTGCCAGGCTGCTTGCACAAAGGGGCACCTGCAGGTCAGTGCCAGGCTGTCCCCAGCCCCCCATCAGCCTCCCTCCCATGCTTGTTAGTGCCCAAATTCCAGAGGGGCTGAGGCAGCAGGGGGCTGGTGTGTCAGCAATGCCCTGAGCATGTGTATCCCTGGCTGGGCTGTGACAACACCCAGGCTCAGCTCCATGTTGCTCCAAGTTTGGAGCAGGTGTTGACAGCAGATAAAAGCCAGGCAGTAGGAGCAGGCACTTCCAAGCCTGCAAGGTCTCAGTGTGGTGGATGGCGGGGGGGATTTCTCAGCCCCTAAGAGTGCGGAGAGACCCGGGTCCACAGCCCTGACTTGGGTGGCTGCAGCTGCACCCAATAGGGCAGGACTGCTTCCTGCTCCTGGCCTCAAGTGATCGCCTGCCTCGGCTTCCCAAAGTGCTGGGATTACAGGTGAAAGCCACTGTGCCCAGCCTTGAAGCCATTAATATCTTTAGAGAAAGCATGTATCTATTAGAAAAAGTGCTGATGCTCATTGGAAGAACATAAAATGGAGAGTCATAGAAGAAAGACATAATATTCTTCCAAGAATTATGCAAGAGAAAGGAAATGTTTACCAGGGACGTCAAAAGGTAGAATTATATTGGTAAAGAAATGCCTTTTGGGAAAATGAGTTTATATGCTATCTTAACCTGAAAATTCTTAATCTGTGCTACAGTGTTCTAATTCTGTGATCACCCAGTAATCTTACTGATATTTGGCATGCTATAGGGAGAAGCATTCATGTTGAACTAATGTGAGTAGTTCTTCCAATTAACAAAATTTTCACTGTAAATTAAGACATAGATATTCATGATGTATACGTAGAAGGACATCGATCTCTTATGAACTTGACAAATCTAAGTAAGAATCCCAGAATCTAATCAAGTTTAAGATACAGGCAAGATGAGTTCTTAAGCCTAAAAAGCTGAGAAACAGAGCTCAAATGGTTGTAAATCCCAAGTTTGGAGTCCGAGCACATGAGTTTCTCTACCCACCAAAAGGTATTCCTCTGCTTTGCAGTCACCAAACTTTGCTACAAGAAATGTATCAGATTTGTCAAGTGACTTCCTGAAGCAATAGGAAAGTCTTTCCTCAATGTCTAATTCTTTAGGGCAGGAAGTTTTGCAAAATAATTGCGTATTTATAGCTTTTCTCCAATCTCTAAATTGGTCTTTAAAAAAAAAGAGTTGAAAATACATTTTTTAAAACTTCAATAATACTGTATCTGACAGTGATGTGAGCAAAATCACTAACCCTGTCGCCAGTGAGCAACAAAGGAAGCTGGTTTGATCGATCAGAAAAAGCATCCGTGTTGACTACATCCCACTATCTGAAAAGCCAATCTGTAAAGTGTTATCTGTAAAAGAAGTAAAGGAGTGCTGAAGTGGGGGAAAGAAGGAGCTGCAAAAACGCCATTTAATATGTCTGTAGGTGACAAGTAACAAAAGGCATGAAAAGTGAAAAAACATTTAGCAATTTCTGAAATATTTCGACAGTCTATTCTTGAATAATCTTTTTTGGTAAATGTTTTTATAATAAAATAAGTAAAGGCAAAATTAAATAAAAATCCACAACTGAAAATATAAACTGAGGAAAGAAAAAAAGAGACATCTGAACTGAGGTTCAAAGAATGTAAATAAGGGAAATGTTTCAAATGGAAAAAATAAAAATTGAAGCAATTCTTGGAAAGACTAATGACAACTAAATCCCAAAGCCAAATGACTATTAAATTTGGGATGGAGAGGAGATAAAACTATTTTAAAAATCTGTTCAGTCACTCACCTTTGTCACTTAGACATCTTTTATAAGAGGAAATGTGACAAGCAATTAAAAAGAAAACATTATGGTCTTGATTACCTTGTGTAAGAAATTGATTCCTTTCTCTTGTTTCAAGTTGACAAAATTATCCAGAGTTCCTTCTACCTCATGCCCCAGCAGATACAACCTAAGAAAGAAGAAAAATAAGTTGATTCTTTGCTTGCTTTTCCATATAATACAACTCCAGGAACTATATCATTAGATTGATAGGTATATGGATAGACAAATGTGTATATGTATATATGTTTATTTCGTAGAAAATACGAGAAATATGGAAAGTAAAAAGAGAAAATAAAAAATTGTTGGGTTTTTGGTTTTTATAATGAACACATTAATGAAATTTCTTCTACGTTTACACAAACACATACATTCAAACATATGTATATATGTGTGTATATACATTTCTTTTCCATTTAATAGCTTTTCATATCCTATTTCACCCCATCCCCTGTAATCTGTCCTCCAAGGAGTTTTAGGCAATAGACATCCACCTACATTTGGCCCTTTAAAAAAAAGAGTAATAGTTTCAGCTTATAATTGTAGTTCTAAGGATATAAATTATCTTGGGCTCAGTGAGTTTATACACAACTTTCTAGCAAATTTTCATAAACAGTATTACTTCATAAATAGAAAGTATTCGTTCTAAATCCAAGATCAACAGTAAACATTTAAAATATTGATGTATGTATAAAATATATCACATGTGAATCTTGTAGTTTTAATAAGTGTTATTTTAGTTAAAATTCATAAAGTTGGAAATATTAATGACTAGGATTCATCATTTGAATTCTTGGATAACAATAATTTGTCACATGAATTTCAGGGCTAGTTCTTTTTAAACTTTCTCATAGTTGAAAGAAAATGTATCATAAAATAATATATGCAAATAAAAATATATTTTATGTATTAACATATTAATATATTTTTATTTAGAAATTGCTTTTATTAGACAATCATAGTGGGTCTGTGATATGCCACACAACTCCCCACTTTGAGGATTAAAGTACTCATTCCCCCAACTACTGCGAGAGTTGACAGCTAACAGTTCTCACCCCTTTTGGGGGGACTGCCATTATTTGAAGAGAGTCACTTTGCACAAGTTTATGCTCCCTTCCCAGGGATAGCTTGGATCCAGTGACTAGCAGCACAGGGATATAAAGGCTTGTATCCTTGCACCGACTTATGATATCCTTGCTGTGGTAGTCCAGCTCCAGAGCTTCTTGCTGGCATGGCTCTCTCACGCCTTTGTTGTGACTACACTAGGGTTCAACTTCTCCCTTTGCCCAGTTCAGCTTCCTACACTTCCCTAACAGGTGCTAATCCTAAAAGAACTCCTCAATAAGCTTCTGCATGCTGGGTGTCCAATTCAGAGTCTGCTGCCTAGGTAACTTGACCCAGAACCACAATTATCAAACAGATTAAACGACTCTAAAGTGGCCACTACATATTGGGAGGAAAGCTTTGTCATCTGATTACAAAGCTAGGAAGTGGTGTCTTGTTGCTTAGGATTTATCTTCCACATCCTATATAGCCCTTTACTTTAAAGAGCAGCACTGGTTTTCAGAGTAGCACAGATGTTGTGGTCACTGATCGATTATCTTCTCATTCCTATTCGATAAAATTATAGAGCAAATATGCTGTAAAAATGCCACTTTAAAATAATCCTTCCTCAAAACCAGTATTATAAAGAAGGATTTCAAAGTTTGTGTGATCTCCTTTTAACACAGAGGAAAGAGGCAAAATGCAGGACTATTTTTAGCCAATTATGACTATACAAATAACCCTCACGTTACTTACTACAGATGTCTACTTTTAAAAGCAGATATTACAAGGAGAAATCAATGCTACTATCCAACCTAATATTTTATTTTCTCCTCCCCAAGTTTTCTTCTTTAGTAAGAACATTTATATTTCAATTAAGCACCAATTCTTATAGGTATAGTGTAGAGCTTTACACCTACATTAGGATGTCACAGTTGGAAAAAATGGTAGAAGAGAAACTTTCTGCCTATAGGTGTGAAGAGTATAGAAGGTCAATAAGAAATCATCTCTTAATCTTCCAAATTATTTTCATATCAAATTTTGTATTTGCAACAAATGTTAAGCACTGAACAACATTGTACTTGATTTTACAACATTTATTGAGTGTGTACTATATACAAGCACCATTTTATGTGGTATATGGAATGTGAGGGAGTTGATATTCCAATGTGGGGGCATAAACACATGCTTTATCAGCAAGATTGTGAAATAACTAGGGGGCTGTCTAAGGGGATTCAGTGAAAGCAGAGAATGTCATGTCACTAATGCTCCATGAGGATAATGCCATTTAACAGAAGATCAGAGGAACAGATTACACAGGGAGCGGAGAGAGTGGTCATTTCAAACAAGCATTGTAAGTAAAAGGGCATGAAAGTAGGAAGAAATGAAAGAGATCTGCAAGGAAGGCAGAAATAGCCATTGTTATATTTCTACCTTCTCTCTGGAAGCTTTGATTAATCAATGTAATAAGCTACCTTTTTCTTAACATCACTTTAAACCCAACCTAAAGAGAAAACAGATAATAATATGAGAGCTAGCATAATTAACTCCACCAATAGCAATGTCTTCAAATGCAAGATATGAAATCATCCCATTAAACATTTCTGGGGAAAGCAAAAGTAAAATTTAAAAAACTGAACCAGAAATACTTTTCTGGGAGTTGTAAGATATTGACAAAAAAGAATTTCTATCTATATCAAAAGGACTTAAGCCTAAAATGCTAATGTAATATCTACTAAGATCTGCTCCTAGTGCTTTTGTTGGGTACTTAATAGTTATATTTCATATGGTTTTTAATTAAAATAGGCAATCTTTTATTCCAGTGGAGAGTTAAAACAAAATTAGAGTTTCTTTAAGCTCTTACATGATAAAGCAGACCTCTAAGGAAAAAATTTCACGTATTTTTAACTCTTGAAAAATATTTTGGAATCATTTCATTAGTCATATCTGAAAATAAATTATATAGGGTAGACTAATGCCATTTCCTCATTTAAATATGAAAATAGCTGCAATAAACTAAGGTGGCACTATTTATAGTATAATTTTAAGGCCTAGTTTAGTGGTCTACAGACAGAATAAGTGAATTATAATTTTAGATTGGAACAAGATCTTAAGAAGCAACTTGCTGTAATACATTCTGGCATAATACTAACAATGAAATAGTAAATTTGAAGAAAGCAAAAGGTGTTGAAACTGCAACTCCTCCCATCCACCACAGGACAGTGGCTGTGGCTGGCTGGCAATAGCTCATCATCTATACATCAGCTGCCTTTGTCCCTTTTAATCCTCAGTGAACAGTGTGAGAATATTTCTGTTTAAACTGGCCTCAAAAGAAGCTGAAGGAAGTTACAGTTACAGTCTGTAAGAAAGACTATAAAATATGAAGAATGTCTGTCTCCATGTGTGTTACAGAAAATCTGACTTGGAGCTTTTTGAGGTGTGTCACAAAGTGTAAAGGAGTCTAGTCATGGCCTGTGTGGATAATGAGAGAACAAGATCAGACCTCCCACAATGTAGAGAGTGATCCCACTATCCTCTACTACACACCTGAGGAGTAAGTAAGAAAATTCTGAAATATTCCATTACATGGATGAATCTTGGAGACATACTGAATGTTGTATGATTCCACTTATGTGAGGTACCTAGAGTAGTCACATTCATAGAGATAGCCCCTGATGGTTGCCAGGGGGTGAAGGAATGGGAAATGAAAGTCATTATCTAATTATACAGAGTTTCAGTTGGGAGGATATAAAAGTTCTGGAGATGAATGGTGGTGATGACTGTACAACAATGGAAATATACTTCATGCCATTGAACTGTACACTTAAAAATGGTAAAAATGGTAAGTTTTATATTTTTCATATTTTACTACAATAAAAATATATTATGTTTATCATAAGCTACCTCTAGAATTTTTAGGAAATCAAGAATATTAATTGTATCATTCAAATATTGTGTACCTCTATAGAATCTTTATTTTCTGACCTATTAGTTGCTATACTGATTACTATCTGCCAGTTTACTTAATATCTCTTTGTGTTGTGTTATTTATTAATATTGAATTTTGAATATTTCTAGTTGTTTAATTTTTATTTCAACTTGTTCTTGACTAATCAAGAGGTTTTATTTCACAACCTCCTGAGAATCTTAAACTGTGCTTACCTTAATTATTTACTTTCTTTTTCATTGCTCTGGGAATTTCTTCACACATTTATTGTGAGCTATAATTTTAAGTTAATTTTGTACCTCACTTTTGAAATGTTCATATGTAAATTTGTTTTAAGTGGAAATTGGGTTTTTGCTTATTTTGAAATTTATTTTTCTTTCTCTTTTCCCTACCCCCAAGTCTGAATATTTTATGGTTCCTTCAACTTAAGATTTTGGGGTCACTCAATTCCAAATAACATTTCATTCTCTTCATTTCAGACTTTCTAGCTCGTAGAAATCCTAGCCAGTTACACAGTAGCCCTGGCTCTCAGTATGTGCCTTTTCTGTTCTCAAGTTCTCCCCAGGCAAGGGCCTCTTCAAAGGCCACCATTCCAGGCAATTAACCCAGTTCTTCTCACCTCTGGTGCACATTGAGGAGTCCTGCCTCAAATCCACTTTTTTGGACTAACCCTGGTTCCAGATCCCTAGCCCTGTGGTCCCTCACAGGGGTTATCTGAGCCCCTTTGTTCTTCAGGAGTGAAATCCCGGAAAGCCGTTGGCTTTTTCTGTTTCTAGGACTCTGCTTATCTCAATGTGTTTTTGTTTCTTTTCTGGCATATAAATATAAGATGTGTTGATGAAACAAGATAATTTCCTTGACCCCTTCATGGGATTCACAAAGGGGCTGGTTTGCTTACTTAGCCCACAGCTGTCAACCCCTCACAGGACCAGGAACACACAGGTGAGCAGGTGCAGGGGCCGGGACAATTGCTTCTAGGCACTGGCAGGAGTAGAACTCTGTGCGGTCCCGGGGCACCATCTTTTCGGGGGGGTGTACCCATGACCCCAGGAGCCCCAGAGGGCATGTGTGTTACAGTGTGCTCTTTTAGCTTTGCTGTCCATGGATGGCTTAAGTGTTTCAGAGCTCAGTGGAGGGTCAGGGTGACAGCCTTTTTGCACCTTCCATTTTGGTACCCGAGTTCTTGTCCAGCATCCAGGAAGAATCAGGTCACATGAATGGATTGAAGGGTGTTAAATGTGGAGGATTTTATTGAGCACTGAAAGTGGCTCTCAGCAGGAAGGGGAGCTGGAAAGGAGATGGAGTGGGAAGGTAGTCTTCCCCTGGAGTTTGGCCACACTCAGCAGAACTCTTCTCTGAAGTTCTGCCATCAAGCCATCTCTCTAAAGTCAAGATGCTTCTCTCTGATGTCTGGCTGCTTCTTCTCTTCTCCCCTTCTCTGCCACTCTGCCAGAGTGGCCTGGGGATTTTATGGGTACAGAATGGGGGTTGGGACGGACCAGGGTGGTTTTGGAAAAGGCAATATTGAGGTGGGAAAACATGAATGCCTGTTCTCACTTTGGGCTGTGGGTCCAAATCAGGGTTCACACCAGGCTTGAGGGTGTGACCCTCACCAGGAACGGTTCTCTTCTACCCAGTATTTCCCTGCCTCCTGTCCATATCATTTTGTTGTTATTGTTTATTTAAAATTTTTATTTAAAAAATCCTACAGGTTCATATACAGAATGATCTGGGCATATACACAGGAAACCATAATGTTAACAGTGCTTATCCCTAGGTACGTTATTGTAGAGGTGAAGGAAAAACTTCCCTTTCACCCTCAGAAGTTTCACTGAAAAATCAACTCACAAAAGGCAGATTAATTAGAAAAAAGCCATAAAAATTCATTAATGTGCATGGGGTATAGTCACAGACAATTGCCCAGTATCACAAAGGGTACAGGTGCTGAAAGTGTGGATGATTTTAGGAGGGCAGTAAATGATTTTTAGGATAATTAAATATGCCTGAAGAACATTCAGTGGTCTGGGGAAAATTCTCTTGGGCCTGCAGAGTGGGCAATGCTTTGTGACAATAGTCTCTTTTGGTTTGTTGACAAACTTCAGCCTTTCTTCCTGGAATATGACTTCAGTTAATGAAAATTCAAGGAAGGAAGGAGAAGTGATTACTTTCTTTTTTTATTATTATTATACTTTAGGTTTTAGGGTACATGTGCACAATGTGCAGGTTTGTTACATATGCATCCATGTGCCATGTTGTTTTGCTGCACCCATTAACTCGTCATTTAGCATTGGGTATATCTCCTAATGCTGTCCCTCCCCCCTCCCCCCACCCCACAACAGTCCCCGGAGTGTGATGTTCCCAGAAGTTATTACTTTCATCTTTGGTAGGTCCAGAGTTTAGGCAGATAAAGGAACTACAGCAAACAACTTCATCCTGTCTTTGGGAGAGGTGGGAAAGGGGAAGGAAAAACGATTATTATTCTTAGTGGGTCCCTCTGGTCTCCTTACGTAGAGAGAAAAAGTCTCTTCCAGCATCTGTTGATCTCTAAGGTCCTTTAATTCAAAATACTCATTATACAAGGGAGCCATGTTTTGGGGTGAAGTTCCCTGTGCTCTTTCAGTATTCACACTGATTCCTATGTCTTCCAGAGACCAATCTTCCTCTACTTCATGAGTCCTGGGGAAGTAAGTAGAAAGGCTGCAATGATATGGAGTTCCCAACTTTCACCATCCAGTCCAGTAAGTGCTACAGACTACAAGTCTTAAAAAACTTGTTCCTCAGATCACTCACACTTGGATATCAGAGAGCAACAGTAACTACTTCTATGGTTGTTTCAGGAGTTTGTTTAGGTAAGTAAAGGAATTTTTACTTACCTAAAGCATTTTGTTGCTTTCTTTCTTGCATTTTTGCCTTCTCATTCTTATCTTTTTTGTTTATTTGTTTTGCTTTAGTTTTCCTGTCAAAAATACTGGGGGAAATTTAAATGGGCTAAACCATGAAGTACCCAGAAAAATAATTTAAGGAAGACCATAATAAGAAATAGCAAACTGTGATATTTTGAAATATGTATTTGTCCTTCTGGCGTGTAGCTCCAAAACTTCTTGGAATCTCTGAAGTGATTAAAGTGTCTTTTGCAGGCTAATCAGTTCAAGGTATGATTAGAAGGTTGGGACTTTTAGCCCCACCCCCAATTTTCAGGGAGGGGAGATTGATCATCAACGAGCAACCATTTAATAAATCATGCCTACATAATGAAGCCTCCATAAAAACCCAAAAGAACTGGGTTCCAGGAGCTTCCAGATGGTTGACTGTGTGAAAGTTCCTGGAGAGAGGCCACTAGGAGAGAGCATAGAAGCTCCATGCCTATCCCCTATGCCTTGTCCCATGCATTTCTCCCATCTTGCTGTTCATCTATATCCTTTGTAATATGCTTTATAATAAATGTGTAAACCTAAATAAAGTGCTTTCCTGAGTTCTGTGAGCTGCTCTAGCAATTAATAGAACTCGAGGAGGGGTTTGTGGGAACCCCTGATTTATAGCCAGCTAGTCAGAAGTATCAGTGACAACCTACTACAGTCATGCACCACATAAGTTCATCTCCATCAATAACAGAGTGCATATGTGATGGTGGCCCCATCATGGTGCTGAAAAATGTCACCCTAGTGGCCTAGTGACTTCCTGATATTGTCATAGCACAACACATTATCTTTTTTATGTTTAGATATGTTTCAATAAATACTTAGCATTGTGTTACAACTGCCTACAATATTCAGTAGAATAACACGTTGTACAGATATGTAGCCTAGGAGCAACAAGAGGCTATACCATATTGATACCAGTGGGCTGGGGGAGGTCCCCAAACATCAGTAGGACCTCAACCCCAGCTGGTACCCAGGTTCCTGACATCATCACAAGAAGGAATTAAAGGACAATTTGGAAAATAGTGAAAGTACAGAGATTTACTGCAAAGTGAAAAGTACACCCTCAAGAATGGGGAATGTGGATGTACCCAAGAAAGTGTCACACAACAGGGTTAGGAGCTTCTATCTTTATGAGTTTCTTTAACCAAAGGAATATTCATGAAGGTTCCTGGAAAAAGGTGAAGATTTCTTGGAACTGTCATGGTGCTGATGGGTGTGTGATTCAGTATGTTAATGAGAGTATAATGAGGTCCTCTAAGGTCAAATCCAGAAACATGTTGGGTCCAGTGGATTTTAGCTAGTTTGGCTCACATCCTGTCTTTTTAGGGTCATATCAGCCCCGAGCTTCTGCAGCTATTTCAACAGTTTCTTTTTACTAGTCATGTGAAACTGCTCCCTGGAATTTTCTGTTCTCCTGTGCCCACCCTGTATTATTCCTATCGCAACATAGCTTAAGTGTTTAGGTTGTAACACCTAAGTTTGTATGAAACACTCTATGGTGTTCATACAATGATGAAATCACCCAGCGACACATTTCTCAGAATGCGTCCCAGTCATTAAGTGACACACAACTGTACTTGAGACTGGCATTTGAGGTAGAGACAGTCTTGTGGGTCTCAGTCCTTAACCTGTGGGATCTGATGCTATCTCCAGGTAGGTACTGTCAGAATTGACTTGAATTCTAGGACACCCCACTGAACTCCACTGGAGAATTTCTTGAGCATCGGAGGGATAAATCTCCACACATTTTGGTGACCAGAAGTGAATAATTCTGTGTTGTGTTGTGAGTAGTGAGAAGAGAGAGAGAGAAAAATGTTTGTTGTTTTTTCCCCCTATTTCTAACACAACCTAATAAATAATCTAACTTATTTCTAACAAAATAAGTTCTTTAATTCCTAGGTCCCGGATCCCAGTCTGGAGCTACAGACTGAACAGAGGGAGATCAGAGAGAAAAAAAAAAAAGTCCCAACTTACATCAGAGAAGCCAGGATGGTGGGAGTTTCATGTCAGGGCCAAAGCCGTTGAATTTGTTTTAGATAAAATATTATGTTTATTCAGAAGAGGTCAGGGGCAACACAAAAGGCAGAAAAATTGTTAGATTCAAGAGCCATCTGGAGTGTAAAAACACTAGGATAGGGTAATGAATTGAATATTGCAGTGTAAGAATTCAGCAGGAGACAAAAGGACTACTTGATATTTGGCAATATCTTGGAAGAGAACTGGAATTGGCAGCAATGGATATGGAAAGATTTTTATAATTTAAAATTTATGAAATATATGTGAAATTTCTATCCGAACCAGAATTAAATAAGGTCTTGTTTAACTCCTATAGGGTGGGAATTCTATGATATATTGAGATAAGTATACTACCATTTATTATGAAAACTGGTTTTCAGAATTGAAAACAATAGGATCGGGGAGCTTACTTCAAGTAACAGCTGTGCTGTTTTAAAACTCCATGACTCACAACTTTTCTAAGTCTTCTTTTGTTTTGCCATTAGTTTTAATGGCAAAAGCCACAGTTACTTTTGCACCAACCTAATACCAAAAAAGTGATTATATTACCTATTTTAATGTTCTCAACAAAATATTACCTATTCTATAAGTATTACCTACCTCTAAATATATTACCTATTCTAAAAATATTACCCATTCTAAAATATTACCTATTCTAAAAATATTAGCTATTTCTAAAAATATTACCTTTTCTAATGTTCTCAACAAAAATTTGGAAATTGAATAAGGTAAAGAATATTGCGACACTTGTATCATGCTCTTCCTTCATGCCATTCTTATCTTCCTTTTTTCTTTCATAATAAATACTGCTTGTGTGACCTGAAAAGACACATGAGAAAAAATTTAAGGATATATGTATATTTCTTTACAAATGACAAATTTAACATAGTACAGTGTGATTTGCCTAAGCAAGGAGAGAAATCATTTTTTTATATGCAGGGAACTTGGAAAATATATTACTTTAATCAGAAATTTTTTTTAAAAATCAGAATCAATTTGGGAAAAATCTAGGCCACCACAAATGTCTAACAGAAGGTAGATATATATCATTTTGCTGTCCGTATTTATCTCTTATTTCCTGTCCCCAAATCGTGTCAAATCTTTTAAAGTACAATTCATGCATTAACTATGTAATTTCCTCACCTGTTGTTTCCAGAAAATATGATTGAAATTCATTCTAATGTAAGCAGCTAAAACTGGAAATGCCCTGTTCCTAGTGAAGTTTCCCTTCCATGTCAGAGCTGGCAAGTAAACATAGAATAACTTCAGAATCACTGATTAATCTAGAACAGTTTGTTCTCCATGGTTTACCTGTCAGTTTATTGCTTCAATAATGCTGTTTTGCAAACCATCCAAAACCTCAGTGGCTTACAACAACAAGCATTTATGCTCATGCTTCCGGTTTGAAGTTTGACGGCAGTTGGACTGATCTAGGCTTGGTGGGTTGGCTAGTTCTGGTTCAGGCTGAGAGTCAGCTCAGTTTGGCTCCAGACTACAGTTCAGTTCAATTTAGTTCCACATATACTTGATCTGGGGCCTAATGTGACAAGGCAGTGGCTCCCGAGACCTGCTCTTCTCATGGTAGATCATGGGTGGGAAGGAACCAAGCCATACTGGACAAGTACATTTGAAGACCCCACTTGTATCACCTCTGCTAATCATCCCATTGGCTAAAGCAAGTCACATGGCCAAGCTAAACATCAATGGATCAGGGAAGTACACTCAACATTGAAAGAAGAGGGGACTGAATATTTGCCAAATATGGTCCACACTATCATGTCATGGTTGCAAAAATGTTGCTCATATTTTGTGAAAACATTGTCTTATAACTATTTATATCAGTCTATAAATCCTAAAATGGTGTTTTAGTGTAACATAAACATAGTATAGATGTAAGACCTATTTTAAAAGCTAAGGAAGCCTGGTCTTAGCCCAGAGGAAATAGAATAATCTTCCTATTAAAAGGTATTTCAGGAAAGAATGATGTTTTATTTTCCATCAAGACAGTATATACAGAAAATCACTGGCAAGTTCTAACAGTTGTTTTATGTGTATACTGTCCTCTGATATGTGTGAAATTAATGGTATATTAATATAGAGTAAATGAAAAGATATTTCATTACATAGTATGCAACTAGTCTGTGGGGTTCATTGTCGCAAGAGGTCATGGAATCAAATACTATGGCTAGAATTTTGAAAGCTGTTCGAAATTTCTATGATGACTAATGGCATTCATCATTATTCATGCCAAGCTCCAGGTAATGAACTCTCCCACTTGAGGCCCTGACTGATCACCTTGTGGGTCGAATGGAATGGTCCCCTTTGTGTAGCTAAACAATAGACTATTCATTTGGGAACATCCGTAAGATTGAAAAACAGATAAAAAACGCATATTGGAGACCTCCAAAAATCATATTATGCTTCTCCATTTTTATGTGGTAAGGGCAAACTTATCTATCACTATCAAAACTGATTTTTGTTATTATATATTTAGACCAATTGGCTTTGATCACTCTGAAGGGAAAAGATATTAAAATTGCAGTTATTTCTCAATTGTATATAAATAGACAATCCATTTTTAATGCAGAATTCCAAACAAAGCCTCAAACTCTCAAAGATAAAGAAAAATCTTTGTTTTTCCTTGAAGATTTATATTAGGATTAATCTAAGTGAGGATCCCTATAGTTAGAAGTACAATTTTGCTTTGCTCATCAGTAAATTCTCCACTCCCCAAGGAAATATAGGAAAAATGCAAATGTTAATGGTGGTCTCCAGGTTAAGAATACAACATCATTTTTCCACCTGCATTATGAAGTGGAAAAATAGCAATAAGTTAAGCAGGATAGAGACAACTTTTCAGTTCCTTCTAAACTGTTTTTCACAGTGTTGTTTTTTATTTTGGAAAGATTGCGATCAGCATAAAAACAAATAAATTTATATTTTAGTGTGAATAGAAAGTTTACCCTTAGGCCAAAATACATCTTATCTGCTAGTTTGAATATGTAATCCCTGTTACTTACATTAATTGCTTTATTTTAGTAAAAGTTATTTTCATGGATGGAGTAACAATTTCATCTTTTGTATATAAGCAAGGGAAGCAAAACATAAAAAATCCTTCAAGTTACTTTGAATCATTTATTATTATCAGTAATTCTATGAATAAAAATGCATAGTTGAGGGGATAAGGGCTTGAGGTAAATTAGAAAAGAAGTAAGATAAATGAGGGAAAGATTGATGAGGTCTTGAGTCTTAGACAAAAAACAAAATACAAAGCAGAGGTAAAGTCAGTTCTTAAAAAACAAAGTTGATATATAGCTAAAAGCCTGTGAAAATTTATATGTCTATTCATACTTAGAAGTATGAAAATAATATTATGGATATGATTATTTGTTTTTTCTAATTTTACAGATGTAGTTCAAAAGCATTTACATCTTAAAACTTTGATAGAAATTTATTTCTGGCTACATGTTCCAGATTGTTAGTTGGATTACTTTTATTTGACAATATAAGAATCTATTAGGAATACGTAGCCCCTCATTAATTTCATAAAAGTGAAAAGAAACATGGCACTCATAATTCTCTATTGGAATACAAAAGATGCTTGGCATTTCAATAGATCTATTTTGATTATCAAAGTGATCACAAAAGTCTGTGGACTAAAGCAGCTTGTAATTTTTCTGAGACATAAGTTTAACAGATGGGGTGTAGTAGAACTGTTACTTAGGTCACCAAGATGGATGCAGCTATCTAATGTTGTATGTCTGAGGGATTGTGGCTGGGAATGCCAAAAAAGTTGGCATTTGAATCATGGTTGTTCTTTGCTGCAGGATCTGGAATAGGAAAAAAGTACCTTCTACCTTCTTCCTGCCCTCAATGTACAGACTATTTCTCCCACTATCAGTACCTAACGAGACCTCAGCTGAGAAGGGAGTCCAGGAAAATTGTAGAGATGAAGCTTCAGCATCACAGGAAGGATTTAGAAGCTGGAATTGGCCATAACAGGGGAATGACCAGCCCAAAAGCTTGTTTAGTTTCTGTGGGGGGAAGAAATTTATTACTAATAATGTAACAGCTATAGAAAGTAAATGTATGTAAGGAAGTGTTGGTATTTGAAAATATTGGGATTTCATAATGTATGCAGGGATATATTGCATAAAAGCTGAATTTTTAATTAGTTTAAGCAAAACTGACTATCCTATTATGTACTGGATTGCTCTAAGCTTGTTGAAGAATCACACTTTTAAGCATAGAGACAATACGGAAGTTTCAAAATCAGCTATTACTGTCAAATTGAATCATCAACATTTACTCTCCCATTTTTTAAAACCACCATTATTTTATATTAATAAAATAAAATGTAGTCATGATATTTTGTAGAAAAAACAGAATATACAGTAAATATAAATATAGAAAATAAAACTATAACTTCAGAAGAGTGAAATAACTTCTGATACATAATACATGCATTATTTTATTTTTTTCTCCTGTTGTATTTTGTAATTGGTCATTGCTGGTACACAGGAAAACTATTGAGTTAGACATATTTATGTTATATATAGGCATTCTATTAAACTCTTTTATTAACTCTCTTTATTTTCTGAAGATTCCAAGTAGAAAATCACGCTGTCCATAAAAAAAATTGGAATTTTGTCATCTTTAAAAAATTATACCAATGCCTCTTCTTCATATTACATCTAATTTGCCAGAACATAAATAAACATTATACTTTTCTTACTAAGTTGAGAATGACTCTTGGAATTAACTTTTCACCATGTTTACTTGTATTACTCTTATAGTTTTTAAACTATTTGTCAGGCACTGGTTTGTTGCCACATGTACAGGAAGTATTCTGTTGTTATTTAGAAGTAAATTATACTTTCCTCAGGTATTTTATTGTTTTAGAGTTCCACATTTAAAAAGAGGTTTTTAAATATATATTCTGAATCACATTCATTGAATAAGATTGAGCTATCAGCAGCTAAAGAGTGCTGAATATTGTACTAGATGCTTTGCTGAGGAAAAACTAACCCACTAAGACCAGGAATTGTTGTTTTCATTGCAGTTGGTTAGGTAATGAGAGCTGTCACAGGGAAGGCATGATAAAGATACCAAGCAAAAATAAGAGTTAATATTGAGTGCTTATAACGTGCTGGTCACTGAGCTTTTACATAGATTATTATAATACTAAATCTTCACAATTATCCTTTGAGGTAGGATTTGCAGTTATGTAAATGATGAATCAGAGGTCCAAATGAGCTTGAAGTTCTTGCTTAGGTCACTTTAATCCCTAGCCTCACCAGGTTTAGAGTGTAGGCAGCCTGATCTAGACTTTTCTTCTTAAACATTATATAACACATTCCTCTGAGAACTTAGAAAGAAGTGTCAAGTAGATGCTAATAGGTCATGACAGTTTTATGGAGTTTTTAAAGATGATGTCGTATTTTGAGAGTGGAGAACAATCTAGACAGCTTCTCTCTAATATGATAGTGGTGTGAAGAGGCCAGGACTTGGGAGAAACAATAGTTAGACCATCTAACTGAAGCAGAGCGTTTATAAAGAAGAATCATGATGTTGGGCAAAGACTAGGAAAATAATGAATGCTAACCTAAAGACTTTCATTCTATTTTTTTACTTTATAAGTAGTGGGGAACAACAGAGGAGACAGAAGACTAGGAAATAATAACCCACACCCAGTGGGCCTTCTAGATATCTTTCAACAGTGAGGTTAGAAAGGGGATTGAAGAGATTTCATCCTAAAGAATTATCAAGCAAAAGAGACTTGAAGAAATCATAAGCAGCAATAATGAAGGCTGACAAAAATATGTGACATACGGAAATGAGCTACTTTGGATGTGCTAAATACTTTTACTTTTGCCCATTGCAGCTCCAAAGAGGGCAGTCAGTGGAAACAAAGCCTTGGGTTCAAAAGTTCTGATGCAATTTCTGTCTTCAGAATTCTATCAAACTGAGCTGGAAATATTTTTATCCAAATCCTCCTAAGATTTCAAGTAGCCTCCAGCTACGCTGAACCACTTTCACACTGTTTCAAACCTTCCATTTCTTTTATGCCTGAAATATGGGTTTGCTTTATCTCAAAATGCACGTGTATGCATGCATGCACACTCACTGCACCCAACAAAAAGACTACGGAAACTGAAAGTTACAGAAATCTTTAAGAATATCAGAAAAGATTAGCTTTATATCCTGCTGTGGGGGCCTCATTCACGCTTTCTCACGAGTTTGTTCGTCCATAGAAATGACCTTAGAAACAGGGATGTGTTATAAAGCTTTATTCTAAAACACATTTTAATTGACTTTCTAAATTTAAGATGGTTCTGTTTTTAACCATTTTCAGACATTTTGTGTATACCTTAAATTATTGAAAGTCTAATGCTTTTTCAGCACCTGGCACTTTTCAGTCAGAAAGTCCATCCCATCTTATTTAAATAATCAGATGTGTGATGACTGGCAACAAAACTATTTGTAATTATGATTACAACTAAAGGTTCCATACGTCTACTAAAATTTTTAGCTGCCTCAATCCACATTTCCATGTGAAAAAGGACATTTGCATGATTAAATCTGAGAACCATATTTTAGTCATTTTACAAATGTTCACCAGAGTAATTTAAATATATGTGTTAAATGCAAAATATTTTTAGATGATAGTGTCAAAAATATAGTGAGTGACTGATGCCAGAAAAAAAGTGTAACTTTATGAAAATTCAAATTTGCTACATATTTTAATCAACTTTAAATTTCTTTTCAGATGTATTATTTGAAGCTTTATGGAAAGCAAATAGAAGTTAAACTCTAAATCATCACTATCTCATAGAAATTTCTGCTTGTTGGAAATGTAGTATACCTGTTCTGTTCAATACAGTAGCCATGAGTCACACATACTTATCATTTGAAATGTGGCTGGTGTGGCTGATGAACTGATTTCTAAATTTTATGTAATGTTAATTAACTTATAAATAACCAATGAAGCTAGTGGCTACTATTATCAGACAATACAATCTACAGTCTGAAAGTACTTATAGTTGAAATATCTCAGTGTATATTAACCTTTCAATAAGTAAGTGTTGCTGCTTCTGTATTTTTTGCATTATTAATGAATCAATAAATACAAAACACAGAGGAATCAGCATTCATACACACACACACACACACACACACACACACACGTGCATACATATGTTGTTTCAGTGCTTAAAACAATTGATATAGTAAAAATCCATTGCTGCTAAATGAGGAGAGAATCTTCAAGTAACCAGATGCTTTCTCACAGGTGAGTTCTGGTTCTCCAGAGATGAATCTCTGTTAAATGTTTGTTTTATATATTTATATGTATCTATATATATTGGAGAAAATATGTAACACTATGTGTTAATATATATGCATACATTTCTCATCAGTTTGGAACATTAGAAATGAACCATCCTCCTCTTTTCTGGCTAAAGGCATTGAAAAGACTCTCAATGTGTATTTTGTTGGTTAAATATATGTCCTTCAAACATCCTGGCTCTATACATCTTTGCAGGATCTTAAAAATATATTCAAGACCTATTTCACTTAGTAGCCCTACTTAATGTACAGTTATAGCTGTTAAAGGTTGATGTACGGTCTCACACAACAGAATAAACAAATGGTAGCTGTCACACAAAATTATTCACCCTCTACCTTTCCAAGACTTGCTTTTGTGGCGCTATTACTACCTGGATCCCTTTCTTGTTTTTTACCCCTACTTCAATTGATTGTAGATGTTTTTGGTGTTTTTCCCCTTCTAATGTATCACCTATTTTATTCAAATATGTAGGTGGAACATTTTTAAGTGAATCAATAATGAAGTAGTTGAGACCACAGGCCTCATCACCCTCTACATGCTATTAGTACTAGATTCCCAAGGGGCAACTGTGCAGTGAACCGCGGTAATGAGGTTGATAGTTCATGAAGGGGCTGATGTGACAAATTGCCAACCTGCTGCAGGAAAGCCTCCCTAACCCTCCAGAAGGCCAATGTTATTCCAATTTTATCCAGTTTTGCTCTCATTCTAAATGTGCCAGTGCTAACACCATATTTGAATGATTTAAATGGATACACTCACTGCCCCCCTTAGAAAGGAGAGCACCTGGCGGCATGTACATTTATAATCCCCTTTTGAAATTGACATGCTCTCAGGGTGAATTTAATCAGCATTTGTCATAGACTTTAAAGCACAAAAAGATGTTTTATTTTTCATAACTTATGTTGGAGGTATTTGTGAAACCTGTATCTTCTTTTGCTGTTCTGGATCCGTAAGCACTTTTGAGCTCTATTATTCCTCTCTTGATAGTCATATTAATGGACTTTTGTTGTATTCTCTCATATTTGAATGAAACATCTTGCAGGCATCTTTTCACTCCTTTTCTCTCCCTGAGTATAATTCATGTAAGAAAGGTGAAACTCAACTTACTGGAAAAGGCTCAAATATTATGTCAGGTGAATTTCTTCATGGAGTTTTTTTTTAAGATTCATCTTATTCCTTACTTTCATCTTCATCTCTTCATCCTACCTTTAAAGATTTTTTTTTTTTTTTACTGAAGTGTTATTGTTAGCAAATGGACAATGAAAATGAGTCATCTCTGACTTTCAGGGGAAGTTTTAGCCGGAATTGCACTGTCTGTGCATCAAGTCTTCCACAAGACATTCATAAGCATTTTTAAAGAAGCTTATACTTCGTAGAGTGGTTCCCAAACTACCATGAGTTGACCTGCAGAGAAGCCACTGGACATTGTGTACTCAATTTCTCAGAGTGAAACTAAAGCATTTTTATACACAAAGGTGCTAAAATAAATGTTTTAATTCTTTAGATGCCTCTGAAATTCCTATTTTGCATTAATGACCTCCACAGCTTAATAAAAAGTAATGTTTTAAAACTGGAACATTGACCCCTATAGCCCCGAGACTCTAGCTTCTATGAATACATACGGCACAGGGTTTTGCTTTCCAAGTCTTTAGGGATTCAATTCTCTAACCATCACATGTATCAGATGACTCTGGCACATCAATTTTGAACCTACGTTGTTTCACCTTGTGTTTAACTGTGAAACACTTCAGTTATTCTCATGCTATTTCTTAGGCATATCATATGTTTTGTCTTCTTATCTAAACCTTTTTTAAATTACAGATTTGGTAGGTACCTGTGCAGGTTTGTTATCTAAACTTTTTGAGCTAAGGCACATATAGTGCCTTTTGTCAGACCTCGGCTGTAAGATTTGCAGTAAATGCTGGTTAATTGTGTCCTATTTGTTATCAGTTGCTCCTGTTATTCACTGTGGGAATTTCATCATCTTGTAGTTTATTACCATGAGGAATCGCTTTTTACCTTATACTACTCAGAGATAGCGTGTTGCACATTTCAATCATCTACTGCTCAGCCAGAGAATGTATTTACGTTTCAGACGCTTATTTTTATTTTATTGCCCCAGAGGGCACCTTTATTCACTGAACATCTATCTGTTGAATGCTGAGGTGGGTCAGGCACAGTGCCAGGAACAGGTAAACAAACAGACACAAATTCCTCTCCTCATGGTGTTTATGTTCCAGAGAGCTGCATTTTCTTGTAGCTGATAATTTCTCAAGGAACATTAAGAAAAAGAAATGAATAAAAGGCAGGCATGTTGGTGCCTGTCCTCTGAGAGGCAAATACCAATATAAGATAAAATGTGCAAGGATTTTATTAAGAAAATGCCTGTGTGAAAGGAAATAGAGCCAGTCCAATTATGGCTTGGCTTGGCTGACGGAATTCAATCTAAAATGGGTGGTTCTAGGTGCGTGATAATTTTGTGCCCTGTAATCAAGAATTTCATCAATATCAGAATCCAGTGAAAAGTTTCTGTTTCTCAAAGGGTGTGGAATTCTCTGTTGCTGATGGCATGGCCTCACTTCAGATTCACAGGGGACTGTGTCTTAGAAAAGTTTCCAGTACACTAAGTATCTCTTAACTTGCCTTGTCAACTTGATGTTGTCACTATAACGAATTGTGTATTGTTCTATGGGGTGTCCTGGTGTTCCAGATCTCTGTGTAATATACAATGGCACAGGGCAATTTATTGCAACTGCACAGCAAAAATTTAAAAAATAATTTTGCTGCTCATGTGAATGCAAATATTTCTGATCCTCCTTTCTAATTGGAATACAATGGAATGACTTTATACTATGTACCTGGCATCTTATTAATACATTCTAGCAAAGATACCACATTTAGCACTGTAGCTATGACTGGGTCTGCTGCCTGGCTACACCTGCCATCATTCTCTAAGATTCCTCTGATTTCAGCAGGAGCCAGAATTAAATAGAGATAGGATAGGGACAACAATGCTTAAATTTATTATGTCTCTCATGGTGGCACTAATTTGTACTTTCCCCCAGTGATATGATATTGGTTTGGATATATTTGAGAGGAAGGGCAAGTGGAGAGAGCGGTTTCAGAAGTTTTCGTTTGGCCTTCACCAGTATGTTTCCTCTTATTCTATAGACCAAGAACTCAATGTGGAAGTTAATTCTAACTGCCATATGCACCCAATGATTGGGAAACTGATCGTACATTGACTGGGGCAGACAAGCCCACTGGGAGTCAGACTGTAACTAGGACCCCCTTGTTACTTGGCCTTTATAGATATCCACTGTAACAAGGAGACTATGATAAAGTCTTTTGTCTTTAAATATCAATGTCAACCTGAATCGTGTTTCCAATGCTCCTCAAAATGTCTGATTTAAAGCAGCAATTTAACCATTATTGGTTGGTCTATTTATTTTTCCTCCAAAGACACTATGGTCTATTATCCATCTCTACAATTCCCTGCTGGTCAAGTCCTTTTGGATTCTCCTTCTACCTTACCTATTTTATGAACACTGTGGGCTCCTGGCTTCTGGTGATTAAGCACTGCTGTTTGACCTCTATTACTTTGGGGTTCTTCATCCCAAAGGATGTTAATCAGCTCAGTTATAGGAGTGTCTCTCCCACCTGCATGCCTGGCCTGCACAGAAGAGCTGCCACTGCACTTCTTACTGATGTTGGTGTCCCTCTTAGCAACACATTCCTGATGGCCTTGGAAAATATAGTCTCTGGGCCCCTCACATGCAGCATACTCCTCTGGTGGATTTTCTGGCTTCACCTAATATATCTGGTTTGACCTAGTAAGCAAGCCTCATCATTTACTTTTCTCCATTTTTTGTGTTCCTTTTTTTAAGCTCTGCAAGGGGATACAGGCATTTTTATGTCACTGAGACGTGGCCAGTGTTTATTCCAGACTTCTAAGAGCCACACAGCAGTGGGCAATGAGTTTAACCCATCCCCCAGGGTCCTTGCTAGGGTGTTAAATCTCTTCTCAAGAAAGTGTTCCCATGTCAGATGAATGTCTGCTTTTCAGCCTGACATTCTAGTTCCTTGATCAAGCACCTTCATCATCCAATTTCAGAGAACTTCTGTGGCTCCTGCTGGCACATGCCAGCTAGTTCTTGTAATTTCTTAGTTGTACAGTCTTTTCTCCTTTATCATGCCAGCATGCCACCAGTTGGGCTATGCTGGGATTTAGACCTATTTATCAACCCAACACCTGGGTTGGAGGAGGTGGGAAGTATCTGATAGGAGCCCCTTATTGCCTTGTGGGGGTGAGGCTTCTGCAGCATCCTCCGTTGCAGTGTACTTACCACCTCTTATTAGGAAGAGGCAGACAGACCACTTGTGCAGGCCTAGGGATTGGAGGCAATGCAGAATCCACATCCTCAGAGGCATCCTTCCAGATATCTCCACTCGTGTTTTCAGGATTCCAGGTTTTCCTGATCAGCACCGTGACCTCAGCATAACGCACCTTGGTTGGGAGTTCAACTATCTATCGAGCTCGGCAACTCTCAAAATTAGACCTTCAGGCTACTTTTCCAATTATGTCTGTCCTTCTACTACAGGTGATGAGGTCCTCTTTACAAGCCACAACTTGGGCTTTGTGGTTATCAAACTCGCTGTTAACAACTCTCATCTCTCATTATCCTTGCAGAGCACAAGCACAACTTAACAGTAACCGGCCAGTTCTGCTGCCTTAGTAGGCATACGATATGGTTTGGGTTTGTCCCCAACCAAATCTCATCTTGAATGTAGTTCCCATAACCCTTACATGTCGTGGGAGGGACACAGTGGAAGGTAATTTAATCATGAGGGCAGTTACCCTCTTGCTGTTCTCATGCTAGTGAGTGAGTTCTCATGATATCTGATGGATTCATAAGGGGCTTTTCCCTCTTTTGCTTGGCACTTCTCCTTGCTGCTGCTGTGTGAAGAAGGATATGTTTGCTTCCCCTTCTGCTATGATTGTAAGTTTCCTGAGGCCTGCCCCATCATGCTGAACTGTGAGTCAATACTATCTCTTTTCTTTATAAATTACCAAGTCTCCGGTATGTCTTTATTAGCAACATGAGAACAGACTAATACAGTAAATTGGTACTGAGGGTGGGTGCTGTAAATATACCTGAAAATTTGGAAGCAACTTTGGAACTGGGTAATAAGCAGAGATTGGAACAATTTGGAGGGCTCAGAAGAAGACAAGAAAATGTGGGAAAGTTTGGAACTTCTAGAGACTTGCAGGTCTCAGAAGACAGGAAGATGTGGGAAACTTTGGAACTTCCTAGAGACTTGTTGAATGGCTTTGACCAAAATGCAAAATGATAATGACATAGACAATAAAGTCCAGTTTGACATGGTCTCAGATGGAGATGAGGAACTTGTTGGGAACCAGAGTAAAGGTCACTCTTGCTATGCAAAGAGACTGGCAGCATTTTGCCCCTACCCTAGAGATCTGTGGAACTTTGAATTTGAGAGAGATGAGTTAGCATATCTGGGGGAAGAAATTTCTTTCTTTTTTTTTTTATTATTATACTTTAGGTTTTAGGGTACATGTGCACAATGTGCAGGTTTGTTACATATGTATCCATGTGCCGTGTTGGTTTGCTGCACCCATTAACTTGTCATTTAGCATTAGGTATATCTCCTAATGCTGTACCTCCCCCCTCCCCCCAACCCACAACAGTCCCTGGAGTGTGACATTCCCCTTCCTGTGTCCATGAGTTCTCATTGTTCAATTCCCACCTATGACTGAGAACATGTGGTGTTTGGTTTTTTGTCCTTGCGATAGTTTACCGAGAATGATGTTTTCCAGTTTCATCCATGTCCCTACAAAGGACATGAACTCATCATTTTTTACGGCTGCATAGTATTCCATGGTGTATATGTGACACATTTTCTTAATCCAGTCTATCGTTGTTGGACATTTGGGTTGGTTCCAAGTCTTTGCTATTGTGAATAGTGCCGCAATAAACATACGTGTGCATGTGTCTTTATAGCAGCATGATTTACAGTCCTTTGGGTATATACCCAGTAATGGGATGGCTGGGTCAAATGGTATTTCTAGTTCTAGATCCCTGAGGAATCGCCACACTGACTTCCATAATGGTTGAACTAGTTTATAGACTCACCAACAGTGTAAAAGTGTTCCTATTTCTCCACATCCTCTCCAGCACCTGTTGTTTCCTGACTTTTTAATGATGGCCATTCTAACTGGTGTGAGATGGTATCTCATTGTGGTTTTGATTTGCATTTCTCTGATGGCCAGTGATGATGAGCATTTTTTCATGTGTTTTTTGGCTGCATAAATGTCTTCTTTTGAGAAGTGTCTGTTCATATCCTTCGTCCACTTTTTGATGGGGTTGTTTGTTTTTTGCTTGTAAATTTGTTTGAGTTCATTGTAGATTCTGGATATTAGCCCTTTGTCAGATGAGTAGGTTGCAAAAATTTTCTCCCATTCTGTAGGTTGCCTGTTCACTCTGATGGTAGTTTCTTTTGCTGTGCAGAAGCTTTTTAGTTTAATGAGATCCCATTTGTCAATTTTGGCTTTTGTTGCCATTGCTTTTGGTGTTTTAGACATGAAGTCCTTGCCCATGCCTATGTCCTGAATGGTATTGCCTAGGCTTTCTTCTGGGGTTTTTATGGCTTTAGGTCTAACATGTAAGTCTTTAATCCATCTTGAATTAATTTTTGTATAAGGTGTAAGGAAGGGATCCAATTTCAGCTTTCTACATATGGCTAGCCAGTTTTCCCAGCACCATTTATTAAATAGGGAATCCTTTCCCCATTGTTTCTTTTTGTCAGATTTTTCAAAGATCAGATAGTTGTAGATACGTGGCATTATTTCTGAGGGCTCTGTTCTGTTCCATTGATCTATGTCTCTGTTGTGGTACCAGTACCATGCTGTTTTGATTACTGTAGCCTCGTAGTATAGTTTGAAGTCAGGAAGCATGATGCCTCCAGCTTTGTTCTTTTGGCTAAGGATTGACTTGGCGATGCGGGCTCTTTTTTGGTTCCATATGAACTTTAAAATAGTTTTTTCCAATTCTGTGAAGAAAGTCATTGGTAGCTTGATGGGGATGGCATTGAATCTATAAATTACCTTGGGCAGTATGGCCATTTTCACGATATTGATTCTTCCAACCCATGAGCATGGAATGTTCTTCCATTTATTTGTATCCTCTTTGATTTCATTGAGCAGTGGTTTGTAGTTCTCCTTGAAGAGGTCCTTCATATCCCTTGTAAGTTGGATTCCTAGGTATTTTATTCTCTTTGAAGCAATTGTGAATGGAAGTTCACTCATGATTTGGCTCTCTGTTTGTCTGTGATTGGTGTACAAGAATGCTTGTGATTTTTGTACATTGATTTTGTATCCTGAGACTTTGCTGAAGTTGCTAATCAGCTTAAGGAGATTTTGGGCTGAGACAATGGGGTTTTCTAGATATATAATCATGTCATCTGCAAACAGGGACAATTTGACTTCCTCTTTTCTCAATTGAATACCCTTTATTTCCTTCTCCTGCCGGATTGCCCTGGCCAGAACTTCCAGCACTATGTTGAATAGGAGTGGTGAGAGGGGGCATCCCTGTCTTGTGCCAGTTTTCAAAGGCAATGCTTCCAGTGTTTGCCCATTCAGTATGATATTGGCTGTGAGTTTGTCATAGATAGCTCTTATTATTTTGAGATATGTCCCATCAATACCTAATTTATTGAGAGGTTTTAGCATGAAGGTTGTTGAATTTTGTCAAAAGGCTTTTGTGCATCTATTGAGATAATCATGTGGTTTTTGTCTTTGGTTCTGTTTTTATGCTGGATTACATTTATTGATTTGCATATGTTGAACCAGCCTTGCATCCCAGGGATGAAGCCCACTTGATCATGGTGGATAAGCTTTTTGATGTGCTGCTGGATTTGGTTTGCCAGTATTTTATTGAGGATTTTTGCATCAATGTTCATCAAGGATATTGGTCTGAAATTCTCTTTTTTGGTTATGGCTCTGCCAGGCTTTGGTATCAGGACGATGCTGGCCTCATAAAATGTGTTAGGGAGGATTCCCTCTTTTTCTATCAATTGTAATAATTTCAAAAGGAATGCTACCAGTTCCTCCTTGTACCTCTGGTAGAATTCAGCTGTGAATCCATCAGGTCCTGGACTCTTTTTGGTTGGTAAGCTATTGATTATTGCCACAATTTCAGAACCTGTTATTGGTCTATTCAGAGATTCAACTTCTTCCTAGTTTAGTCTTGGGAGGGTGTATTTGTCGAGGAATTTATCCATTTCTTCTAGATTTTCTAGTTTATTTGCATAGAGGTGTTTGTAGTATTCTCTGATGGTAGATTGTATTTCTGTGGGATTGGTGGTGATATCCCCTTTTTCATTTTTTATTGCATCTATTTGATTCTTCTCTCTTTTCTTCTTTATTAGTCTTGCTAGCAGTCTATCAATTTTGTTGATCTTTTCAAAAAACCAGCTCCTGGATTCATTAATTTTTTGAAGGGTTTTTTGTGTCTCTATTTCCTTCAGTTCTGCTCTGATTTTAGTTATTTCTAGCCTTCTGCTAGCTTTTGAATGTGTTTGCTCTTGCTTTTCTAGTTCTTTTAATTGTGATGTTAGGGTGTCAATTTTGGATCTTTCCTGCTTTCTCTTGTGGGCATTTAGTGCTATAAATTTCCCTCTACACACTGCTATGAATGTGTCCCAGAGATTCTGGTATGTTGTGTCTTTGTTCTCATTGGTTTCAAAGAACATCTTTATTTCTGCCTTCATTTCCTTATGTACCCAATAGTCATTCAGGAGCAGGTTGTTCAGTTTCCATGTAGTTGAGCGGTTTTGAGTGAGTTTCTTAATCCTGAGTTCTAGTTTGATTGCACTGTGGTCTGAGAGACAGTTTGTTATAATTTCTGTTCTTTTACATTTGCTGAGGAGAGCTTTGCTTCCAACTATGTGGTCAATTTTGGAATAGGTGTGGTGTGGTGCTGAAAAAAATGTATATTCTGTTGATTTGGGGTGGAGAGTTCTGTAGATGTCTATTAGGTCCACTTTGTGCAGAGCTGAGTTCAATTCCTGGATATCCTTGTTAACTTTCTGTCTTGTTGATCTGTCTAATGTTGACAGTGGGCTGTTAAAATCTCCCGTTATTATTGTGTGGGAGTTTAAGTCCCTTTGTAGGTCACTCAGGACTTGCTTTATGAATCTTGGTGCTCCTGTGTTGGGTGCATATATATTTAGGATAGTTATCTCTTCTTGTTGAATTGATCCCTTTACCATTATGTAATGGCCTTCTTTGTCTCTTTTGATCTTTGTTGGTTTAAAGTCTATTTTATCAGAGACTAGGATTGCAACCTCTGCCTCTTTTTGTTTTCCATTTTGTTGGTAGATCTTCCTCCATCCCTTTATTTTGAGTCTATGTGTGTCTCTGCATGTGAGATGGGTTTCCTGACGACAGTACACTGATGGGTCTTGACGCCTTATCCAGTTTGCCAGTCTGTGTCTTTTAATTGGCACATTTAGCCCATTTACATTTAAAGTTAATATTGTTATGTGTGAATCTGATCCTGTCATTATGATGTTAGTTGGTTTTTTTACTCATTAGTTGATGCAGTTTCTTCCTAGCCTCGATGGTCTTTACAATTTGGCATGTTTTTGCAGTGGTTGGTACTGGTTGTTCCTTTCCATGTTTAGTGCTTCCTTCAGGAGCTCTTTTAGGGCCGGCCTGGTGGTGACAAAATCACTCAGCATTTGCTTGTCTGTAAAGGATTTTATTTCTCCTTCACATATGAAGCTTAGTTTGGCTGGATATGAAATTCTGGGTTGAAAATTCTTTTCTTTAGGAATATTGAATATTGGCCCCCACTCTCTTCTGGCTTGTAGAGTTTCTGCCAAGAGATCAGCTGTTAGTCTAATGGGCTTCCCTTTGTGGGTAACCTGACCTTTCTCTCTGGTCGCCCTTAACATTTTTTCCTGCATTTCAACTTTGGTGAATCTGAAAATTATGTGTCTTGGAGCTGCCCTTCTCGAGGAGTATCTTTGTGGTGTTCTCTGTATTTCCTGAATCTGAATGTTGGCCTGCCTTGCTAGATTGGGGAAGTTCTCCTGGATAATATCTTGCAGAGTGTTTTCCAACTTGGTTCCATTCTCCCCGTCATTTTCAGGTACACCAATCAGACGTAGATTTGGTCTTTTCACATAGTCCCAGATTTCTTGGAGGCTTTGTTCATTTCTTTTTATTCTTTTTTCTCTAAACTTCCCTTCTCGCTTCATTTCATTCATTTCATCTTCCATCACTGATGCCCTTTCTTCCAGTTGATCACATCGGCTCCCGAGGCTTCTGCAATCTTCGCGTAGTTCTCGAAACTTGGCTTTCAGCTCCATCAGCTCCTTTAAGCCCTTCTCTCCATTGGTTATTCTAGTTATCCATTCATCTAATTTTTTTCAAAGTTTTTAACTTCTTTCCTATTGTTTTGAATTTCCTCCTGTAGCTCAGAGTAGTTTGATCATCTGAAGCCTTCTCTCAACTCATCAAAGCTATTCTCCATCCGGCTTTGTTCCGTTGCTGGTGAGGAACTGCGTTCCTTTGGAGGAGGAGAGGTGCTCTGCTTTTTAGAGTTTCCAGTTTTTCTGCTCTGTTTTTTCCCCATCTTTGTGATTTTATCTACTTTTAGTCTTTGATGATGGTGATGTACAGGTGGGTTTTTGGTGTGGATATCTTTTCTATTTGTTAATTTTCCTTCTACCAGACAGGACCCTCAGCTGCAGGTCTGTTGGAGTTTGCTAGAGGTCCACTCCAGACCCTGTTTGGCTGAGTGTCAGCAGCGATGGCTGCAGAACAGTGGATTTTCGTGAGACCACAAATTCAGCTGTCTGATAGTTCCTCTGGAAGTTTTGTCTCAGAGGAGTACCTGGCCGAGTGAGGTGTCAGTCTGTCCCTACAGGGGGGTGCCTCCCAGTTAGGCTGCTCGGGGGTCAGGGACCCACTTTAGGAGGCAGTCTGTCCATTCTCAGATCTCCAGCTGCGTGCTGGGAGAACCACTACTCTCTTCAAAGCTGTCAGACAGGGACATTTAAGTCTGCAGAGGTTCCTGCTGAATTTTTGTTTGTCTGTGCCCTGCCCCCAGAGGTGGAGCCTACAGAGGCAGGCAGGCCTCCTTGAGCTGTGGTGGGGTCCACCCAGTTCGAGCTTCCTGGCTGCTTTGTTTACCTAAGCAAGCCTGGGCAATGGTGGGCGCCCCTCCCCCAGCCTCACTGCCGCCTTGCAGTTTGATCTCAGACTACTGTGCTAGCAATCAGTGAGATTCCATGGGCATAGGACCCTCCGACCCATGTGCGGGACACAATGTCCTGGTGTGCCGTTTTCCAGGCCCGTTGGAAAAGCGCAGTATTAGGGTGGGACTGACCCAATTTTCCAGGTGCCGTCTGTTACTCCTTTCTTTGACTAGGAAAGGGAACTCCCTGACCCCTTGCACTTCCCGAGTGAGGCAATGCCTCGCCTTGCTTTGGCTCGTGAACAGTGTGCTGCACCAACTGTCCTGCACCCACTGTTTGGCACTGCCTAGTGAGATGAACTGGTTACCTCAAACGGAAATGCAGAAATCACCCGTCTTCTGTGCCACTCATGCTGGGAGCTGTAGACCAGAGCTGTTCCTATTCGGCCATCTTGGCTCCACCTTTCTGGGGGAAGAAATTTCTAAGCGACAAAGCAGTCGAGAGGAAGCAGAGGGTAAAAGTTTGGCAAATTTATAATGCAATAGAAAAGAAAACCCTATTTTCTCAGGAGAAATTCGAGCCAGCTGCAGAAATTTTCATAAGTAACAAGGAGCCAAATGTTAATCACCAAGACAATGGGGAAAACATCTCCAGGGCATGTCAGAGACCTTTACAGCAGCCCTTCCCATCACAGGCCTGGAGGCCTAGGAGGAAGAAAATGATTTCATTAGCCAGGCCCAGGGCCGCCCTGCTCTATGCAGCCTTGAAACGTGGTGCCCTCTGTCTCAGCTGTTTCAGCTCCAACTGCAGCTAAAAGGGGCCAACATGCAGCTCAGGCCACTGCTTCAGAGGGTGCAAGCCCCAATCCTTGGTGGCTTACAGATGTTGTTGAGACTGTGGGTACACAGAAGAACTGAGGTTTGGGAACTTCTGACTAGATTTCAGAGGATATATGAAAATGCTGGGATGCCCACGCAAAAGTTTGCTGCAGGGGGGAAGCCCTCATGGAGAACCTCTGCTAGGGCAGTTCAGAAGGGAAATGTGGGGTCAGAGCACCCATACAGAGTCTCCACTGGGGCACTGCCTGGTATAGCTGTGAAAAGAGGGCCACCTTCCTCCAGACTACAGAATGGTAGCTCCACTGACAGCTTGTACCGTGTGTGCGGAAAAGCCTCAGACACTCAATGCCAGCCCATGAAAGCAGTCATGAGGAGAGCTGTACCCTGCAAAGCCACAAGAGTGGAGGTGCCCAAGTCCATGGGAGCCCACCTTTTGTAGCAGTGTACCCTGTATGTGAGACATGGAGTCAAAGAATATCATTTTGGAACTTTAAGGTTTAATGACTGCCTATTGGATTTTGCACTTGCATGGGGCCTGTAGCCCCTTTGTTTTGGCCAATTTCCTTAATTTGGAATGGCTGAATTTATGCAGTGCCTTTACCCCCATTATATTTAGGAAGTAACTCACTTGCTTTTGATTTTACAGGCTCATAGGTGGAAGAGACTTGCCTTGTCTCAGATGGGACTTTGGACTTGGACTTTTGAGTTAATGCTGGAATGAGTTAAGACTTTGGGGACTGTTCGAAGGGTATGATTGTGTTTTGAAATGTGAGGACATGAGGTCTGGGAGGGGTCGGAGTGGAATGATATGGTTTGGCTGTGTCTCCACCCAAATCTCATCTTGAATTATAGTTCCCATAACCCCACATGTCCTGGAAGGGACCTGGTGGGAGATAATTTAATCATGCGGGCAGGTACTTTCATGCTGTTCTTGTGATAGTGAGTGAATTCTCATGAGATCTGATGGTTTTATAAGGGGCTTTCCCCCCTTCTCCTTGCTGCCTCCATGTAATGAAGAACATGTTTGCTTCCCCTTCTGTGATGATTGTAAGTTTCCTGAGGCCTCCCCAGCCATGCTGAACTGTGAGTCAATTAAACCTCTTTCCTTTATAAATTACCCAGTCTCAGGTATGTCTTTATTAGCAGCATGAGAATGGACTAATACAGCATATTTTCCCAGTGTTTTCCTAGTTACTCTAAAATATTTTCATGTTTTCACTGTAAGTACTGCTCAATCCTTTTGTACTGGTATGTTTATTTCTGTAAAACAGATAACAAAAACATGGGAATTTTTGGTTAAAGTATATTTTAAATTATATATACATATTACTATATAGTATTCCTGTTCTGTTTCGGTTGTAGCCATTCATGTTTTCACCAGTAATCTATGATATTACTTATATTCATTATACTCTCCAATATTGAATATCAATTTCATCATATTCACCAATCTTGTACATGAAAAAAAATGTTCTCATTGTAGTCATAACTTGCTTTTCCCTGACTGCCAGCTCCTCTACTTTTCGCCCGCTCCTCTATTTCATTTGCCTTATATTTGTCAGCTTATAGAATCTATTTGTATACAAATGTTGCAAATTATTTATTTGCATTTTGACTTTATGTAGCTCTTGGTATGGTATTATTTCATTTAATGTATATATATATATATACACATACATATTTATATATATACACATATATACAAATATATATACATTTGCTTACACCCTATGTGTTTTCAACCTTGCTTAAAAGCTGAACATGCCAGAAGACTATACAAAGCATCTTAAATTTTTTTCTAAATATTTTTCATAATTTCTTATATGTTTTCATCTAAATTTTCAAACTTTGATGCATTTGAAATCTATGCTCTTATATGGTAGAAAGAATGTGTCTGTATTTTTTTTCTTTCATCAGGCAAGCCAATTATACCAGGACATTTATTAATCCTTTTTTGGATTTTTTGTTGTATAAATTTAAGATACACAACTTGATGTTTTGATATAAACATAGTGAAGTAATTACTATAGGTAAAAAATTTAACATATCTATTACCTTCCATAGTTACCTTTCATAAGGTTACTGTGAAATTCATACATTTTAGGTAAGAGCACCTAAAATCTATTCGCTAAGAAAATTCTCAATATTTAATACATTATCAATTATAGTCCTCCTGCTATACATTAGATCTCTAGACTTATTTATCTTACATAAATGTAAATTTGTACCCTTTGACCCATATCTTTCCATTTCCACTGCCTGATTTGTGGTAAATTCCTTTCTACTCTCCACTTATATGTAGTCAACTTTTTTGTTTTTAGATTATACATATAAGTGAGATCTTTTTTTTTCTTTGTCTTGCTTATTTCATTTAGCATAATGTCCTTTCGGTGCATCTATATTTTTGCAAATGGTAGTATATTATTTTGTAAGATTGAATAATATTCCATTGGTGGAATATTATTTCACAATTTCTTTGTCCATTTATCTGTCGATAAACACCTAGGTTGATTTCATGTCTTGGCTATTGTGACTAGTGTTGCAATGAAAATGGGAGTGCAGATATCTCAAGGTATTTATTACATTTTCTGTGGGTATGTACCCAGAAGAGGGATTGCTGGGTCATATGGTAGTTCTAGTGAATAATCTTCTTGTCAACTATGTCCAAACTCAGTCATAATTCATCTACTAAAGATGTTTTTTCCTTCAAAAACTCTATTTTTAAATTTCAGGACTTCTTAAATTATTTCATATCTAACAATAATTATTTCTTTTTAGGGCTTTTTGGTTGGTTGTCAATTGATTTAGCAATATTTTTTCTTTCTCTATTAGTGGTATTTTCTTTCACTACATAAAAAAATACACATTTCAAAATGTTTCTTATTTTATTCATATACTTTGGAAGTGTGAAAAAAGTAAAAGGCATAAGCATATATGGTCATTTCTGCTTGAACTGCTGACTCTGTGATAAAATGCAGTTCTTCTGAATAATTCTTTGCAGATAAAACAGGATAGAGCACTCGGCCCCCTGCATCTCTGATCTGAGTCACTGCATTCCTTAAAAGACAAATGACCTTGGCCTGGCCTCTTCCTACACATGCGATAATGTCTGACAGTGATAGTGATTATGCTTCTCCAATCTATAATTGAATGTTCTTTCATAATCTATAACCAGATGTACTCTTATACCCAAACTTTGATGTGATTTTGCACATACTGAATCTTCACCACCAGTATATAAACTGTGATTTAACAGACTGTCTTGGAGCAGTCTGACAGAACTGCTCCCAGGATACAGGCCTCAGTCTGTAATCCTCAGAAAGACTTCTGAATAAAACTAACCTTAATTTTTTAAGGCTTAATTTTATTTTATTTAGTCAACAGAAGTTTATGTGACTAAGTTGGTTTAGCCCCAGTCCCCTGGGGCCCCCAATTCATTAGCTTCTTCCTGTATTAACATTGGAGAGACCAGAGATCCACTCATTGTCTCAGCTTGCATCACACTCCATCTACACTACGAGATGTGTATGTGTGTTCCCTCTAGCGTGTAAGTTCACACAAAGTTTAGCTCCAGCTTTTTCAGACTATGTTTCAGGTATATGTTCAAGTACGGATCCTAACTGCAGCCTCTTGCATAGTGGGGCATTTTGTCTCTATCACTGTGCAGGAGCAGAAGACTCAGCCACCTTTGCTTGCTTCTGACCCAGCCAAAGAGTCCTACCGTTTCATCCTATTTCCACATTATTTTCTCTTTAATTTCTAATAGAGGTATTTGTTTAGTGTTAAGCCTAAACATGTCCTCTTGGTTTTCCCTACTTATATTTTATGCATTCTTGCTTTGTCTTTGTTGTGGACACAAAATCTGACACTGTCTTAACTAGAAATTATTTACTACTGCCAAATCAAAATGACTCCCAAAGTTCCTTAAGTGTTGGGTCTACTGATAGAAGTTATTTTGTTCTAACATGATATTTGGAATAAAGAGCAGGTATACTAACTTTATTGGGCCTCACTTTATTGCACAGAGCAGATATTGCATTTGTTACAAATTGAAAGTTTGTGGCAATCTTGTGCTCAGCAAGTCCATTGGCACTGTACCATTTTCTCACAGTTTGTGCTCACTTCATGTCTCTTTGTCACATTTTGATAAACTCCCAATATTTCACACTTTTTAATAATTCATGTATTTGTTATGGTAATCCATGATTGGTGATCTTTAATATTACTATTTTAATTGTTTTGAGGTACCACAAACTGTGCTCATATAAGACAGTGAACTTAATAAATGTTGTATGTTTTCTGACTGCTCCACTCACTGGCCATTCCTCTGTCTCTCCCTGTCTTCAAGCTTCCTTATGTCTATTGTCTGAGACACAACAATATTCAAATTAGGCCAGGTAATAACCAAACAATGTCCTTAAGTGTTCAAGTGAAAGGAAGAGTCACATGTCTCTCACTTTAAGTAAAAAACCAGAAATGATTAAGTTTAATAAGGAAGGCATGTCAAAAGCCAAGATAGTCTGAAAGCCAGGCCTCTTGTGCCCAACAGCCAAGCTGTGAATGCAAACGAAAAGTTCTGGAAAGAAATTAAATGTACTACTCTAGTGAACACAGGACTAATAAGAAAGTGAAACAGCCTTATGACTGATATGGAGAAAGTTTTAGTGATCTGATGAGAAGATCAAACCAACTACAACCTTCCCTTAAGCCAAAGCCTAATCCAGACCAAGGCCTTAACTTTCTTAAATTGTCTGAAAGCTAAGAGAGGTGAGGAAGCTGCAGAATAAAAGTTGGGAACTAGCAGAAGTTGGTTTATGAAGTTTAGGGAAAGAAGCCTTTTCTATAACATAAAAGTGCAAGGTGAAGCAGCAAGTGCTGATAAAGAAGCTGCAGCGATTTATTCAGAAGATCTAGCTAAGATCACTGATGAAGGTGACTACACTAAACAACAGTTTTCAGTGTAGACAAAACAGCCTTCTACTAGAAGAAGATATGATCTAGGGCTTTCATAGCTAGAGAGGAGAAGTCATATCCTTCAAAGGTTCAAGGGACATGCTGACTGTCTTGTCAGGGAGTCATACACCTAGTGACTTTAGGTTTAAGCCAATGCTCATTTATCTTTTTTAAAATCCTAGGGACCTTAAGAATTATGCTAAATCTACTGTGTCTGTGCTCTGTAAATGGAACAACAAAGCCTAGATGACAGTATATCTGTTTACAGCATGGTTTACTGAATATTTTAAGCCCAGTGTTGAGACCTACTGATTAGAAAGAAAGATTTCTTTCAAAATATTACTGGTCATTGACAGTACACCTTGTCAGTCAAGAACTTTGATGGAGAAGTACAAGGAGATTAATATTGTTTTCATGGACTGTATCCTATGCCAAGTATAGCCTTACAAAATGTAATTCTTGATAATACTTGAAAATTGAAATGGATATTCTGCAGCCCATGGATCAAAGAGCAATTTCAAATTTCAAGTCTTATTATTTAAGAATTACATTTTGTAAGGCTTTACTTGCCCCACATAGTGATTCCTCTGATGGATCTGGGTAAAGTAAATTAAAAACCTTCTGAAAAGGATTCATCATTCTAGATGACAGTAAGAACATTTGTCATTCATGGGAGGATGTCAAAATATCAACATTAATAGGTGTTTGAAAGAAGTTGATTCCAACCCACTTGGATGACTTTGAGGAGGTCAAGCCTTCAGTAGAGAAAGTAACTGCAGATGTGGTAGAAATAGCAAAAGAACTAGAATTAGAAGTGAAGTCTGAAATGGGATTGAGCTGCTGTAATATCATGATCAAACCTGAAGGGATGAGGTAATGTTTCTTATGGATGAGCAAAGAGAGCAGTTTCTTGAGATGGAATCTACTCCTGGTGAAGATGCTCTTACATCATTGAAATGACAACAAAGGATTTGGAATATTCTAAAAACTTAGTTGATAAAACAGTGGTAGTCTTTGAGAGGATTATCTCGAATTTGGAAAAAATCCTAGTCTGAGTAAAATACTATCAAACAGCATGAAATACCATACAAATATCTTTCATGAAAGGAAAAGTCAACTGATATAACGAACTTTATTGTCATTTCATGTTAAGAAATTATCAAAACCACTCCAATCTTCAGCAACCACCATCCCGATCAGTCAGCAGCCATCAATATGCAGAAAAGCCCTCCATCAGAAAAAGAGTACAACTTGCTGAAGGCTCAGATGACCACTAGCATTTTTTAGCAATAAAGTGTTTTTAATTAAGGTATATATAATGTTTTAGACACAGTGCTATTGCACTTAGCATACTATAGTATGGTATAAATATAACTTTTATATGCATGAGACACCAAAAAATTTGTGTGAATTACTTTATTGCAATATTCACTTTATTGTGGTAGTCTGGAACTGAAACCCCAATATCTCTAAGGTATGCCCGTAGTTGTATAGTATGTTATAATATTTTGTAAATCATCTTCACTATAATTTTTCAAATTATTATTGGTTTTTATAGCAACTTAGAAGTTCAAATCTAAAATACATCATGAGGATACCCATTGGTTATATTAACTATATATCAATTTATAAAGTCTTGACAATTTTAAGAAATTGCCATTCTAGGAATAGGTTATATCTCTCTATTGTGGAAATTTTATTTCCTGCTACAGAAATTTATAATGTCTGTACTGTTTTAGTCAATTTAACCCAAATATTTTTTAAAACTATTGTGAATGGATATCTTCTCTAAGTGATTAATTTAGGGAGGCCGAGGTGGGCATATAACCTGAAGTCAGGAGTTCAATACCAGCCTGGCCAACATGGCAAAACCCTATCTCTACTAAAAATGGAAAAATTACCCGAGCGTGGTGGCGTGTGCCTGTAATCCTAGCTACCCAGGAGGCTGAGGCAGGAGAATCACTGGAACCCAGGGGGAAGGAGGCTGCAGTGAGCTGAGATTGTGCCACTGTACTCCAGCCTGGGCAACAGAGCAAGACTCCATCTCAAAAAAAAAAAAAAGAAGATAGCTACTCGTCTTTGTATATATAATTTTTATAAAAGAACCATTGTAATTTTTTGAATTCTAAAATATTTTACTAGAGTCTTTTAATGGAATCAGATGATAATTTTATAATGTAGAGCTAAAAATCAGATTGGAAAAATCATACTTTTCCAATATTTATACCATGTATTAAATTTTTACATTTTTTATTAAATATAACTTCTACAGTGGTGAATAATATTAGTGATAAAAGTGTTACTGTTATAACCCTAATAGTAGTTTTAACATTTCACAATTTATATATTTACTCTTGATTTTTGTTTGAGAAAGATTATTTAAAGTAGTTTTCTTCTATTCATAGTTAAAGTAGAGCTTCAATTAGAAATGGTTGTTGAATTTCATCAATGTCATCTCAGCATCTATTGATGCAAACATATTGTTTACTTCTTTGTCACATTGATTAATCAATTATTCTGGTATTCTTTGTAGTGGTAACCATATGCAGTTTCATACTTGATCATTGTGAAGTAGTATTTTTAATACACTTCTGGATTTGCTTTGCTATTATTTTATAAAGTGTATTTGCTCTATCTCTATTAAGAGATTTCCACAATATCTATCAGACTTTGGCATTAAGGTTATCCAGGAATCCTAATTAGAATTAAGGCATTTTCCATATTTTTCTACAACTTAGACTAAACAACATAGGGAATGTTGTTTTTAAAATTTGAACATAATTTACCTTTAAGACCATGTTTATCTTTATTTTTCAGCCCCATCGTGGTTATTATTCTCTCACTTTTTCTTCCATTACTCGCAGCAATTTTGGTTTATTCTACCAAGAAATACTCATTTTATTTAAAACGTGATCCACAAATTTTCAAAAAGTAGCCTCCTATGATTCATAAGTTTTTTTCTTGAAAATACATGTTAATCAACTCTTAAGTATTCCAAAAACACAAGAAAATTCTCTTTCTGAAATATATATGTATCTATGTATATCTATTAAAATAAAATTATCGAGTATATTATTTACCTAACTCTCCTTGTCAACTTGACATGTCAAATTCTACATGAGGTATTATATTATCAACTACTATAAATTACATTTTTTATACATGCTTCTCTGTGTTCTTAGGCTTTTATAGATTTGTCTGGTACATTGTTTGGTGCATAAAGTTTTATGGCTATAGATTATTCTCAGCTTTCACCTTTTATTATTTTATAGTAAAAATCTTTGTCCTGTTTAATGACATTGTCCTTGGGGTCTGTTCTGTCTTATATTAATACAGCCACTTTTGCTTTCATTTTGTTTATATTTGCCTGAAATATCTTTGCCCATATCTTTGTATTCAAACTTTCTTTTCCATCAGTTCTACTTAATGGAAGTTCATAACCTAAACTTTATGCCTAATCTTTCCTTCTCAGTTTTTTGAGTCCTCTTAGATTAATAACCATTTTTCTTTTCCTATTCAAATGGATTAAAAAAATAAAACTCCAACAAAATTCAGGCTTATATTGATACAAGAGATAAATTTAAAAGAAAACATAGAAAAGCTGTGTGCTCCTTGGCACCTACAAAGGATAGACAGTAAGGTCTCTCAAACTTGGTGGACCAGTAAGAAGTGGGAGGCAACTGGGCTAAAAACCATCCCTCTTCTCTGAGGTATGAAAATGAAGCCTGACTGTAGACAAACTCTCTGATTACCATATGTTTAGAAAATCATGTAAGTTTTGCTAGAGATTTCATACTCTTATTTCCTCACCTATAAACCATAGCCTGGGAACTCGATTTCTTCTTGTTCAGCCCACCTATAGCCACATCTAAACAGAGATTCCCAATCCCTAGAGAGGCACCTTTCATATTGGTACAAAAGCAGGCCTGTAATTTTCAGAGAACCATATTCTAGATGTGATCTGGTATCAGATTTATTAACTTATTTTTTTTTTCCTTTTTGGACAAAACCTTTAGGCAAAAAATATAATTCAACCTGGGAATTAAATCAGTAATCATTTGAAGCAAAATTCCCAGAAAACTTCCAAGTTGTCCTTCAGCTTGTTATCATAAATTTTTTTGGAGGGGAAGGAATCATAATGCTGAGAGCAAACTTTTTCCCTACTTCTAATGGGCCCTTCCTTGTGGAGGAAGCTCCATTATATGGTTAAATGTGTGGTCAATCCTTACTTCCTCGCTCCTTTCAAGGGGAAGAGGTGAGTTTAGGAGAGGACAATGGGCATGTCTGTCTCAGTTGCTTCTGCTTCCCCCTCTTAGAAAGCAACAGAGATGGCAGGGCACGGTGGCTCACACCTGTAATCCCAGCACTTCGGGAGGCTGAGGCAGGCGGATCATGAGGTCAGGAGATCCAGACCATCCTGGCCAACATGATGAAACCCGGTCTCTACTAATATACAAAAAAAAAATAGCTGCGTGTGGTGGCACGTGACTGTAGTCCCAGCTACTTGGGAGGGCTGAGGCAGGGGAATCACTTGAATCCAGGAGGTGGAGGTTTCAGTGAGCCAAGATCGCACCACTGCACTCCAGCCTGGTGACAGAGCAAGACTCCATCTTAAAAAAAAAAAAGAAAAGAAAACAAGCAAGCAACAGAGATAAAACAGCATACATTATGCGTTCTTCATTTGTGCTTCACATTCTAAAGGTTTAGGCCTGTCCCTGCCAAGTATAGTGGTTCGGTACATAGAGGTAATTTTACTTCAGAAAAATGAAACATTGGGTTAAAAACAGATTTGGTAAAGAAGTGGAAATTGGGAAATGCAATGCCGCCAAAATTCTAGTTGAAACTTGGTGGTTTGCAACAGTTTTGATTGTTCTATGTGGATGGTTTTTGAAGTTAACTAGTAACTCCATACCCAAGAAGATTTTAAGTTCTAGGTCACCTATGATATTTTCATGGAAAAACTCCTTTCCTGGAGTATTGTAATTTAGTACTAACTAATGTGTTCTAAAAATGTCACTTTCAGTACTAGGAGTTCTGTGATCTGTTTCCATGTTGAAACTGACTTTCCCTGCTGATTACTGGATGGTTTGAATGAATTAGCTAGCCTTACACAACTATGCTGAGCCTTTGCAAGTTCTAGGAAGTCTTAGGAGTCTCAACAAGAAAAATTAGCCATTGTAGGGTCTTACCATTCTTACAAAGGCAAATCAATCAGAATCAGCAAAAGCTCAAACTTTAGATGTTTTAGTTTCTAAAGAACAGGCTTCTGCAACTTTCCCTTGGTCTATGTTAGTCCAGTATTTGCTGAGCTGGTTTGGAGCAAGGATTGCATTTTTAAAAAGGAGTCTTTCATTTTGCAGCCATCTTAGAAATTGGGAGGCAAGGCCGGGGGCAGTGGCTCAGGCCTGTAATCCCAGCACTTTGGGAGGCTGAAGCGGGTGGATCACGAGGTCAGGAAATCGAGGCCATCCTGGCTAACACGGTGAAACCCCGTCTCTACTAAAAAAAATACAAAAAAATTAGCCGGGCGTGGTGGCAGGTGCCAGTAGTCCCAGCTACTCAGGAGGCTGAGGCAGGAGAATAGCATGAACCTGGGAGGCGGAGCTTGCAGTGGGCCGAGATCGCGCCACTGCACTCCAGCCTGGGCAACAGAGCGAGACTCCGTCAAAAAAAAAAAAAAGAAAAGAAAAGAAAAGAAAAAAGGAAGGAAGGAAGGAAGGAAGGAAAGAAAGAAGGAAGGAAGGAAGGAAAAAAATTAGGAAGCAGAACACAAATGTATTTTTTTCACATTTTTTTTAGGCTGGTCTTCTAACAGCTAAGATTCATTTCTCCTAAAAATAACTAATCTGCACACACATAAGCCACCCCATTTATGTTGTTTTTCATGTTGTTTTTTATGTTTTTTAAACTACATTCACTTCCACAGGAGTAATCTGAGAAAGGCCTAAATTCTTCAACTCAGGTGACTTTTATGAGCTCTTAAAGGTTGCTTTCCCTGCATGTTTCCAACTTGGCTCAGTATATTTATACATGTTCTAACTATGGATTTTAGCTAATTCACTCATAATAAGAGAGAGATTTTATGAATCAACAAAAAGTAAAGGGAGCCACATCAGAAATAGAATGTGCCATATTCTCTGCTTGGAGCAAGAAAACAAACTCAGTTTATTACAGACACAAAGACTAAAACAGCAATTCAAAAAGCTTGTTCTTAAAACACTATCTGAAAAGTCAAATTTGCACATAAAATAAAAAAAGTGGAAGGTATTAACAAAGGTGTGAAAGTATAGATCAGCTTTGCTTTTATATCAAGAGTGGTAAAGGGTGAAAACCAAAGAAAGAAAGAGTTAAGTTCAGGGTGAAAACAGAGATTTCCCTAGGAGAAAGGTGCACATATTAAGAGACAACCAGGTAGACATGAAGATTAGTTTCTATCTTAGAGATCATGATACGCAAATAGAAAGAGAAAACAATATACTCACTTCTAGCTTCTCTTAAAATATCTATGGGAAAGGGGGAAATTTGGTTGCCATTAAATCAGTAAAAGTTGTAGGGAACTAGAAAAATTTATTAATTGGCTTCTCGAAAGAAAAGCCAAATCTGAAATAATCTCCAGGAGTGGCCAGAGTCTAAGAAAGGATTCATGGTAGCTTCTTAAAGACATGAAAAGATAATTTAGAGTAATAGCAATTGAGGAGCTACCCTGTACAAGTGAAGATGGCTTTACAAAGTGGTTGCAGAAAATCTGGCAAGATTGGGTATGGGAAGAACAAAGAGATCAGTGGAAAAGAAAAAGAAAAAACCACACCATCAACAAAGCATAGGTATTTGAGTTTCAAAGTGATAGAACCATAATAAAATGAGTATATGAATATTTACTGTGCCTTAGATTAAGACCTTAAGGCCAACATAGGAAAGGTGAAATATAGAAAAAGAAAGCAGGCAGGACAATCACAGATTACATTCAGGCCTGGGTTGAATGTTTTTGAGGGCAGTATATTTCCTGTGTGGGATTATCTAATTCAAATAAAAGAAGAGCTAAGCGTGTTGGCATGTGCCTGTAGTCCCTGTTTCTCAGGAGGCTGAGGCAGGAGGATCACTTGAGGCCAAGAGTTCTATGCTGTTGTGTGCTATTGTGCTATTATTGCATGTGTGAATAGCCACTGCACTCCAGCCTGGACAGCATAGTGAGATGCCCATTACTAAAAGGAGTAATAATAGTTTTTTAATAAAAAGAAGGAGCACAGGATTTTGTCAAACTGTGAATGCTTTTATCAGACCCCAAATTTCTGAATATCCTTTTTCTCACTAAAGGAGAATGCAAAACAAAATTTAGAGGATGATATTAGAAAATCACATATCTGGGCCATAAAGCAAAATAAAAAAAAAAAAGCATGAATGCACAGAATGCTAGTGTTATGGTTTGAATGTGTCGCTTCCAAAATTCAGGTGTTGCCAATGTGATAATGTTAAGAGGCGGGGCTTTAAGAGGTGATTAGGTCATGAGGGCTTCTCCCTCACTGGGATTAGGTGCCTTTATATAAGGGCCTGCTGTTCTGCCTTCTGCTGTGTGAGAATGCAGCAAGAAGGCCCTCATGAGATGCTGGCGTCTTGATCTTGGACTTCCCTCCAGAACTGTGAGAAATGATTTTTTTTAAATTAATTATCCAGTCTCAGGTATTCTGTTATTGAGTAGAAATGGACTAGCCAGCAAATTATACTGGCCCTATGTGTAATCATGGAAAAAGAGAGCTAAACCTCAGTTTAAGAAGCAGGTTAGGTTTCAAGAAACTACTGAGTCTTCTTGAAAATGGTATAGGCAGGTGAAGGGGTGAGGGATAAAATATTACCTATTGTGTACAAAGTACCCTATTCAGGTGATGGGCACACTAAAAGCCCAGATTTCACCATTATACAATATATCCATGTAATACAACTGCACTTGTGCCCCCTAAATTTATAAAAATAATGTAGTATAGAAATAATAGAGGTAAATGGGCCATCATATCACATCACTTTAGGAAAATAAGTAGAAATAAATGCTAATCCATACTTAGTATGTTCAAAAATTATAGAAAGCCAGTGTCTTGAAAAACAAACTCCAGTGGCATAGATCTTCACTAGTTTCTAAGAGCAACAACAACCTCAGTTGATTAACCTGGAGAAGATTATTCTCCAGCTGAAACAAATGTGGTGATGAGCGAGACTACTTCCCTAAGAAGCAGGTTGTATACAAGAGAGTCTCAAGCCTAACAGCATACTGGAATCACCTGGAGAGCTTTTTAAAACTACTGCATTCACAGACATACTTCAGAGATTCTGACTTAATTAACGTGGGGTAGGGCCTAGTCATCAGTACTTTTAAAAGCTCTCCAGGTGAGTCTAATGTGCAGCCATAGTTAAGAACTACTGTTATATAAGCATCAGCAAATGATTCTCAACCCTGGAGGTGTGTTAGACGCTCATAGAAAGCTACTAAAATAAATCCAAGCTTGTACCCAAAGCCAGAGGGTGAGGTCTGGATACCAATATTTTTGCACCGCTTCCCCCAGTAATTCTAAGTCACAGCCAGAGTGGATGAACACGGGCTCAAGCAATCCACAGCATTGGAGGCAGTGATTGGTCACAGGCTAAAAAATCCCTGAGATTTATCTCTGTATTTAAATACTGAGATGCCAGAAACACAAGGCTCAAATGGAAAATGGAAATACAAAGCTTTTCAATATGGAAGAAAATCACTTTGATTAAGACCTAGATGATTGAAAATTCTAAGACTGGAAAGTTCTAACTTATGAAAAAATTCTACAATATTTTAAATCCTATTCTTTGAGAGAAGAGACAGTTTTTATGCGATTTCCCCCTAAATATAGTGCCTTTGACCCAGAAGCTAATATGAATGTTATATTTTTCTTCCTTTTTCTTATTTATCCACTGTGGCTAGTATATAGAAATACAATTGATTTTGTATAATAACCTTGAATTCAGTGAGCATTCTAGATGGATTAATTTTCAGTTGTTCACTCTATGTTCAAAATTATCTGTGCAAAATGACACGTTATTCCTTTTCCATCTACTTATTTATCTTGACTTTTTGTATTGGCTGAGACCTCTAGCAAAAATATTGATTAGAAGTGTTGATAATATTTTTTAATAAGTTTAATTTCTTTTCTTTTCTTTTTTTTTTTTTTGAGACAGAGTTTTGCTCTTGTTGCCCAGGCTGGAGTGCAACGGTGCGATCTCGGCTCACTGCAACCTCCGCCTCCCAGGTTAAAGTAATTCTCCTGCCTCAGCCTCCCGAGTAGCTGGGATTACAGGCGCCTGCCACAACGCCCGGCTAATTTTTGTATTTTTAGTAGAGATGGGGTTTCACCATGTTGGCCAGGCTGGTCTCAAACTCCTGACCTTGTGATCCACCCACCTCGGCCTCCCAAAGTGCTGAGATTACAGACGTGAGCCACTGCGTCCGGCCTTTTCATCCCTTCTATAAGGGCATTTATTTATGTTTCCTCTCTTCTGACCTCCTCGGACAAGTGTTTATTAGTTCACCAAGTGTTTATTAGTTCCATTCAAATTATTTTCTTATTTCTATTTTTTTATTTGTTTTGCTATTCTTTTCCTTATTTCTTGAGATGTGTAACATCACTGATATGCACTCATTATCTTCTTCAAATATATGCATTTAATTCTATACATTCCCCTTAATGTTTCAGTATGCTACATTTGTTACACAATTAGATAGGTTTGTCAGAGTTTGAATTCCTTTCTGGGATCCCCACTTCAATCTCCTAAATGATTTTTAAAAGTTTAACTTTTTATGTTGTAAAATCTGTGTGTCTGACAAATGCATAATGCCATGTATACACCATTACAGGATTATACAGAATAGTTTGGCTTCCCTAAAAAAGACTCCTGTGTTTCACGTGTCCAAACCTCCCCCACTCCCCCAGAACCCTTGTCAGCTACTGATCTTTTTGTTTCTATTGATTTGTCTCTTTCAGAATATCATATAGTTTAAACAGTAAAGTATGTAGCCCTTTCAGACTGACTTTTTTTCACTTAACAACTTGCATTTAAGGTTTATCCATATTTTTCCATGGCTTGATAGCTTTTTTGTTTTAATCACTGAATAATATTTGATTACATGGATGCACCACGACGTTTTGTTTCTGTTCACCTATTGAAGGACAACTTGATTGCTTCCAGTTTCCAATTGTGAATAAAGCCTCTATAAACATTTATGTACAGTTTTTATGTGTACAGAAGCTTCAAATCAGTTGGGTAAATATATATAAGCACAAAGGTTAGATCTTATATTAAAAATAAACTGCCAAGCTGTTTTCTAAGGTGGCTGTGCCATTAGAAGATAGTTCCCACCATAAATGAGTAAAAAGTTCTTTTTGCTCCTCTACCTCACAAGCATTTGCTTTTGTCAGTTTAAAAAAGTGTTCAGTCCTTCTAGTAGGCTAATATAGTGGTATCTCATTGTTACTTTAATTTGTACTTCCTTCATGACAAATATTAGAAACTTTCATAATTTTCTACCATCTATATATCTTCTAGAGATTTTTTTCAGATCTTTTGCCCGTTTTTTAATCAGGTTGTTTTCTTATTGGTAAGTTGTAAAGGCATTTTGTATATTTTGAATACAAATTCTTTATCAGCTATAGGATTTATAAACTTTGTTTTCTGGTCCGTGGCTTGTCTTTTCATTCATTTAAAAGTATCTTTCACAGAAAAGGGGTTTTAAATAACACATCAATTTTTTTCTTTCATGGACTGTTCTTTTGATGTTGTGTCTAAAAACTGATGCTCAAAGTTATCTAGATATTTTCTTATGTTTTCTTCTAGCAGTTTTTTAGGTTTCCAAGTTTTATAGTTTAGCATTTAGGTTTATGGTCCAATCTGAGTTAATTTTTGCAAAAGCTATAAAGCTTGTATGTAGGATTACATTTTGCATATGGATTTTCAATTGTTCCAGCTTCATTTGCTTAAAAACTATCCTTTCTGAAATGAATTGTCTTGGCTGCTTTATCACGGATCAATAAATTATAACTGTGAGTTTCCATATCTAGACTCTTTGTTCTGTTCCATTTATCTATGTTTATCCTTTCTCCAATACCATGATGTCTCGCTTACAGTTGGCTATTCAGTAAACTTGAAGTAGGGTATGTCAGTCCCCAAGTTTTGTTGTTCTTTGGTGTTGTGTTAGCTATTGTAGAGATCTCACCTTTTCATATAGACTTCAGCTCCATTTGTCAGTATCTACAATGTTGTTGCTGGGATTTTTATTGGGCTTGCATTGAGTGTGTGACACATAGATGCTGCACATGCTTTGTTAGGTTTATCACAGTGTTTCAGTTTTGAGGAGGGATGCTAACAATATTGGTATTGTTTTTAAACTTCAAATTCCAATTGTTTGTAAGAATTGTTTGTATGTAGGAAGGTAATCAACATTTGTCTATTGACCTTACATGCTGAAACTTTGCTATAATCTCTTATTTGTTCCAGAAGTACTTTTTTGTCAATTATTTGTGGTTTTCTATATAGACAAATATTAAATTAACTGTACTTTTTTGGTACATGTTCTCTATTTAAAGAAGTTCCCCTCTTTTCCTAGTTGGCTAAGAGTGTTTATCATGAACATGTGTTTGACTTTGTCAAGTGTTTTTTTTCTGTGTCAAATGATTATAATTGTATAATTTTTCTTTTTTAGCTTGTTGATATGATGGATTATGTTATTTTATTTTCAAATGAACTAGCCTTGCATACCTGGAATAAATCTCATTTTGTCATGGTGTATAATTCTTTTCATGCTTTGTTAGATTTAATTTGCCGATGTGTTAAGAATTTTTGTATCTGTTCTTCACAAGGTGGCAGGAAGAAGTGCCAAGGGAAGAAGGAAGAGCCCCCTAAAAAATGATCAGATTTTGTCAAAACTCATTCACTATCACAAGAGAAGCATGGAGGAAACTACCCCATGATTCAGTTACCTCCACTTGGTTTCTCTGTTCACACATGCTGATTATGGGGATTGCAATTCAAGATTAGATTTGGGTGGGAACACAAAGCCTGACTATATTAGGAAGTGTTCCCTATATATCTATTTTTTGAACAGTATTGTAGAAAACTATTATTTCTTAAATGTTTCATGGAATTCACTGGTGAAGTCTGGGACTGCAGCTTTCTTTTTTGCAGGTATTAATTATTCAAATTCTTTAATCAATATATACCTATTCAGATTATCTGTTTCTTCTTATGAGGATTTTCTAGTTTTTATCTTTCGAGATATTGATTAATTTTATCAAAGTTATCAAGTTTGTTGGCATACAGTCGTTTGTAGTATTCCTTGATTATCCTTCTAATACCCATGAGATGACCCTTCTTTTATTTGTGATATTGGTAATTTTTATCTTTTTTTCTTGGTTAAAGTACTTACAGGTTTATCAATTTTATCAATCTCTTCAAAAAAGAAGCTTGAATTTTTTATTTTCTCTATTTTACTGATTTTAATTACATTAATTTCTGCTCTGTTTTTTATTTCTTCTGCTTGCTTTATGTTTAAATTGCCCTCTGTTCTCTATTTTCCTAATATGGAACTTAGATTATTAACTGTAGGTCTTTCTTCTAATATATGCATTTAATGCTATAGATTACCCTCTATTCATTGCTTGCTGCATTTCACAACTTTTGATAAGTTGTATTTTCATTTTCATTTAATTCAAAACACTTTTTAATTTCTCTTGAGGCTTCTTTGACCAAAGTGGTATTTAGAAATATGTTGAATCTGTATTCTTACTGACCTTTTGCCTCCTTGATTTAGTAATTGCTGATAAAGGAGTGTTAAACTCTCTAATAGTGGATTTATACATAAACTTAAGACTTTATCTCTTCTTGTGTAATTAACCACATTGTCATTATATAATACCCTATTTATAACCAACAGTTTTCCTTGTTTGAACTCTGCCTTGTCTGAAATTTATATAATTACTCCAGCTTTCTTTCGAATAGTACTAACATGGTACATCTTTTAACTTATTCAGTTGTTAACATTTAAAGTAGGTTCTTATAGATAATATGTTTGGGTCTTGTTGGTTTCCCCCCAATTCTGGCAATCTATTTTTTAATTGATGTAAGTGACTCACATATGAAATGATTATTGATACAGTTGAATTAATATCTTTCTATTATTTTAATGTGTCCCTTAAAGTTAATATGTTGAAAACTTGATCCCCAATCTATTGGTGTTGTGAGGTAGGGCCTGTTGGGAGGTGAAGCCTAATGGGAGATGTTTGGATCCTGTGAGCACCTCTCTTATGAGTGAATTAATGCTGTTAATACAAGAGTAGATTTGTTTTAGCAGGAGTAGGTCTCATATAAAGGATGAGTTCAGTCCCCTTTTGCCCTCTGCCCTCCTGCCCATGGGATGATGCAGCAAGAAGGCCCTCAGAAGATGCTGGCCTGTCAGTCTTGGGCTTCCCAGCCTCAAGAACCATGAGTCAATAAATTACAGCTCTTTATAAATTAACCAGTCTGTGTTATTGTTATAGCAACTCAAAAGGACTAAGACACATTTATTATATTTGTAACTATTTTCTATTTGTTGCTCTTTTTTCTTTTCTTCCCCTTCTTTCTGCCTTTTCTAATTTTAAATGAATATTTTATTATTTCAATCTCTCTCCTCTCTTGCTATTCAAATATACTTTTTAAGATTTTTGAGTTGTTGCCTTAAAAATTTGAAGTATAATCACAACTAATCTGGATCCACTTTTAAATAGCAATGTATCCCTTCATGTATAATGAAGATACTTTATACCAAGTACTTTATTACAAGGCCCTTTATGAGTTGAATTATGGAATTCAACTCAAATTTCTGCCCCAAATTTGTTAAAGTCCTAATCCTTTTTTCTCTTTTTAAAAAATCTTATTCCTTTTTTCCTGTGCCTTTCAATTCAAAAAGTTTCTAGTGACATGTCTACAAGCTCATTAATTTCCCCCCCCATCCCCATTTTGGTCATACCCAGTATACCAATAGACTCATTGAAGGTGTTAACCCTGAAAATCTAAGATAGGTCTCAGTTAACTTCGAAAGTTTATTTTGCCAAAGTTGAGGACATGCTCCCATGACACAGCCTCAGGAAGTCCTGATGACATGTACCCAAGGTGGTCAGAGCACATTTTCGTTTTATACATTTTAGGGAGACATGAGATATCAATCAACATATGTAGATGAACATTGGCTTGGTGTGGAAAGGTGGGACAACTCAAAGCAGGAGGAGGCTTCCAGGTCATAGGTCTGTAAGAGACAAATGGTTGAATTCTTTTGAGTTTCTGATTAGCCTCTCCAAAGGAAGCCATCAAATATGTATTTATCTCAGTAAGAAGTGGGGTGAATTTGAATAGAATGGGGGGCAGGTTTTCCCTAAGCAGTTCCCAGCTTGACTTTTCCCTTTAGCTTAGTGATGTTGGGGGCCCAAAATATTTTCCTTTTATAAAGGTATTCTTCATTTTTGTTACAGTATTTTTTCTCATTTCTAACATTTTCTTTTGATTCTTTCTTAGAGTTCCCATCTTTCTGTTTACATTACACATTTTTTCTTGTATATTGTCTATTTTTCCACTGAAGTCCTTTACATATTATTCATAGCTATTATTCATAACTATTACCCTCTGAAAATTCCAAAATCTGTATAAAAATCTGAGTCTGGTTCTAATGCTTTCTTTGCGTCTTCTTACTACATTTTTTTCTTGCTTTGTAAAAGGACTTATCCTTTTCTATTAACAGCTGGATATGATGTATCAGGCAATTGGAATTTAGGTAGAAGTCCTCTAGTACAAGATTTTATAATAATCTGGCTATGAGCTGGGTTTTGCTTAATGTTTTCTGTATCTGTAGCTACCTAAGCCTTTAAAATTCTTCTAATGTCTGAGAGTCATTTTTTTTTCTTTTTAAAATTGTGTTTTCCTATTCCTTAAGTAGAGTCTGTACTTTGCAGCTCTTTCAGCTACAATTCATTGCTATTATACTGGAACCCCTTTGATATGATGGTAGAAGTAGTAGAAGAGGATCACTTTCTAATCTTATAATTAAATCTCAATCTTTTAGTATATTGAGTTTCTGGAATGTAATATGTGTCTTAGCTCCATCACCACCTTCATTTATGTGATATAAGAAGGTTAGAAAGAGCTGAAATTTGATAAATGCTCTTCAACCTAGATTGCATAAGTCTTGGGAAAGTCATTTCCCCCAGATAGTAGACCTTTGTTATGGAGGCTACTATGGTTCTTTGAAACTGGTTACATTTCCTTCCTCCTGCTAGAGTCACTAAGGGATTGATATTTTTCCCTGTTTGGCTCTTCACCATGAGAACCTCATAGAGTTACTAGAGGTAAAACCTATGAATAGCTGGACACCCTTATCCCCAAAAGCTCACAGATAGTTTCCCATTCACATGCTTATCCACTCTTCAGCACCAGTAACTTTTCACAATTACCATTTAAGTGTTTCTATCAGTTTATGGCTCCAGCGGCTTCTCTCCAGATGTTACAAAGATTTTGACGTGGATAACACATGGTTGAGACTCTGAATCACATACAGTAATTCTATTTTCCTTTCTGCATATTTTAGTATGGTGGTTGGCCTGCTACCTCAGTTCACCAATGTGTCTAAGAAAAGTAATTGATTTTTAGATTGTTCGGCTTTTTCTTCTCATTATAAAGACAAGTGACAGCTTCCAAGCTCTTCACATGTCACATCTGAAACTGGAAGTCCATGATTCTACATTTCAAAAACAGGACTTATTTGTGCTTTACATAACACATATCACCAAATATAACCAGAAATTGACAGACTGTATTTAAAGAATAGACATTAATCCTCATTAAGAACCATCTATTACAGTTCACATCTATTCCTCAGATGGTAGAAATTCCAAGAGGTTCCAAGCAAGTCTGTAGCATTGGAGAGATGCAGCATTCTAAGAGGTCCCAAGCAAGGTTTCCTCATCCATAACATGGAAACTGGAGCAGTCCCGCTGGAAGCTCTGCTCAAGTTTTCACCACATCCCTTCAACTTCTACTTTATTGGCAATCACAAAGAAACCTGAAATCATAAGGTAGGACTGTTTCTCTTTGCTTTTCACCTCTTTTGAATCTTTGCCCATTGTTTTCTTACTGCCTGGTGATGAAGACGCTCTCCTTGACCAAACATTTAGACAGGCTCCCCTGAGCCCTCTTTTGACTAGGTCTTATGTTTGTGCCCTATATTAAATCTGCCTATGCCAGTCTTAACAAAGAATCCTGTTAAGTCAATACCCCACTCTTGATATCTGATCAAATTTGATATCTGACCAAGTTCTTCACTCCCTACCTTAGATGTGTAAGTTCTTGGCCCGGATTAATAAGCATCTGGTTAGGTCAGTTTAGCAACAATTCTCCTACCCTTGCTGTCTCCTCCTAGTAACTTCTCTTAGTAATTCCCCCCAATCTGCTCATCAGCTATGAATCCTCACTTGCCTTGTTGTATTTGGAGTTGAGCTCAATATCTCTCTGCTATTGCAGTGGTCTTACCCTTTATTGCAAGAATCTTGAGTAAAGTGATCTTTAACATTTTTGAGGAGTCAGAATTATCTTTAACACTAGTAGCTTTTCAATAAGTTCAAATAGATTTCTAAAAATATATCCTGCCAATTCTTTAAAATTATTGAATGTGAGAGTATAAGTTAAAAATAAGCTAAGTATCCAGGCTGGAGCACAGTGGCACAATCATAGCTCACTGCAGCTTCAAACTCCTGGGAAAAGTAATACTATTTGAGGGCATAAAAGCATATATCAAGCATTGAACTGAGTGTATAACAAAGAATCACCTTATATAATGGCCTTAAAAGAGTATCATACCTAATTTACAAATGAAAAATGAAAGAGTAAAATATATATGTAATCTTCCATGATTGTGCAAATGATAAAAAATTGAAGACTGAATTCAATCACAGATTAGTTTGGTTCCAAAGATATGTTTTAGCATTACTTTCCACAGCCTTTCCAAGCATCTTGACTTTAGGAAATTACTAGTATGAAGTTGTACATTGTGGTTCATACTAGATTTTATGTCTTATTCACTCTTCTTAGAATGGTTTGGTTCTGGGTAATGTCTACATATTTTTTCTTTCTAGACATTTTTCTCCATAGGAAAATTTTGTATAGACTGCAAGTGCCAAGCACAGATTGAAATACATCAAAATGCTAAATTTCAATCCTTGTAATTCTTTGATCCTATCAGTATTTCCATTCTACCGAATGAAAATTAGAGATTTTATAAAGTAAATAATATTCCAAAGACAACAATTGTGTGAGGGAGAGCCAGTTTTGAGCTCTAGGCATTTTACTTTGAAGTTCATACACTTAATATTATGTTACTGTCTTTGGTAAGTAGTCTGTTGAAGTTGTATTTTGACAGATTAATGATATGGTAATATTTTCCCTACTTATAAATTCAACCATTCATTTTATTTCCTCAGTGACTGTTAGTATATAAAAATTCTGAGTTATTTTAATCATAGCTGATCTATTTATCCATAAAATAATAATTAGTAAAATTTATTTCATTGCATTGTATACTTAGTGCTTAAGATCAGCTAAGAAGTTCTATTTCTGTTCCAATCAATAATCCCCACCCCCATCACCCCACCACTACTTCAACCTTAATCATCCTGTCCTCTTCTCAGGAATGACATTACTGATACATGCTAGTTCCGTTGACAGCTGTCGCTAGAACATGGAAAATCCCAACATTTCTTTCAGCTACACTACTAAAAATATGCAGTACTTCACATTTATATTGTATTGCTTACAATTCTGCCCCAAACTGGGATAACCACATCTTTAATAAGGAACATGAATATTGTCATGGGGAAAACTTGTGCCCATGTACTTCAAAAAAAAATCAGAATGAAATGACAACACTTTTGACAATTAAAATATGTGGTTGACAAATATTTTTATCAATTTTCAGGGAATTCTAGAAATATTTTAACTTTATTCTTTATAAGTGTAAAAATTTTTAAATATGTATTTAAAAATTTATATTTATGCAATACAAATTTAAAAAACTTGTAGCAGGTGGAGATATTGCCTTTGTGGAGATTGCTTAGTTATTTGTTTCCTCTTTATAATTGGCATCTCGTACATATTTCTGAAAAGCTAACTAAACACTAACAAGGATTTAACTGCAACTTCCCAGAGAAGACTTCACTCTTGAAGGATATTGACAATGGCATATGAAAATGTTGACCTCTAAATGAATTATCCTTTGCACAATGTAGATAAGCACAGGTTGGACATACAGGCATATTATAAACTCAGGCAGTCACCATTCATAGTTGAGATCGGCCTACAGTAATTACTAAACATTAGAAACCTAATTAAAGGAAAAGTGGCATTGCCCCTATTCTTGAAGTGTTTCAATTGTTGAGAAAATAGATGCATATGAATTAATTTCAGGAAGAAGTAATAGGGCAACATGTACATATACAATATAGATCCCTGAGCTGCTATTGGTGCAATTCCAGCTCCCATATAATTTAAATTATTTTTAATATGTTTTAAAATAGCATGATCAGTGGGGACAAATAGGTTTCCTCTTTTATTAAAAATATTTCTTTCAGTGTAAATTTATTGCATGCAGAAATAGGTTCATATGTTGAAGGAAAATGGAATAAAATGGTTTGCTGCAAAATAAGGTATGATAATGTTACTAATATATTGCAGATAAACTTCTATCACCTAAAAGCTAGTTCCCATCACAGAACTAGTTCTTATGGTTATTTTCATTATAAAGGAGAGAGTGTATGGGATATGATGAGGAAATAAGGAAGGAAATTGTCATTTATTTTGCCAGGTGTTTGCCTCTGAGCTGCAAACGTTCGTATGTATTATGGCATTGTATCCTCCCAACATGAACCTCTTGAAAGCAAGAACAGCATCTTAAAAAAATTTGTATGCCTAGTGCTCTTAAGCATGATTTCCCAGTAAATGTTGGTTAAATAAATTAGCACATGAATCAGTGGAGTGAAATAATATGTAAATGAACATGCAAATAGAATAATTTTTGAAAGGTGAAAGTTTTTGGAATATGGGAACCCAAGTTCAGAATGGTAAAGTTGTATAATTTCTTACTTTGTTTTTTTCATGATAGAAAAACAACCTCCTATCATTATTTTTTCTATTTGTATCTTTTATTTGAAAAAGTGTTTGATCTCGTGTATATCATGGTATTTATGTTTTATATTTTCCACTTGATTCTCAAAAGAACCCAATTTCCTCATTTAATTTAAAATATTGTGCTCAAATCTGACCATTTTTTCTGTTCTGTTTCTCTTGAAATTCTTTTCATTTCTGAAATCATATTTTGAGGTTTTTTGGGGAACAGGTTAATATTCAATAGTTATTTTCCTCGGTGTTTTATTATATTAATGTATCCTTTCATTATCAATAATCAACTTTCATTGAAAATGCTGAGATCTTAAATTCTTCTGCATTTATTGTGTTTCAGTGGAGGCCATTTGCTCCAATCCTGATTTTCCCCTGGAACAGATAGTAAGTTTCTCTTAATTGTTCATACATCTTCATAAATGAAGATGTATCATGATGTTCTTTCTGTCAGTTCATGCTCAGGACTCAGAAACTAAAACAATAAAACAGGAACTGAGGGCACTCAAATCACAAAGGAAAGTGGTAAACTATCCGGTTGGCACAGGCGATACAAGCAGTAGTGATTTCTCATTTCTAGTCTGTGGTGATTCCAGAATGGTGGTTGCAGTATAAAGAGAGAGAAAAATTTCATTACTGAAATTGTAATTGGTTTGCTGAACTGAGGGAGGCCTTCTAACTAAAATAGATCAGAAAAGCTATGGGACATATCCAGAGTTTTATTCTGGAACAGGGGGAAACAAGACTATGTAAACTGAGAGGACAATGGAGAAAAATAAAGCAGATGACATCATATTGTATCCAGATCACTTTTAGAAATACAGAAATTGACTAATATGAGTAGGCTATTAAGAAAGTTGGACTTTGTTGTTCTTTCACTTTTAAAATCCCATGCTGGGTAGCCTCACCTCTCACCGCTGATGGAGATATTTTTAAGAGATTTGCCCTTGACAAATTTGTCCTGTAATTCGTGTTAGAATTAGAACTAAAGCATGTAGCCTACTACACTGTGATAGTTAAGTTGGCATACCCTGAGTTAAGCATTTCCTGTTTGTTTCTCATCAAGAGTCCCCCAGGATGTCCCAAGAACAACAACAAAAAAAGCCCTACATGCGTAAGTTTCATCTCCCAGCCTTACTATACAAGCAGTAGAAGTGTATCCTTTCTTGTTGATTTTTCAAGCTATTTATTTTGTTCACATCTTATACAGAATAATTTCTGTTTCAAGTTTTTGCCTCTTTTCTTTATACAGAAAAGATAGTTCCTTCAGAGTATTCATTGTGAAAGAAGGCACCTTCTTGAATTTTATATTATAGCTTCTATTGGTTTTTTACTTTTCCTTGGGCATAAAACTTGGGTGAAAATCTTTCTAAGTATGAAATGTTTGTTCTAAACTCTATCCTACATCTATAACTTACATAATTCTTGGAACTGAACCCAGTGAACCTCTTTACTGTCACCACCATCTACCCACTCATAAACATCAGATACCCACTGGGGAAACAATCTGATTTTGGGAATACTGAAACAGATCAAGAGATACATCCCAGAGCATTTCTCAGATTGCAGAAACTAGATAAAGTACAGACTAAAGAAAAGAACCAGGGGTGGTGGAAAATGGCCTGGAGGGAAATAAATAGAAACACAGTGTTCTGAAGATTTCTGCATACTGGCATTGAGATAAAAAGCCTGGAAAATCTAGTGTCACATGAGGAATGAGGAAAAGCTCTGGTCTTTTATATCCAGTCCAATGAGATTCTCAATAAATGCTTTTCCAGTGAATGAGTGCAATGATGTTCAGTAAGAAAAGAAAATAGAGGGCATGAGAATTGTCTTTGGGAATTTAGACAGTTGTTTCTATGAAAGAAAAAGCAGACTTTGAATAACCCAAAGGGTTACTCTTAGATTGAAAAGACAGAGATGAAAGAACAATGTTTGTAATCTATATATCATATATATATCCTAATCTATCACATATATCATGTATCAATATACCCATGATATGTGATATATATATATATATACATGAATATTGTTGCTATTTATTAAAAGGCAGTTTAAAAGTACATGGAAGAAGTATTATAACTCTTCCAGAGGATGAGCTAAATTTGATTTCCTAAGTTCTGCACTACAGCGAGAATAGTCTAGAGCCCGAGATACAGAACACGCACATATGTATACATACACTCCAAGTGTGTGTGTGTTTTCTGTGGGAGAGGATAGCTTTCTAAAAATATGAGGTCTCTAGAAGTAGAAATCATTCATTCACCAAATACGCCTCTGATAATACAGGTAATGGGCAAGGTCTGGATTTTCAATGGTGACCAATTTAATCTTGAACCCATAATGGAGAAAGTAGGAGGGTAGACATGCTGTACAACTGATTTCATAATAATTGGATTACAACTTAAATAATTGTGAAGGAGGACAGCATAACCCTATGAATATTTTAACAGGGATCTCAGGGATTAACGAAGTATTATCTCAAGAAGTGGTATCAGGGTTTCAAATTTAATGAGACAAATTTTGACTAAAGGAAGGGTGGACGGAGTGATAAGTTACCAGGCAGTATGTGTAAAGACTCTGGGCAAGAAAGAGAATGCTCAGTTTGGGGAACAAAGAAGACAAGTGTGGCAAGAAAGGTGAGATAGATGGAGCACATGGTGCCCAACATGGATTAGAGAAAAGATGTTTAGTGGTGAGTGCCAAGGAGTTGGGTGAAAGCTGACACAGTGACACCCTACCCAGAAATCCACCTTGCTTCCCTCCAGGTGAAGACAACCAGGTGGGAGGGACTCCCTGGCAAAACTCCAACTGGCCTGGGCACTAGGGTGGAGCCACAGAGGTTCTCCCTGTTTGCAGAGGGGAGGAGCCTTACCCCTCCCCTTGCTGTGTGGACCCTGGGATTCAATCGGCCAGGTGGGAAGCTCATGGGCGGGAACTCTTGGCCTCACAGAGATTCCCTGTTCTCCCTTTTTTCTTTTTCACCCAATAAAACCCTGCTTTACTCACCCTTCAAACCATCTGCAAGCCTGAATTTTCATGTCTCTGGGAGGGACAAAGACCCATCTTTAGCCGAACCAAGCAAAAGTCCTGCAACACAGGGAAGAATTCTCAGTCCATTAACCCAACTGAGTGTATGATTTAGAGCCAACTCTAATGTTCCAAGACTATGTCTAACCAGCCAGTCATTAACACTTGACCTTTCTAGTGTAGATACTATGAAACCTCTCAGAACAGGCAGGGCAAGACTGGGACCCCTCGAAGGATGTTTCTGTTGTAATGGAAAATCTTTGCAATTATATAATCTGTGAAAAATTCTTCTCCCTTCTGAGAAGGATCTGTGAATCCTTCTAGTATATTTTATATGTTTCTTGTTCTTTTCTAATTGCAATGTTTTATAGTTTCAGTAGTTTCTTAAAATATTAAATAATTGTGCTGATACTGGACATATTTATATTTTTTATACTGGACATATTTATATTAAGACTGAATCTTAATATGTCTGTCTCTTCCTTAAATATTGTGCTAGCCTTTTCCTTAAAACACTTAAAAATCATATTAAAATGTATTTATTGAATTATAGCCTATTAAATGTTATATATATATTTTTTTATTTTATTATTATACTTTAGGTTTTAGGGTACATGTGCAGAGTGTGCAGGTTTGTTACATATGTATCCATGTGCCATGTTGGTTTGCTGCAATCATTAGCTTGTCATTTAGCATTAGGTATATCTCCTAATGCTATCCCTCCTCCCTCCCCCCACTCCACAACAGTCCCCGGAGTGTGATGTTCCCCTTCCTGTGTCCATGAGTTCTCATTGTTCAATTCCCACCTATGACTGAGAACATGTGGTGTTTGGTTTTTTGTCCTTGTGATAGTTTACTGAGAATGATGGTTTCCAGTTTCATCCATGTCCCTACAAAGGACATGAACTCATCATTTTTTATGGCTGCATAGTATTCCATGGTGTATATGTGCCACATTTTCTTAATCCAGTCTATCGTTGTTGGACATTTGGGTTGGTTCCAAGTCTTTGCTATTGTGAATAGTGCCGCAATAAACATACGTGTGCATGTGTCTTTATAGCAGCATGATTTATAGTCTTTTGGGTATATACCCAGTAATGGGATGGCTGGGTCAAATGGTATTTCTAGTTCTAGATCCCTGAGGAATCGCCACACTGACTTCCATAATGGTTGAACTAGTTTACAGTCCCACCAACAGTGTAAAAGTGTTCCTATTTCTCCACATCCTCTCCAGCACCTGCTGTTTCCTGACTTTTTAATGATGGCCATTCTAACTAGTGTGAGATGGTATCTCATTGTGGTTTTGATTTGCATTTCTCTGATGGCCAGTGATGATGAGCATTTTTGCATGTGTTTTTTGGCTGCATAAATGTCTTCTTTAGAGAAGTGTCTGTTCATGTCCTTCGCCCACTTTTGGATGGGGTTGTTTGTTTTTTTTCTTGTAAATTTGTTTGAGTTCATTGTAGATTCTGGATATTAGCCCTTTGTCAGATGAGTAGGTTGCAAAAACTTTCTCCCATTCTGTAGGTTGCCTGTTCACTCTGATGGTAGTTTCTTTTGCTGTGCAGAAGCTCTTTAGTTTAATTAGATCCCATTTGTCAATTTTGGCTTTTGTTGCCATTGCTTTTGGTGTTTTAGACATGAAGTCCTTGCCCATGCCTATGTCCTGAATGGTATTGCCTAGGTTTTCTTCTAGGGTTTTTATGGTTTTAGGTCTAACATGTCTTTAATCCATCTTGAATTAATTTTTGTATAAGGTGTAAGGAAGGGATCCAGTTTCAGCTTTCTCAATATGGCTAGCCAGTTTTCCCAGCACCATTTATTAAATAGGGAATCCTTTCTCCATTGCTTGTTTTTGTCAGGTTTGTCAAAGATCAGATAGTTATAGATATGCGGCATTATTTCTGAGGGCTCTGTTCTGTTCCATTGATCTATATCTCTGTTTTGGTACCAGTACCATGCTGTTTTGGTTACTGTAGCCTTGTAGTATAGTTTGAAGTCAGGTAGCTTGATGCCTCCAGCTTTGTTCTTTTGGCTTAGGATTGTCTTGGCTATGTGGGCTCTTTTTTGGTTCCATCTGAACTTTAAAGTAGTTTTTTCCAATTCTGTGAAGAAAGTCATTGGTAGCTTGATGGGGATGGCATTGAATCTATAAATTACCTTGGGCAGTATGGCCATTTTCACGATATTGATTCTTCCTACTCATGAGCATGGAATGTTCTTCCATTTGTTTGTATCCTCTTTTATTTCACTGAGCAGTGGTTTGTAGTTCTCCTTGAAGAGGTCCTTCACATCCCTTGTAAGTTGGATTCCTAGGTATTTTATTCTCTTTGAAGCAATTGCGAATGGGAGTTCACTCATGATTTGGCTCTCTGTTTGTCTGTGATTGGTGTACAAGAATGCTTGTGATTTTTGTACATTGATTTTGTATCCTGAGACTTTGCTGAAGTTGCTAATCAGCTTAAGGAGATTTTGGGCTGAGACAATGGGATTTTCTAGATATACAATCATGTCATCTGCAAACAGGGATAATTTGACTTCCTCTTTTCCTAATTGAATACCCTTTATTTCCTTCTCCTGCCTGATTACGCTGGCCAGAACTTCCAGCACTATGTTGAATAGGAGTGGTGAGAGAGGGCATCCCTGTCTTGTGCCAGTTTTCAAAGGGAATGCTTCCAGGTTTTGCCCATTCAGTAAGATATTGGCTGTGGGTTTGTCATAGATAGTTCTTATTATTTTGAGATACGTCCCATCAATACCTAATTTATTGACAGGTTTTAGCATGAAGGTTGTTGAATTTTGTCAAAGGCCTTTTCTGCATCTATTGAGATAATCATGTGGTTTTTGTCTTTGGTTCTGTTTATTTGCTGGATTACATTTATTGATTTGCGTATGTTGAACCAGCCTTGCATCCCAGGGATGAAGCCCACTTGATCATGGTGGATAAGCTTTTTGACGTGCTGCTGGATTCGGTTTGCCAGTATTTTATTGAGGATTTTTGCATCAATGTTCATCAAGGATATTGGTCTGAAATTCTCTTTTTTGGTTATGTCTCTGCCAGGCTTTGGTATCAGGACGATGCTGGCCTCCTAAAATGTGTTAGGGAGGATTCCCTCTTTTTGTATGGATTGGAAATAGTTTCAGAAGGAATGGTACCAGTTCCTCCTTGTACCTCTGGTAGAATTCGGCTGTGAATCCATCAGGTCCTGGACTCTTTTTAAAACAGAAATGCATGTTCAATATTTAAAACTATCTTCCTTCAATATTTAGAACTATAAATTGTAAGATTCTCTACTTTAGGAATTAAAAATAAAAATTCTGATGGTGTTGAGGATGGTAAGATCATAATGTAGTACGATGAATGGAGGTAGTGAGGTTATGATGATTTCAACAAGTATCTACACGTCTTTTTTTACAGTATTGCTATTTGTTAAAGGACAGTTTAAAAATACATGAAAGAAGTATTCAAACTTTTCTAGATGACAAGCTAAATTTGATTTTCTAAGTTCCACACTGTAGTGAGAACAATCTAGAGTGCAAGATAGACATGTGCCTATCATCACATTGTCTTTCCCATTGGGAATCCCACAGATCCTATCTAATATCACAGGTCATACTCTTTAAAGCTAATAGGTATTATCTATTCTCCTGCATTGTTTCCTGGCTTCCCTACCTCACCAAGATGCAGAATGTGTCCCAGTGATCATTATTTGACTTAAAAATACCTTATTGTCCAGTGGGCAAGTGGAGGACAAAGTAAGTAATACTCTCTATTAAGTTCCCTCTATCTTACTTGCCAGACACAAAGGCTGTCCAGAAGAAGGTCATGTAATCAATACATAGGCTTGGAGCTCTGCGTGAGAAATTCTGCTAAAGACATATGTTGTCTTCTTGGAGCAAAATGAAAATCAGTACTATTTGTTATGATGCCTTTGTCTGTATCACATAGATGTGATCAAATGGTCCTGTGCAGAGCCTTCTCACAGCATATGATTCCTCATAGAGCATATGATTCCTCACAGCATAGAGTTTCCTCAGCTGGAAATTCTACCAATGTGGCATAATTTGAAAGAAGGGAGAGTTATAAATTATACACCATTGTAATTAAATGTGAAATTGTCGCTCATCAGGTGGCCCCATCATTCATAAAGACCTTCCTAGCTCATTGCACTGGACTTCTTAATTTGGTTCTTGTGAGGTAGTTAATTTTCTCTGTAATTGAAAGAATATCTATTGCAAATGATTTCTAGGAGCAAGTGAACATAATGATTTGCTCAACTGGTCAGTGGGCGTTAGACTCTTCCTTTATTAATTTACAGTGATTTCTTTACATCCTCTGAATTTCTAACTTGATTCCAGAAAAGGTCATGCATTCAAAAAGTGGCCTTGCAGTTGCCTGTAATCAGTCACCTTGCTGTCAGTTTTAAGGATGGAAAAAAAAAATGCTGGCAGATCATGTGGACACAGAGGAAAATTAACCCAAGGTAACCTTAGGTTTATGACACTGAAAAGCTAGTTAAGTGGGCTGTGGACTGTGCACTGTAGTAAAACACCTCTGTGAATTGTAAAGAAAAATTAAAGCTCTTCTTGGAAATGCTTCAAAACGACCTAAAGCAAACTATTTTATATTTTCTCCTGTGGGGAAATGACTACGATCAGGTTAATAAGACGCTTAACACAGCAGAAGGAATACTATTTGATGATGCTTTCCAAGGATATTGACAACACTGGTGATTCTCATTTGGAACTGGACATCAATCATTTCAAAATTTCAACAAATACTTTAATCAGTATGGGTTAAAATTAAGTTTCCCAGTCTTTCAAATAATTACCTGACTCTTAATGTGATGACTCCTTCTGCTGTTATCTTAAATTTGCATAGCACCTCTCTAAGGAGCACAAGTGATTTCTAGACCATATCTCATTAATTTTTCTGAAAGCGCTCCCAGGAGACAAGGCCAAGAGAAATTAGAAAAGGCTTTTTCTACCTAAAAAAAGTCCCTTCCATGGTTAAAATATCTTTCATCCATGTACAGAGACTCTGTATAACTGATGATAGCTTCTATTGTTAAGCATACAGTGATTCCTCCAAAGATATTCTTTAAGCTTACTTTTTATTTGTAACAACAACTTAAAAGAAATCCTTTCTGAGCTATTTTTTGAAGTAACAAAAAGTTGAAAGAAAGTACATTTGACACAGACTTGAAGGGCTTAGTCAGGCTACTGTGCAAGAGAACAAACTGCATAAAAGAAGTTGATGATATTTATTGTAAGTCTGGGGATGGGAGGTTCCAGGGGAGTTTTCAGTGTTGAAAACACAAGTTAAGGTTCAATTTACTTATTAACGGACATGTGAAGCAACAAGGAGTCCTAAAACCATTGGAGAGCCATTATGATGTAGTTAGTGTGCAAAGGTAGTGGATGCTATTAAAGGCAACCTTTCCCAACATACTGAAAAAAAATATGAAGTGCCAGCAAGTGTATTCAGCTTTTCAAATGTCAAGACTTATCTGTGGGGAAGAGATGGAAGCTTGACACCCTAATGATACTCTGCCACATACCCCTCAGCAATTCTGTAAAATGAAAGGACATTTGAATCTGTCTGGGAAACAAGTTCAGAGAGCCATCAAAGTTCCAGAAATTTTATGGGATAGCTACTGGTTTCAACACAAATATAAAACTATACCCAGACTGAAGTATCATACATCACCTTCCTTGTGGAATAGCCAGACCTCACCGGGAATACTGAGGATGACTCTGGACCACAGGAACACCATTGAGTTTGGAAGATCAAGAGGCAGACATTTACAGAACAAGATAAGAATAAGGTCAATAAGACCAACAGAAGAAGAGCCATTTGAAGTTCCTTTGGCTGTATATGGTTAGACAGGACTCTAAGGCAGTATTAACAAGCAGCTGAAATAAGCAGAAGACAAGCAGGCTCAGGCAGCAGCCTCTTATAGGGAGTGTCCACAATTCTTCAGCCCAGGATAACAGAAAAGGTAAGGACTAAGGCCTCAGTCAACCTGGAGGAGCAGACTTGATAGAGAGGGGCTGGGAGTAATGTAGCAGGAGAGTAAACCTGTCCATAATGAGGTCAGTAGGTCTTGTCTGGGGTAATTAGTGTAGGGGAACCACTGGGAGTAGTTCCCGCACTAGACACAGGCAGTGACAGCTTCCCCGGCAATGAGAGAGGGAATGGGAGCAGCAGTACTTGGAGAAGGCATTTCAGTGAGGACAGCCATTCGTCACTGAAAAGTCCGCCAGCAAAATTCATCCCCAAGGGAAGCACAGGTCTTCCTATACTGAGACAGATGCCCAGCAGCATGGGACAGGCACCCTGGTCAGCAGCTTCACCAAAACCAAGAAGAACCCATGCAGAAAACAAATTTCCTCTGTCAGGATTATCCATGGGCCAGTGCCCTCAAGGAAACACAAATTAGAACAATAACTCAAATGTCATGGATGTGGAAAGGACATGGAACCGAAAACTAAAAGACTTGTCTGGAAAAAAATAAAACCCCAAGCTTTTCATATACATAACCTTATCTTCATCCTATTACATAGATCGAAGGGGGTTTTTACCACCACTTTAGATAAAGAGAGCATCATAGAAGAGTTAATTAAACTGCTAAGGTCATTCAGTACCCTATTAGAAATCTAGTCTCCTGATATATGGGGAAAAGCATAAGAATGCTTTGTTTTTTTAGATAGAGCTTTAATTTCATTTATTTAAAAGATCAAATGATACCATATATTATATTGGCTAAATGCTTACCCATTTTTCTTAAGCTTTTTAAACATCCCTGTAAACAAGTTCATTGTTATTTCTACATTGCTACTGCTTGTAAATTATTGTTAGATTTTATATTCATGTTTATATTTGTACCTTTGATTAATATGGCTGTGGTTGAAATAATCTTAGCTTTTTCCCTCTCACCACTAACTTTCTCTTTGACTAATTCCCTTGCATCTACTATGGGCCATGCTGTGGACTGGGCTACAAAGATGAATAAGAACAATCCTTCCTCTTTATGAATCCATTATCGAGTGGGGGAGAAAAAGATTATAAAACAGTAGTAACAAGTGCTAAAACATACATTGATGCAGTGTGGTGTTGGAAAAATAGAGAAGTGACCAATTTAATTCTTATTGTTTTAGAACGTTTACACCTGTATCACTTGCACATTCTAGCCTGCAGAGTATTTTCCAAAATGATACTTTACATTCTATTCACAAGTATTAGAGAAGTTCCTATGAAAAGTAAAATGAAGCTCAGATGTTAAATGAATCACTAACATGATAAGTAAGTAGTAGACCCAGGACACAAATCTGACTTCTAACTTTAGATCCTCTATCTTTCCCACTACAATGACACTTGAACCTGATGTGGAAAGAGGGATGCCCCAGACTGAAGGGAGTGGGAGTAGAGGGAATGTGCGATCAAAGCCACTGTCAAGTGGAGAAACGAGAAAAAGGGACAAAGTCTTAATTTCTTCCTCCTATTAGGGGGACAGTACGTCCTAACATGGGCATAGTTGTGAAGATGTAATGATACTGCAGGGCACTGCAGAGCCCTCAGAAAGACCTTAGGCATGGAGTTACCATTCTTGTTAGAGTGTAGGAGACATAAGGCAGAGTAAGTCTGGAAATATGATTGTTAAACACTGATTCCCAGTTCACTATTGTGATCATAATCTAACATCTTAATTTCCTGTGCCTGAAATGCCTTCTGTTATCATATGATTTTTCTTTTGCAATCCATGACATTTTATTTGTATTTCTCTTAGTGAATCCTTTTTTATAGTTCAGTTCAGTTTCTGGTCTTATTCTAACGGTGAGGTTGGCAAGAGCATTTTAATCTTTACCTTTCTAAATCACAAATACAATGTTTAACAAATGGAAAATGCATGAACGTGTTTTTTTAATATTAAAGTTTAGATGAAATATATAAGACTTCCAGGCCTATATTTATAGTTCTAGTGCTTATTTGCAGTACTCAATATATATTTGAATGAATAAATAAATGTGCAATACCTATTTGTTGATAGATTAATGTGTTTGAAGTTCCTGAAAGTTATATTTGACAGGAAATATCTTATTTTGCATTCTGTTGTATGTGATATATATGGGGGTTTTCAGCATACTTTACTTTAAAAACAAAGTAATTTATGTAAAGCATATTTGCAAGTGAATGACCCCACATTTTCATGTATGTATAAGGCATTTTTTTGAGTCAGCTGAACTCATTAGGGTGTAATCAAGAAACAGCATTTTGTTGTTCTCTTACAAATGCCTTCGAACATGATGTATTAGATCTCCATTTCTTGCTATAGGCAAAATTCCAGCTGATCCGATAGACTTGTAGAGATTTTAACATGTTAAGAGTCTTAGAACAGTTTAATTTTCAGGGTGTTCTTAAATTTAACCTAACCTAAGTAAAAACTTTAATCTCACAGTCAAAGATTTTTCCCTCTTGGCTGGGCACAATGGTTCATGCCTGTAATCCCAGAACTTTAAGAAACCAAGGCAAGCAGATCACTTGATGTCAGGAGTTCGAGATGGGCCTGGGCAACATGGTGAGACCCTGTCTCTACTAAAAGTACAAAAATTAGCCAGTCATGGTGGCGCATGCCTGTAATCCCAGCTACTTGAGAGACTGAGGCACGAGAATCACTTGAACCCAAGAGGTGGAGGCTACAATGAGTGGTGATCACACCACTGCACTCCAGCCTGGGTGAGACTGTCTTAAAAAAAAAAAAAAAAAAAATACACACACACATTTTTTCCTGCCCTTCAGATCTGAAATAAGGAATAGCTCAATGGGCAACAGTATAAAAGGGGGTAATTGGTCTATATTTCACTCTCCATCTCTTCTATCCTTTTCTTTGTGGTCAGGAAAAAGAGAGGAGAGACTAGGAGGGAAAAGTTACAGGCTTGTTTACTTAGCTGGTGAGATTTTGTAGTGATTCTTGACTACAAAACATCTTCTGTGGTGGAAAGTGCTGTAGAGTGTTCTTCGTGACCTTGCGGGTAGGGGAGGAGGCTCTCATTGTTCAGTTAGCTCCCTGTTGCAGGAGACACAGTCTGGTGACTTCCCAGGACTTACCAGATAGCTGGCGCCTCTTTCTGCCCAGGTCCCCTAACCCAGGCAGGCAAGCGGGCCTCTTGTGAAAAGTCTTTCAGGTAATTCACAACTGTTCACCTTTGTAGCCTATTGGCTCTCCCCGACCTTTGTCCAGCCAAATGATACATAGCCTTCTCCCTTCACTGCCCTCTTTCCTCAAGCTTTTATTTTATTTTGGCTGTCTGCCTCAGTTCACCTCTTAACACATACCAAGTTCTCTCAAGAACTCTTCTACATTACATATCTTTCTATTAACAGCAGAGTAGAGGACTAAAAATTCTTGCAGCTCAGCAAGCATTAAGTGTAGCTGTGAAATGCCACTTCCCTTCTTCATTCTTCAAGAGATTCTCTTGCACCCACCTCTCCATCCCCAGCCTCCTCATCATCACAGACTGTCTTGGAAGTTTAGCTAGTGAAAAATTACTCTCACAAATTCCCATTAAAGAACTCTCCTCCCCAATAAACCCCAATGTCTGCTTGTATGAGGTGAGATGGACAATGCTTTCCATATTGCACTGGTATGTCTGGAATCCCAATTAAGACTATGTACACATTTATCTCTCATTTCTCAGCTTCGTGACCTAGCTTGGAGACAAGTAATGAATGATGGACCAAAAAGTTAAAGCCATCAGTTACACTGGATAGATGGATGGATGGATAGATTATTGCAGACAAAAACTGTATTTGTTTACTCAATGTTGTTGGTGATTTCCTGTGCATATGAGCGAAGTGAAAGGACTAATAATAGGTTAAGGGACAGGCAGAGCCTTCCCTGGAATGGCATGATATTTGGCAGATTGTGAGGTTTTGGCTATGAGTATGCCAGTTTTCCTAGGCTTTGAAAGAAATGGTAACAGCTGACTTAATACCAGACCCTGACCTCAGAAATGTTTACTCGAACGTGAATAAACAAATCACCAACCTCATGATGGAGTGGATGTTGGGGATTTGCTTGTCCTCTCCCTTCTAATATTTTTAAAACACTAACACTGTTATCTTGATAGCGTGGAATGAATAAAAAGTATCCCTAGTAGATACTTCATTCTGAGTGAAATCATTTTTATTCATGTGGGGAAAAAATGATTGGAAAAACTTACTAGCTACAAAATTGTCTAATTTCAAAATTGCAAAATAGAAATTGGTACAAAATGATCATATACATTTTCACTCAAACTATCATTTTCTTCCATTTTATGAGAATTATAAAATATTTTAAAGTATAATTTTAATAATGTCTCAACTTTCAATTGTATGACTCTATTATAATCTACTTTAAATTGTTGGACATCTAGTTTATCTTTTAATTTGTGGAAGTTGGTCATATGAGTTGGATTGTTCTTGTCACACTCAACTAAAACAGAGTTGAGAAGCTAGGGGGAGAAAGCACTCAGGACACGAAACATAAAATGTAATTCTTTGCAAGCCTGGCAGCTAAAACTGCCTGCAGTAACCTGAGACCAGTTTTCTCCAATGATTACTTAAAAGACCTGCTACCACTCTGACTAGTTCTGCCCACCACAGTCACTTACCAATTAGACCTGGCCAGAGCTTCAAAATCTTACTAGTGCCAATGAAATTTCTCAAAGAGCATACATAACAGTTATCCTTTTAATAAAATCTCTAACTTTTTTTTTGTTCTTTGTAGAGCAGCACGCTTTCAGTTGTACTAAAGGCTATGCCTCTTCAATCTGTGTATTGATTTATTTTTTTGTAATAGAAAATAAAGCGATCCCTTTTTCCTCTACTGATATTACCTTTTATTCACAAGTTTATATTTTAAAAGCTGTTTTAATAAACATCTTTATAAAATTTTCACACACTTGGCCCATGCCTGTAATCCCAGCACTCTGGGAGGCCAAGGCAGGTGGATCACTTGAGGTCAGGAGTTCAAGACCAGCCTGGCCAATACTAAACAAAAATCAGCCAGGCATGGTGGTGTGCACCTGTAGTCCCAGCTACTTGAGAGGCTGAGGCAGGAGAATCGCCTGAACCCGGGAGGCAGAGGTTGCAGTGAGCTGAGAACACGCCATTGCACTTTAGCCTCAGCATTGCAGTGAGATCTCTGTCTCAAAAAAAAAAAAAAATTTTCACACACTATAATCATTTTCTTAAAACACTGAGAAAAGGAATTTATGAGTAAATGTGTATGCCTCATAACAAGTTTAATGCATGTCATCCAATTACACTTCAGAAATGTACCAATTTATAACTCATAAGTATATGAAAGTTATATTTCCTCAGATTCTTTCCATTTTTGTCTCTATACCTTCTCCAACTAACACATGGAAAAAATGGCACTTCATTTGTCTTATTCTTTTAAGGTAAAATATGATTTTTATATGCTTACTGGCCATTTATAATTTTTAAAATGTTCATATATTTTGCCTATTGGAATATTCATTGGTGTTTCTTTGTGTTCATATATAAACAGCTTTTTTTTTCCTCACAAACATTGTTTTTTGTCATTTGATATTAGCTTTTGCTATGTTAAATCTTCCTGATTCAATTTTATCAGGCTTTTCACTTGGCTTCTGCCTGTGTTAAATATCAAATAACTTGTGTAAGGGGGAAGCAAGCAGAGTTAATTTATTAGAAAAGAAGGAGAAGTAAAGAGCAGCATGGTGAAGGGAAGGTATGTATGCAAACTGCTCAAGAGCAAACTCAATGGATGACATATTTTCCCTTGCCTCTGAGCTTTCAAAGTCTTCTTTATTGAAATCTTGCTGAAGATAATGCCCAGATATTCTTAGAATTGTTTTTAAAAGTTAAACCATAACCTAATTGTTATGAATGAGGTAATGATTTCCTAAGATGGATATATTAAGTAAATGATTGAGTTGTTTTGTTTAATTTTAAGGGTGTAAGCGGTAAACCAACAATACAATTCTAAGGCCCTCCAATCATCTGAATGGAACCATCCTCTCGGCCAAGGGCATTCTAGAGTTAATCTGAAAATCTAGTTTAGGTTGCCATGGAAGAGGGGATTGGACATGCCTCAATATACCCCTCCAGCATTAACATCAACACAGACCTTAAGTCTCAAAAGTAGTATTTACAGTCTTTCCTCTCTGAAGCCTGATACTCGGAGGCTTTACCTACAGGATAAAACCTTGGTCTCTACAACCTCTTATAGTATCTCAGACATTCTTTTCTACTGATAACTTTTTCCACGACTTGCCAATCAGAACATTTTTAAGTCTACCTATGACCTGGAAGCACCCACCTCTGCCTTCCCACTTTGAGTTGTCTTGCCCTTCCAGATGGAACCAAGGTAAATCTTACATGTACTGAATGATGTATTATATCTCCCTAAAATGTATAAAAGCAGGCTGTACCGTGACTACCTTGGGCACGTGTTGTCAGGACCTCCTGAGGCTCTGTCACAGGTGCATCTTAACTTTGGCAAAATACACTTTTTAAATTAAGACTTTGCTCAGATCCTTTTTGCTTTACAAAGTAGTATTCCTTTGATTACTTTTTATACTGTTAATAGGGATCATTTTTAGGGAATAAAATTATGAGATATTTTACTTTTTTCTTTATAAAGTCATGAATGCTTTACTTTTATTTTTAAATAGACATATATTCTTGTAATGAGAAAAATAAGATATATTAATTTTGAATTAGAAAAGGCTTTTACCCAAAAACTGAGATGTGTCAATAAAATTTTATTATCAAGGAAAAACGATAATGTAGTATATAATTTCTTCCCAAAATGTTATGTACACAGGAATCACCTGGGAACTTGCTAAAATACACTCTTGTAGCGTAAATTTAAGATGAACTCTGAGTTTGGTATTTCTAACAGGCTTCCACGTGATGCCGATGCTGCAGGTCTGCAGATCACACTTTGTATAGCAAGCATACGGAGATTATTTGTTTTGGCAGCAGACAGAATTAGGCCTGTTTTTGTCATATTTTTTGTGTTAGAGTGTTTGTATGGGTTTTATGTTGTTTTGTTGTTTTTTAAATCTCCTAAACCCTATGACAAACAAATTAGCAACTATAACTGAATTCTGGGCAGTGGTAAAAATTACGTAGCCTGTGCTGTTAAAATGTGTATGGTTAACAGCAACAAAAGTATATTTATTCTTAATCTATAATTAGTCACAAGAGCCGAACTAGTTAAAACAGAATGAATTATTTACTAATTGACCAAGTAAAGTCAATAGAAAACTTCTACAAAATTAAATAACAAAATTAGGATATTGATATTTTAACTTTTACCTTTGCTTTCTTTTATGATTTGATGGATTTGGGGCTGATAATAAGTTTTAAGAAGAGTCATATTCTTTAAGTAGGAAAGTTCAATTATATTTTAGAACCTGTAAGGGTAGCAGCAATAGCAAAATATGCAGTAAATGGAAATTATAACTAACATACACAATTTTGGTAACTTTATTAAGAGATAGAGTGAGGAAAACTGCAGGAACAAGAGGCCTTATGGTGAGCCGCACTGATCTTGAGAGAGTGTCAACAGTTTCTGAAACAGATTATATTCCCTTGTGCTTGGCAAAGCTTCAAATGAGGAGCTAAATGTTGAGATGGATATCTGAACTAAACCTCTGAACTTTTGGAGGTTCACCTGTCATCCCTGAATGTATAATCAGATCACCTCTTTCTCTCTCTGCCTCCCCTCTGGCAAAATTTCCAGCATTAATTCATGCCATTTTCTCATCTTTCAGCAATTTTTCTTACTGTAGGCAAGGCAGTCACAGTCCAATCAAGAGCTCATTTCCATTGAGAGTTCAGGAACACATGACACCCTACTTTATATACTTAAAATCAAAATAGACTACCCATCACCCTCTTCCTAAAAATAAAACAATCCTGCCATTCTTCTTGTGAAAATTAACATTTCTAAGGAGTTGAGCATGGTGGGCAAAGCTTCTTGGCCTACCTCTTAACATATTATTACCATCTCCCTCTAGGGTTGTTAGGCATCCTGTTATGATTTCACAGAACTAATTCAGACTTTTCTTCTGCTAATGGCACTCTGATTCTTCTCTAATAAATGGAAAATTAAGTGAGTGACAGAGAGGCTTGAATTTGGGTTGCTTTTTCTTTTTTCTTTTCTTGTTATTTTATTTTTTTTACCAGGGTCTCAAAAGATATGGTAATTCAGCAATTCTATCTTTGGATAAATTGCTGATAACTTTAAAGTTCAAAGTCTGCCGGCTTCCTTCTAGATTTAGGTCTTCTTGGGTACTGACACTGAGAAAATGCCTGGAGGGCCTCCTCCCTCCTGATGATAATACATTCCCCAGTTGCTTGAAGCTGGCTAGCATGATTTGTATCAGACTCAGAAATCTAAAAACTCATGTTTACCTCTGTAGTAGTTGTGCTGTGCGGAAAATAATTTAATACTGGCTTCTAAGATGGTTTGATAATTTGATTATCAAATTTATAATTTTTTATAGTAAAGAAAATAGGCATGTAGCTCTCTTTGAGTGCATTGCAGAAGGGACTATTGATACAATGACTAGTACTTGAAATTTTTGAAACGAAGATATTCAGGAGCCAAGCTATTTTAAATTGCCTTGCAACCTGGGCAACATGCTTTGTAAACTTTTCATCGGGGCTCCTCAAGGTTGGGGTCTGTGTCTGTTTCTCGTATTTACTGATGTATCCCAGGACTGGTACTAGTATACATGACACTCAACACAAAATTTACTTTTTCTATGAAGTAATTACATTGTAGGGTTACAAAGCTTTGAAAAATGGGTTTGTAGCGAAGTGGAGAGGAGGAAAACAGCTGTAGAAGTTCTTGACTGAGACAGCTACATAAGTGATATGAAACACGAACTTCCTCATAGTAGTAGCAGTTCTAGCCACAAAAGCTTTCAAAAATTCAAGTGCAGAATGAGAACACACTACTATTTAGTTGTGTTAGCAGAAGCCTTGTGATTCTAACTCTAACTCTGTAACCAAGTACATTCTTTCTAGGAAAAAGGGAATGAGTTACTTTTTTTTTTTTTTTTTTTTTGGAGACAGGGTCTTGCTCTGTTATCCAGGCTGGAGTGCAGTGGTGCAGTGGTGCAATCTTGGCTCACTGCTGCCTCTGCCTCCCGGGCTCAAATGATCCTCCCGCCTCAGCCTTGTGAGCAGCTGGGACTACAAGCATATACCACCATGTCTGGGCTAATTTTTGTGTTTTTCTCTTAGTGGAGACAGGGTCTCACTATGTTGGCCAGGCTAGTCTTGAACTCCTGGCTCAAGTAATCTGCCTGCCTCAGCCTCCCAAAGTGCTGGGATTAGAGGTGTGCACCATAGCGTCTGGCTGAGTTACTATTATTATTTTTTAAAATTTTCTATTTTCTCCTTTCCCTTGTTCCCTGCCTCCTACTCAGCGCTTTAGAAATGCAAATATAACCCTTTACCTCCCCTTCACCAGGCAGTCCCTACAGGGCAACTATATCTAACCATGTTCTCTAAGAGGGAACTCTCCTTGAGAATTAATGGTCGAGTTACAGACCAAAGGATGCTCACTTCAGAACTCTCACCCTCCAGGGAGTAACCTTGGAACTCTCATTGCCAGGAAGCCATGTCAAAAGCATGCCCACTAAGCTACTTTTACAACTTATTTCCGCCCATGAAAGTGCCAACTCAACTCCCTGGTACCAAGCTAGCATGCTGACTCACCACCCTTTCTTGCTTTCTTCCCTGCCTTATAAAAGTACCTGCTTCCTGCTCCAAAAGTGAAGCACTACATTTGAAGATAGGATACTTGGGCCTCTTCCTCTAAGCTAGCTTCAGAATAAACCTCTTTACACCAGACCTTGATCTTGTTAATTGGACTCTGCATGCAGTGAGCAACTAACCTGCTGTTCAGGTACACTGCCATGGTACATATTTATTCCTGGCCAGGGAGAAAATGATGTCCTGATTCCAACTTGACTTTGAACACATGCTTTGCCTTAGAAGAGTGGGTAGAACCCTCTTCAAACCACATAGGTTAACAAAGGAAAGGAGTAGATTCTCTCTCCCCAATTTTTGAAATGTTATTACTGGAAGCAGAATGACTACACACTGGATGTCCAGAAACATGTACACATTTATATACTCACCCAGATGTCCGTGATAGTTCATTGAGTCAGGCTGGTGTTTAACCACAAGTTGTTTCCACTCAAGTAAGAAACAGTGATGTGGCTGAAGAGAAGTTATTATACCCAGAGAAAGAATACCTAAGTACTTACTAGCTTCTAACCTAATTTGTCTAGATTTTGATTGCTGATATGAGAAAATATCTCATCTCTCTAGAAAGTGCTCTTATTTGAGTTTAAAAAAGAATTTTGCATATCTAAGGTCCAAAATTCTGTACATTTGAGTATTTGCACTTGGATTTACTGTAACAGCATTCTCCCAGATATGTTAAAAATAAATTACTGTGTTTACTTTTCCAAACACTGTGTAAAACATTTTATTTGAAAAATCTTATTTTTAGAAAAACCTCATGAGTGTATTTATAAGTATATCTTATTTTTAAAAATACTGCCTCAAACTGGCATAAATAATAAAGGAATTCATTATCTTAAAAAACAGAATGTATGAAGGTAGATTGTCTTCCAGTGGGCTATGAGTAGGACTCCAGCGATTTCCTTAATTTGCCTGTCTGATTCAGCTTCATCTTTAAGTTACCTAACCTCATGGATGCAAAATAATTGCCTTCAAACATAAAGGCCATATCCTTCTGTTTATTTCTAAAGGAGAGACAACTTTCCCTCTTCCCCAGCTATGAAAAATTTCCTTTTATTTTAAGTCAGATAACTTAGGTCATGTGTACACTATAAAGATCAAGAGTTTAAAGTGTCCCTGGGAGAATGCCTACTGCTGATTAGATAAAGCATAACATGAGTTTCTAAATCAATCTCTGTATTAGACATATCAGGACCCACTCTGGCAGATGGAGATAGTCACCTTCCTTTGAGTCATTTGGTCTGATTGGGGGATATGGTGGATGCCTGAACAAAATTAGCAAGAGGGTCCTAAATGCTATGGTGCCCATGTCGTTTGTCATCAAAACTGGGATACTTTTGAAAGTGACAAATGCTAAAGCATACAGAATGCCATTATAGCAGACATGAACTGAACTTAATTATCCAATGGTTTCTACTGAGTTGAACATCGACATTTTCTACTACAGAAAGCATAATCATAGCTGGTTTAGCAATTAAGACACAATGCCTTTAATGTTCAGATGCTATACATACTCAAAATTACTCAATAAATAGGAATTGGGGATTAAAATTCTCACAAGTATTTTCTATTCATTTCTAGTTTATCTAGTAGACCACAAAGCAGTATATTCACCTGATATTTGCAGGACTGTAGTACTTTTTATGTTTCTCACATGGATGTTTTATTTTCATTTTCTGTCTTCTATGTTAATACTACTATGCCAATAAGTATAGTTATTTCTACTATCTAGTAACTTAATCCATATAGTGATCCTTTCTACTCTACAGGAGAAATGCAGTTCAGTGAGAAATTAACAAAACAAGCCAAACTCAAACCCTTGAATTGCTAGCATTATAAACAGCAGTGCTATGATGGGTGCCAGCCTGCCTCAGCTTTGCCCTTATTGGCACACTGGCCCCACATAAGTGGGTCAAATATGAACTGACAAAGTGTTATAGTCTCCAAAATGTCATGCATACCAAGTGTTAACAAAGTGTTTGACTTAGAAAGCCAATTAGGAGTGAAATCATACCTCTTCTTTAACTATTTGCAGAGACTGGGTCAGCCACATCTTTTCTCCTATGGGATATAAGAAGTTATTTTCAGATCTAAAGTAGACATTTCTAATTTAGTAACCTGAACTTCTTCCTTCATGGATGTTAGCAAATCAGATTTTTAGTTTCCTTTGAAATAATTACTGTCAAATTTATGCCTATAGAAAGCTATTTCCTACCAGACACAAATAGCAAAATCCCTATAGTGGAGAGAGATTTCTAAACGTTTCAGTACATTTCCAATTCTACCCTGAGTCTGAAAACTGTTATTTGAAAACACTTTAGAGCATAACAAGTATTTCTCCAAACACTCTGAATGTCTCTTAGGTCAGCTCTTTTTGACAAGCCATTGAAAACACAACAAATGTGGATGTCCCTTCCCACTGAAGTACATATGATGGATTGTAAATGAATATTGCAAAGATGGCACCTCCCCCTTGAAACTAAATATACCCCAAAGCCATATAAGTGGGATGAAATAAGTCTCTATTTTCAAACCGTCTGCCACAGTTAGTACTGCTACTAATCGGTGTCACTACTACAATTATCTCTAAAGCTTTATCTAGAATAACATGAATTTTGGAGAGATTTCTTTGTAGCCAGGAGCACAAAATTTATGTGCTCGAAGAGAGAGAGGGAGACAAAGAGAAAGGGGGAAGAGCAGAGAGAAAGACAGGAAGACAGGATACACAAAAGAATAGATGTTGATAAGTGAAAGTCCTACTGCTCACCACACTGCTCAGAGTCACCACAATCTTTCACCTGGATTACCATATCAGCTTCTAACAGGTTTCCGTCTGGACTCACCCTTGATCCTCCTGACCATGATACCAGTTATAAGTGAGAATCAGACCACAATTTTGACTTTCTGAAATCCCATTTGTATTAGTCCATTCTCACACTGCTATAAAGAACTGACCGAGACTGGATAATTTATAAAGGAAAGACATTTAATTGACTCACAGTTCCACAGGTCCAGAGAGGGCTCAGGATACTTAACAATCATGGCAGAAAGGAAAACAAACATGTCCTTCATCACATGGTGGCAGGAGAGAGAAATGAGTGCCCAGCCAAGGGGGAAGCCCCTTATGAAACTTACTACCAGGAGAAAAGGAGGGGAGAAATCACCCCATGATTCATTTACTTCCACCTGGTCCCTTCCATGACACTGGGGATTATGGGAACTACAAGATGAGATTTGGGTGGGGATACAGCCAAGCCATATCACCACTGATGCTCCCCCCATTAAACATTCACTCCAATGTTGAAGTCAAGTGCCTGAAACGAGGCCCTGGCCTATCTCATTTTGTCCCCTCAAGCCATGTCCTCACTTGCTATGCTCCACATGCTTTGGTCTTTCTTTGCCCTTTGCTTATGATGGGTACATTCCCATCCCAGGTCTTTTGCATTTGCTGATTGTTCTTTTCTTTTTCTGCTTTCAGTGCTTATTCTCTAAATCTTCATGGTCTTTATACTGCCCTCCTTCTCATATCCAGGTTTCAGCTTAAACATTCATCATTCAGAGATACCGTCCAGACCAAACTATGAAATAAGTCAACTAACCCATAAAAGACAGTCAACATCTCCCATGTTAATTTCCACAATACAATGCTGTTTTATCTTCTTTGTAGTATTTCTCAGTTTCTGAAATTATCTTAGTTATGCTTGTAAATTATTTTCCACTCACTAAAATGTAATCACCTTTGCTGGAAGAACCTGTTCACTGGTATACCCCAATTCCTAGAATATTACCTGGCACATATTTTTTTGTAAAATACTTCTTGACTATTGACTGACCATCCATTTCTCAATTCCAACTGGTAATAATTATAGTTAGTATTTCAGAATATACTTTACTACTTATTTTAGACATTTACATGCTTACAGATGGGCTTCCGATTTTGCATTCAATAATATATAATTTCATCACTTTATTTAACCAGTACATGATCTGGATATGTACTGTATACCATATAACCATTTTCTTATTGATGAATATTAAGGTAGTTTCTAATGTTTCATATTATAAAGAATTTATGTTGCAAATAATATTGAGAAACTATTTTGTTTCAGTCACTATTCTAAGTTTTGGGGGCAATCAGTAAACAAAAACACCTACCTTCATGGAGCTTATATTCTCATTAAAGGAAACATAACCATTGAGCTTCATAAATATATAAATTATACAGTATGTAAAAAGCTACCAAGTGAAGTGCCATGGAAAAAATAAGGTAAATTAAGGTAAAAAGAGAGTGGAATCCCACAACTACAATTTTGTTTACCCATTTTATCCCTAGATAAATTCCTGTTTACACTAAAAATAGTAATAAGTGGGGGAGCCTTCAGATTTCTTAAATATTCCTGGAGAGACGAATACAAAGCTTTGGAATAGTTGTTAGCAAATCTATTTGTTTTGTTTTTATTTTTATTCTAAGAAGTTTTTAGAATTTTCTTTTCCTTGGATTTATAATATTTTATTAGACTATTTAAGATATTTACCTTTTCTTGTATTTCTGCTGGTCTCTCAATCTGAAACAATTTTGTTGTTTTTCCAGCTCAGAGATTTTTTCCCTCTATTATTTTATATTGTATTCCTTCTATTCTGTATGTATTTTCCAAGTAGACAACTGTTGAAAATCTTAGACAAATGTTGGAACTTCTGGCTGTATTCTTCATCTTTCCATGCTTTTCATCATTTTGTCCTTTTAGTTCATGTTCTGGAAGAAATGCTCAGTTCCATCTTTTAAGTTGTTTAATCTTCTGCCATGTATTCCCCACTCCCTGCTATTTTACCTATCTATTGAGAGATTGTTCTTCATGCAGCTGCTTTTAACTTTCAAAAGGAGATTGTTTCTTATCAGAAGTGTTTGGTTGTGTTTTAGTTTGTTTTCATCAGTTGAATTATTCTAAAGAAACTTTGTACAAATATTTCATGTGTTTAAAATTTTACTTTTCCTTTTTACTGTTTAGTTACTTACCCTTGGATGTTAATTTTGTTTGTGTTTTGATTTCAATTCACCTTGAATTTGATGAATTTTCTCAAATGTTTGATTTTATGTGATTTCTTTATAACTGGAAATGGGAAATAGGATTGAAGAGCTTTGATAGAGTGTATTTTTTCACCTTAATAATGTATTTTCTCAGCCCAGCATATAATCTTTATTTCTGAGCAGTGAATGCTGATTATAAAAAGCTCTTTCTTCATCAGGACAGTTGTAGAATTGACCCATAACCACGAGAAAGCTCTGTCAGTAGGAACATATCCAGAAATGACAGAGATGGTGAAACTATCAATAACAAACTAAGATGTTAAACTATTATAAATACATTCAATATGCTCATGGATGAAAGGGAAAATATAACAAGAAAAGAAATTTGAGATAAAAAATAAATGCCAGATGGAACTTGTAATGATGAAAAAAAATGAATGTATTATGGATAGAATTAACTGCAACTTAGATCCCGCAGGGAAAAAAATAGACAATTTAAATATAGGGCAGAAAATCATTTAAAGTGACTCACACAGGGAACAAAGATTGAAAAGAAATGGATAAATAATCAATAATTTGATTGGTAGCTCCAGTGGAAAATACAAAAAGAGAGGTAGACTTAAAAAAATAATGGTCAGGATTTTTTGTCATTTAAGGGAAGCTCTAAAGGGATCTAAGAAACTCAAGGAACTGCAAGCTAGATAAACACATAGAAAACCACACCAACCTAAATTTTAACCGAATGTGCTGATACCAGTGATAAAGAATTTTAAAGGCAACAAGAGATTAAAAGAACATGGTGGTGCACAGAAAGAACCAAGATATGAACGACTCCATAACAGAAGACAATGGAGTGATATCTTTAGAGTGCTAACAAGTAATCAACTAGCATTCTATACCCAGCAATAATAGCTTTCAAAAGTCAAAGAAAAATGTAGACTTTTTAGACAAAAATCAACTCAGAGAATTTCTCACCACCAGATCTGTACTATGAAAAGTGTTAATTGAATCTATGCAAAGGAGCAAGGAATGCTGAGAAGGCAGGTACAACACGCATGTTGTTCAGAATTGACAACACAGAAAGAAAACCCAAGTTCAATATTCCTAGAATTGGAGAATCAGTCTTTCTTGGACCCTTGCCACTATTTTGGAAAAATTTGAGTCACTTAGTTCCTGTATGGCACTGGGAAACTTACTTAACTTTCTGTGCCTCAGTTTTTCTATCTATAAAAATGGGGATAAAGATTAAACCTCTTGTATAGTTATTTCATAACATATGGTAATCGCTTAGTAAATGTTAGATTTTTCAAAAAAAATAAAGTTAAGAACCCTTTGGCAGCTCATCAAAAATATTAAATTCAGTCTTGGTATAAAATCAATCAGGCTAACCTCAGATTTTCCAAATAATACATTGAATACTAAAAAGTATTAGAGCAATGTCTTTAAAATCCTTAAAGAAAATCTGACTTAATGATTGTATTTCCAGCCATTCAAGTATAAAGACAAGAATAAATTGTTGTGGCCATACAATTCAGTTCCCATGAGTCGTCTTCAAGAAGCTATCTCCTAAGGAACAAACTTCTGCCAACTAAGAGATGAATGGTTAAAAACTAGCAGAAAGGAAATATTCGACAATTAACATAAATGTAAGGCATATAGTTAATACTATGATTAAAAATAGTGATGATGGGCTGGGTGCAGTGGCTTATGCCTGTAATCCCAGTGGAGGCCAGGGCAGGATGATCACTTGAGGCCAGGAGTTTGAGACCAGCCTGGGCAACTGAGCAAAGCCCTTATCTCTACAAAATTTTTTTTTTAAATGGTGGTATGTGCCTGTAGTCCCAGCTATTCTGGAGGCTGAGGCAGGAGGATCACTTGAGCCCAGGAGGTCAAGGCTGCAGTGAGCTATCATCACATCACTGCAGCCCAGCTTAGGCAACAGAGTGAGACATTGTCTTTTTCTTTCTCTCTCTCTCTCTCAACCTCTATCTATCTATCTATCTATCTATCTATCTATCTATCTATCTATCTACCTATCTAATGTAGCATTTGTATAACTAGCAAAATTTGAGAACTCAAAGAAGATAATTTTTGTGCTAATGTAGTTATGCCAAACTCCTCCTCTTTAACAAGCCAGATATAAGATATGTAAAGCTGATACATCAAACAATAAGAGTGTATGTGTGTATATATGTATACACATATACACGTGTATATATATATATATATATACGCACAGGTATACGTGTATATATATGTACACGTGTATGTGTACACGTGTACCTGTACATGTGTATATGTACATATATGTGTATGTGTGTATATGTACATATATGTGTATATGTGTGTATATGTACATATATGTGTATATGTGTGTATGTGTACATATATGTGTATATGTGTGTATGTGTACATATATGTGTATATGTGTGTATGTGTACATATATGTGTATATGTGTGTATGTGTACATATATGTGTATATGTGTATATACATATATATACACACACACTTATTGTTCGATGTATCAGCTTTACACATCTTATATCTGGCTTGTTACGCACACACACACACATACAAATAAAATTAATACAATCTCCTGAAATTGAAGAATGAAAAGGACAAACATTTTGAATCAGAATTTGCTCATTGTAGGGAAACAAATTATTAAGATAGAGAAATTTAAATGCATCATACTTGTCCATACTACCTCTGCCACCACCAACAGGCCGTAGTTCCTAATGCAGCTAAAGCGCTCTGTACCCTGTTCAGTTACCCTTTATTGTCAGAAATGGTTGTATAACATATAAAAAACCAAACAGTCAAAGGATAGCAATTGAAGGGTTTGTGGAGCTGGAATTCAGGAGCAGCTTAGTTGGACAATACTGGCTTGTGGTTTCTTGTGAGGCTGTAGTCAGATGTCATCTGCAACTCCAGTCATCTTTAAGCCTGACTGGGGTGTAAGGATCACTCTCTGAGGTAGTTCAGCCATATGGCTGGTGAGCTGGTACTAACAAGCAGGTTTCTCTCCATGTTAAACTCTCTCCATGAGACTGCTTGTGTGTCCTTATAACTGGCAGCTGGCTTCCCCATGTTACTACTCCAAAAGTCCAGACATAATGTACTTCTCACCTGGTTTAGGAGGTCAGAAACTGTCTCTGATGCTGCATTCTACTGAATACAAAAGCTAACCCTATTTCAATGCTGCAGAGACTATATAGGGCTTTTAAAATATTGTGATGTGAAGGTTATTGGGACTCCCTTTGAAAGAGCAGAAGAAAGAAACATCTCATGAAGTCTGTTCAAAACTAGTATATAAACAATTCTATTGAATTCAGTTGGCCAAACCAGGTCATAAGGCCAGCCCAGATTTAAGTTGTAGGGAAATGGACTCCACATTTTAATGGCAGCACCACCAAAACCACACTGCAAGAGATGTGGATACCATTGAGGGAATAGTTGTGACCATTTTTGCCAAAACTCTACCACAGTTTTTTATATAAACTAAAATTAAACAAGATAAACACATATGATAGCTCAACTGAAAAAGATTTTGTAAGAAGTAAGAGAGAAAGAAAATCTAGTTTATATAAGTGTCCTAGGTTTCTCTGGTGTGACTTTGGTTGTGCTCTGTAATTTATTTCCATTCTTCAGTCAAAAAGTTTCACAATAAATTGATGTTTTCACTCTCTTCTCACAATGCTGCAGTAATTCCCAATTTGCCTCTAATGCACAATTTAAGTTCCTGATCATAGGTTTTAAGATCTTTTACTAATTTGAAAATTGACAGTTCATCACTTCCCAGTGGCCACATAATTGACATATTTTCATTTTAGTGCTTTGAAAGTCACAGAAAAATAAAACACTTTAAGCATGAATCCAATATGAATGTCAATCATCCTCCCTGATGTATAATAAAACTAGAGCCTTCACTGTTAATATCTTCTACCAATTAGTGTAAACATACATATACTTCCAATCTCTATATATATCTACATTTTTTCCTATAAGTTTAGGAATTTGTCATTTATATTTTCACTTTATATTTTTTCTTCCATTTGATTTCTGATAATTTGAGAAGTGTGACTGTTTTTCAAAATGGACTTGGAATAAAAATCTCCCAATAAATGTAGATGGATTTAGGATTAAGCTACAGCTCTTATAATTGAGACGACAATATTGAAGTATTAGAAAAATGGGCAAACTGCTAAAAAATATGACTACCATTGGGTTTATCACTCTGTCTTCACTCAATAGGACTATCACTTGTGATAACTCTGTATTTAAATGAATTGGGATGACTTTGTAACTTGGAGAAGTTTCACAAGAGAAAAATAATTTAAAACTATTTTCATATTTGGTAGGCAGGCTAAGATTTTTTTCCATCAGAATCTTCTTGAGTGATAAATGTGTACAACTGGAAAAAAAACTTTGATCATATGATCCAGGATTGAAAAACTTTCTCTGAAAGGTACACATAATAAATATTTAGGCTTACAGGCCATAGGGTCTGTGTTGCAAATATTCAACTCTGGTGTTGCAGTGTGAAAGTAGTTATACACATACATACATGAAGGAACATGGCTATGTTGCAGTAAAACACTATTTACCAAAATTGGTCCAAGAGCATTAGTGCACCACTTGATCTAGTCCAGTGTGCTAATTTTTCAAATGAGGAAATGACTGATAGAATAATAAAATGATTGTCTAAGGTCACACAGTAGTTTTAATAGAATTCGGGTCTTTTGAACTCCTACCCAGTACAATTGTCAAAATGAAATGCTAAAATTTGCGGATTGAAAAAATATGGTGTCTGTATATAAGTGTAACAGTGTGTCAGCAGCAGCAGCAGAAGTAGAAATAGTAATGGTAGATAGCATCTAGCAAAAGCAGATCTTCGGAGAATAATATAAAAGTAGCATACTATGCAACCTGAAAAGCATTGCCCTTGAGTGGCAGCCCTTTTGGAGGGATGTGATAACTTGTCTCCTGAGATTAACATAGATACTAACTTTTTAACGTTAGCTTAATTGGTATTATTTTGGGAAGTACTAATTTGTTCAGCACACTAAACTGAGAGAGCAAATGGCTCCTTAAGGGCCTCCATGTCTGCCAATAGACTAATTCTAAGCAATTGGAAAAGCAAATTAGATTTTCTCAGAAAGTGTATGGAATAAAATTCTTTTAGTACTAGATACCATAAGGGAAAAAAGGACAAAATCTGCTTGACAGAGTAAATATATCAGAGCCAATGATAAAGAGATTCTGGACCAAATACTTACTGTGGTAAATTGGGAAAAAGAGTGGTAATGATAATGATTCAAAACTGGTAATATATAAAGTGATTATTCCAGAATCATATGATTTGACCAAATTTTGATCCTGAGCAATTTGTTTCAGTTGCTCAGTGAATGTGTTTATGCACAGAAGCATTTATTAGTAGTAGTTTCCACTTTTCATAGTTTGCTAGTAGAAACCATGCCGTATAAATGAAAGTGATTTACCATGACAAAGTTATAATTAGCTATTGCCTTCCTAACCAATGTTTTGGCATCAAATAAATCATATATATCCCCAACAATGTCATGAAGCCAAAGTTATTAGAATTATATAAGTCTGAATAATTTTCCCCACTAAAATTATGCCAGCAAATATTGTAAAATGAACACAGGTTCAATATGCACATGTTCTTCAGTGGTTTCTAATTTAAAGTTTGGATAATAGCTCATAAATATACAGTTTGACTACACTGAACAAGTAACCCCAAACTGTTACGTTTCTTATAAATAACATTAAACATTTAATAATTCTATTTGCCAAGATAGAACTTAGAAAAGCTTTGTTGAAAAGTTATTAATTAGAAATATATCTTTTCAAATAAAATTGGTATTTTCTTTGTGCCCAATCTACATCTAAATTTCAAAGTACATATTCACAGTATCTCCAATTACTTCAACGTTCCCATCATTGTTCTTGTCAAAGATAATATTTCTCTTCCAAAATGTTTTTAAACATAAGAACTAATACAATTTATATTCTTTTTATCCCTTCTTACCTCCTCATTTTATGCAAAGCTGCTCAATCTCATTCTAAGAGAAGGCTCCAGTGAACAATAAATGGTAAAAGCCTTGGTTGAATGAGTGATCAGAAAACTTAACACTTAAGCTACGATAGCAAAGATCAAGTCATCATCAAAGTATTTTAGAATTTAAAAATAAATCTTAGTGAATTACCTCTATAGGAATAATATATTATCATTGGGCTGCAAAACTGCTTTAAAATTTATATAAGAGAAAAAGATAAATAAAACATTCAAATATTTGGGGTATGGATGTTAAGCATTAAGTGTAGTTCTTGCACAGCTATTAAAAACAAATCACTGTCAAAATTAAATGGTGTGGGACTTCTGGTCCAGACAAGTATATCTGGTATAGACCTGCTTCTCCTTGCTCCTCCCTGCTAAGCACAGCTGTAAGCTGGAAATAATGCAACCAACAACCAAAGAACAACTCTGGGAGGTGATAAGAGAACAGACTGGTTTGGGATCCCAGGATTGGAGGAAAAACAGATTAGCGGGGAATGTCTTACATTTACCCCACCCAAGAGGAGAAAATGAAGTCAGACCAGGCATTTGCTGATCCCAACCTAGCAACAGAAGGCAGCCCACATATTCTAATTTCTCTTCTGAGATCAATTAAGAGTACCTCTGAGAACACTGGACAAGTCCGACACCAATAAAAGGAGGATCAATCAACAAGTAATATCATCAATTTAAATCAGCCATGAAGCACTCCCCTTTCCCACTTGATTGAGATTCTCTTCCCCTCCATGAAATACTGAAAACAATAAGTGGAAGCAGCAGGAGGGACTGAGTCACAACAATTGGCTTGGTCTTGGATGCCTCTTTGGTCCTGAGATACCCATTTTCTACCCAGCAACACTGGGTAGGCAAGAGAAGCCAGCAGAACCCTCTAGAGGGACCAAGCCATAGCAAGAAGTCCTGCCTGAGAAGTCTCTTTTACGCAACTTCCTTTGAGGAAGAATTACGTCAGATGGGCAAAAGAGGCAAGAGGACTCAACAATGGTAATTACCCAGGCCTAGAAAACTCCTCTGTGTCCAGGGGCACTAGCGCTGGTGGCAGAATCAGCAATAGGGACCCAGTAACAACAAGCTGCCAGACCTAGGGAATCTCTTTTACACTCCAGACCCTGAGAATCATCTTCCCTACTCAGAGAAACTGTGAAGTAGGGGTCATGGGTAGTGGATCCCTTGCCACCCTTCTGCCACTGTGAGAGACACAGCAACCCAGACTGAGAAAACTCCTTCCACACACTCAGGGAACATCAACAGGCAAGTGGGAATTCCCATAGTACCACATAAACCAAGCAGATCAAAATAACACCACCAAGGTTCCAACATTTAAATTGCCATTAGAATTATAGGATTAAAAAGTAGGCTAGAAATAGGGTAACTGCTTTAAAAAAATGAAATAGAATCCAGAATCTCCAACATAATAGACAAAATGGCCAGGATACAATTAAAAGTTACCTATTATTCCAAGAACAAAGACAACCACAACCTAAGTGAGAAAAGACAATTGATATAACTCTAAGATGAATCAGATGTTGCAATTATCTAATATGGATTTTCATCATAGTTAATGAAGTCATCATTACTATGCTTCAATATTTAATTTCAAATTATCCTGAAACAAGTGACAACACAGAAAATTTCAGCAAAGAAAGGATACTTATAAAAATAACTAAATGGAAATTATAGAAAAAACCCATAATATTAAACTTCATGAACATAATAGGAGTGGAGATGACAGACATTAGAAACAGTGAATTTGAGGACAGCTCATAGAATTCACCCAAGCAACAGAGAAAATAGACTGAAAAAGTTCAGCAGAGACTGAGGAGCCTCTAGAACAATACTAAAAGATCCAAATTTGTATCATCAGTCTCAGAAGAGAAAGAGTGAGTCTGAAGGAATGTTTGAAAAAATAACTGAAAACTTTCCAAATTTTACAAAAGATACAAACCTACATATCCAAGAAGCTGAATGATTCCAACAAGATAAACTCAAAGAAATCCATGTCAAGACACATCATAATTAAACTTTCAAAATGTAAAGACAAAAATTTTGAAAGCAACTAGAAGAGACTTTATACAAAAACACAAATTCAAATGATAACAGATTTTAGATAGATGTAGATATATCTATAGAACAACTCTATGAAAACTCCACAAAGAGATGCACTAAATAACATAATAAATAAAGCAATATGAAATCTTAAAAAATATTTAGGTAATCAATAGAAGGCAAGAAAACAAACAGGAAGAGGAATGAGAAACAGGGGAAACAAATAGCAAATTAAATGGCAGTTTTAAGCAACATCATGTTAATAGTTACCTTAAATGTTAATAGCTTAAGTATACCACTCTAAACATAGAGATGGACAATGTGGATATGAAAACACAATCCAAATATAGCTCATAGAAACACTTCAAATTTGACAGACGTAGGTTGAAAATAGGAGGATAGAAAAATATATGTAATCAAACATTAATCAAAGAAAAACAGTAATGGCTATGTTAGTATCTGATAAAGTAGAATTTAGAGCAAAGAAAATTATTAGAGACAAATAATGATAGCTATCAATGTTTTAGAAAGACATAGTGATTCTAACACTGCATGCATCAAACCACAGAGCCTGAAAATACAGGAAGCACAAGCTGATAGAACCTAAAGGAGAAACAGACAAATCCACAGTTATGGTCAAGGACTTCTACATCTTCCTCTCAGCAATGGATGAAATCATCTTCCTGTCAGCAACGGATAAAATTACTACCTACAGTGAGATAATAGAAGACCTGAACAACATCAGTCAGCAGGATCTAATTCACAAATATAAAACATGTCACCTAACAATAGTAAAATATATATTTTTTCATGCACCCATGGAAAAGTTACCAAGACAGACCATATCCTGGAACATAAAACAAACTTCAACAAATTTAAAGAATTTTAAAGTGTAATCATACATAGTATATTCTCTGACTATAATGGAATAAAATTAGAAAACAAAAAAGGAAAACAGGAAAATCTTTAGACACATGAAAATTAAATAAGTCACTTCTAAATACATCTATAAAGAGTGTCAATGGATATTAAAAATATATGCAGGTAAATGAAAACAAAAACACAGCCTACATGTGAGGTGTAGCTAATGCAGTGCATAGAGGAAAATTTATAGCTCAAAAGGCTTACATTAGAATGAGGAAAGATCTCAAATCAATCATTTAATTTTCTATCTTAAGAAACTAGAGAAAGAAAAAGAAAAATAAACCCAAAGAAATGAAGGAAACAAAAAGAAGAGCAAAAGTCAGTGAAATTGAAAATAGAAAAAAGTAAAGAAAATCATAAGGAAAAAACTGAGGGTTTTTTTTAAATCAGTTAAATTGATAAATATCTAGTAACATATACAAAAAAAGACACAAATCATCAATATCAAGAATGAAATAGATATTACTACAGATCCTATAGCCATTAAAGTGATAATGAGGAAATATTACAAATGACTTTTGCTCATAAATTTAACAATTTAAAAATAGTGGAATAATGTCTTCAAAACTATCAACTATTAAAATTCAACAAAAATGAAGTGCATAATGTCAATAACTGTATAATTGTTAAAGTAATTTAAAACTGGTAATTTAAAAGCTCTAACTAAAGAAATCTTCAGGATTAGATGGTTTTAGTGCAGAATTATACCAAATATCCAAAACGAATTAAAACTGATTCTACACAATCTCTTCAAGAACATAGAATGGTAGAGAATGTTTTCCAACTCATTTCATGAGGCAAATATTATCCTGATGACAAAACCAGAAAGGACAACAAAAACAGAGAAATATACAGACCAACATCTCTCAAGAATGTAAGTACAAAAATCTGAAACAAAATATTAGCAGATTTAATCTATTAATGTATAAAAAGAATTACATACCATAACCAAGGGGTTTTTTTCCCCTTGTGCCAGGCTGTTACAACTTTAAAAAATCAATGTAATTCATATCAATAAGCTAAGGAAGAAAAACATATATCATTTGATGCAAAAAAGCATTTGAGAAAATCCAATAGCTATGCATAATAAAACACTCTCAGCAAGTTAGGAATAGATGAGAATTACTTGAGTTTAATAAAAGCCATTTGCAAAATATCTACAGATGACATCAATATCCAATGGTGAAATATTAGATGCTTTCTCCCTAAATAGGGTGTAAAGCAAGGATGTCTGCTCTCACCACTCTTATTCTATATATTGCTGGAAGTTCTAGCCACTCCAATAAAGAAAAATACACAGATTAGAAACAACAAAAATAGAACTGTCTCTATTTACAGATGACTTGCTCATATGCATAGAAAATAACAAGGATTGTAAAAATACAAAGGAACCTACAATGCATTGAACATACCAAGGAATCTAGCCACTGCAATAAAGAAAAAAATCAGATTGGAAACAAATAAAACTGTATCTATTTACAGATGACTTGCGTATATGCATAGAAAATACTAAGTAATCTAAAAATACCATGGACCCTAAAATGCATAGAAAATACCAGGGAACCTAGCCACTGCAATAAAGAGAAAAAAGACATACAGATCAGAAACAAAGAAATAAAACTATCTCTATTTACTGGTGACTTCCTTAAATGTGTGGAAAATAGCAAGGAATATAAAAATGTAGTACTAGAACTGATAAGTGAGTTCATCAAGGAGGTAAGATGTAAGATCAACACACAAAAAGTCACATACTGACAATGAAGATACAACAAAAAAACACAATAACATTAACAGTTACTCAAAAAATGAATTATTTAGGTATATACTTATCAAACTATGTATATTACATATGTTGAAAATTAAAAAATTGTTATGAAATTTTAAAAATCTAAATTGGCAGACATACTATGCTCATGGATTGGAAGATGATTCATCACAGTAAAAATATGAGTTCTCCCAAATTGATCTATAAGTTTAATGCAATTCCTGTAAAAAAAAAAAAATCGGGAAGAAGTTTTGTAGATACAGATGAGCTTATTTTTTTAATTATATGGAAAGCCACAGGCTCTAGAGTAACTAAAACAATCTTGACCAAGAAAAATAAAGTGGGAAAAATTACTCTACCTGAAATGGAAAGCTTGCTATATAGCTCCAAGAATCAAGATATGTAGCATGATTGAGGGCTTCAATAATAGACCAATGAAACAAAATGTGGAACTGAGAAATAGACCCACACGGATATACCAAGTGAATTTTGCCAAAGATACAAAGTGATTCAATGCGGAAAAAAAATAGCCTTTGCAACAAAGGGCACTGGAGCAATTGAATATCCATAGGCAAAAAAATTAAGCTTTGACCTAATCCTATACCATATGAAAATTAACTCAAAATAGATTATAGACTTGAATGTAAAATATAAAACTATGAAACTTTTAGAAAAAATAGAAAATCATTGGAATCTAGCTTTCAGCAAAGAGTTTTTAAATTGACTCCAAAACCTATACAAAGAAAAAGCTGACAAATTAGACCACATTAAAATTAAATACTTTTTGTTTGTACAAAAAAAAAACCATTAAAAGGATCAAAAGATAAGCTACAGACTAGGAGAAAATATCTGGAAAATATTTATTCAACAAGGGCCTGGCATCTAGAATATATAAAGAACCCTAAAAACAGCAATAAAATTCAACAATCCAATTAGAAAATAGGCAAATGGCCGGGCGCGGTGGCTCGTGCCTGTAATCCCAGCACTTTGGGAGGCCGAGACAGGCGGATCACGAGGTCAGGAGATCGAGACCATCCTGGCTAACACAGTGAAACCCCGCCTCTACTAAAAATACAAAAAATTAGCAGGGCGTGGTGGCGGGCGCCTGTAGTCCCAGCTACTCGGAAGGCTGAGGCAGGAGAATGGCGTGAACCCAGGAGGCAGAGCTTGCAGTGAGCTGAGATTGCGCCACTGCACTCCAGCCTGGGCAACAGAGCAAGACTCAGTCTCAAAAAAAAAGAGAAAAAAAAAAAAGAAAAAGAAAAGAAAATAGGCAAATGAAGTGAACAGACATTTTACTGAAGATGATACACAGATGATAAATAAGCACATGAAAAGATGTTAAGCATAGACATATTTCCCATCAGGAAAATACAACTTGAGATTACAAATTGGGTAAAATTAAAAATAGTGACAATACCAAGGACGTTTGGATGCAGAGAAACTGAATCACTTGTAGAATACTAGTGAGAATGCAAAATGGCATAGCCATACTGGAAAATAGTTTGGCAGTTTCTTATAAAAGTAAAATACCCCATAATTATATGTTATAGATGGAATTATATGCCTCCAAAATTCATATATTGAAGTTCTAACCCCCACTGTGACTGTATTTGGAGACAAGACCTTAAAAAGGCAATTAAGGTTAAATGAGTTCATGTGGGTGGGGCCCTAATCCAAGATGACTGGCCTCCTTCCGTAAGAGACACCAGGGGTTTGTATGAACAGGAAAAAGGCCTCATGCAGACACAGCAAAAGGTTGATCATCTGTAAGTGAAAGAGAGAGGCCTCAGAAGAATCCAACCCTGCTAGCACTATGATCTTGGATTTCTTTCCTCCAGAACTGTGAGAAAATAAATTTCTGTTGCTTAAGCCATCCAGTCTTTGTTATTTTGCTATGCGGCCCTAGCTAATACACTAATACTCAGCAAATTTATTCTTGGTCATTTTTCCCAGAGGAATGAAAATTGTTTTTGCCAAAACTTCTGCACGGATGTTCACAGCAGCTTTATTTGTAGAAGCCCAAAACTGGAATCAGTTCAAACTGTCCTTCAAAAGATAAACTCTGGTACATACATACCATAGAATATACTTAGCATTAAAAAAGAGCAAACTTTTGATTCACATAACTTGGATGAATCCTTAGGGAATTGAATTAAATTTAAAAACCAACTTCAAAAAGTTACATATTGTACAATTCCATTTATAAAACATTTGAAATAACAATTTTAAAAGATTGAGGACAGATTAGTGGCAACCAGGGGTTACAAATGGAAGGTATGGTCAGTGGGAGAGGAATAAAAATGATTGTGAAAGAACAATGAAAGAGATACTTGAGGAGTTGGAAACCTTCAGTACCTGAACTGTGTTGGTGCATAAACAGACCTGTATATCTAATAACATTGTGTCAAAGTAAATACACATACACAAACATAAGTGAGTATATGTAAGATGATGGAAATGAGTAAGATTGGTAGATTACATTAATGTCATTATCCTGCCTCTGATACTATATTACAGTTTTACAAAACGTTACTATGGACTGAAATGGATAAAGTATACAGGGGATCTTTCTGTATTATTTCTTAGAATTGCATGTGACTCTACAGTTATCTCAATAAAAATTTTAATTAACAAAAGAAGGGACTTCTGCCCTCCAAAGTGAAGGAGTAAAAGCTGTTTAATTTTAGATTCAGCAAGGAGTTAATGCTGGCCCTTCTTTTAGCTCTGTCTCACTTGGATATTGCTAAAAGAAAATTGCAGTTTATAAGCATGTGAAACCATAAACTGATAAGAATGTACTATAAAGGAGTTTTCAAAGAAAAATGGCATTTATTCCTCGCCATACAATTTTAAATTATAGGTAGGGATAGAACAGAATGCTGATAAAATTAAAATGAAGGAGTAACCCTGATTGCCAGTTTGGATCATTATAAATTCTTTATTTCCAACATCAATAGGCTCCTCAAGGTCCTTCCATATTTTCTAATTTGATATCATGCCCATTGTCTGGACAGCCATTTCAGACATCATACTTGACAGAGAGAAAACACCATCACCACGAAAAAGAAAAATCAAATATTTTTCTTTCTCAACTACAAATATAAAACATTCCCATATCTGCATACTCTTCTCTTTCTCACTCGTAGGATGTAAGTGGTGTTCCTCGTTTTCTGTGAGACCAATTGCTCTTTTAGAATGTTGTGGGAAGTTTTCTCTTTTCCTTTTATTAGTTGATATTCTATAAATAAAGGTTTTCCCTTTTTTAATTTATTAATTTACTGTTTGGTGACTCATGCATGCATTCATTCGTATATGCCAATATCAACTTATAGATTTTTACTTTATTCAATGGGCTATAATTAATTTCTATCATTATTTTGGGTGTCAAATTTTCCTGGATTTGGTTAAGAGAAATTCCTCTCAAGTTAAATCTTGTGTCCTTTTGAGTATTCATGTCATTCTTTAAGACCTTTCTTTTTTTTCATCCCACAACGAGATATTCCTAGCTCATCTTGTACTTTTCCCTGCCCCAGCTTTGGAAGCAGGCTTTTCTTTAAGAGGTCCTGGTACTTTCTGGTGAATGGTAATATTTAGAAACCAAGATCCAAGTACTAAGTGGGCTCATAGCTACTGCTGCATCATGATTTCTCAGGCCTTTCAGGAAGCAGAGCTAGGAAAATATGAATATTTGTATATATATTTATGTATAAGTATTACACTTATGTATCCAATTTATATTCTCATATCTACATTTATTTTATATATATTTAAAACTATGAGTTCATAAATCTCTAATTCCATATACCACTCCTTATATAAGATTGTAATATGTTCTTAATTTATTCTTTATTAATATCTCCTCCCCTCCATAATGGAAGACTTTGTTTCCATATTCCTCAATCTATTTACTCATTTGTTGAAGCCTGGAATACACAGAAAGGGGTTTCAGAATTGCCATCTTCTATTACTGCAAAAAGTAAACCTACCAACTAGGGTTCAATATTAAGGGCATTTTTTAAAGTAAAATTTATATACGACAAAGTGTGAGTAAATCAAAAGTGTACAATTTCATGAGTTCAATTGTATGCATCCACTTGTTATGATTCACACTTCCAGATACAGAACATTTCCATTAGCCAGAAAAGTTACTCATTCCCATTTCCCAGGTATTCTTGCCACCCCAAAGACAACCCACTTTCCGATTTTTAAAAAAATATCAATTAACTATACATAATACAGAATTTCATATCAATCAAATCACACATAGGTACACTTATGCCTAGCTTCTTTAGCACAGCATGATGGCTCTGAGATTTATACATGTTTTTGTGGCTATCAATATTTCATTTATATTTTTATTATTTTACTGAAAATTATTATACCATGTGAATATACTACTTTTAATCATTCTTATGTTGAAGGAAATTTGGATTATTTCCAAATTCAAGCAATTATGAATAAAGCTACTATTAACATTCTTTTTTATTCTACATAATATGCTCTTAATTTTTTTTATTATTATTATTATTATACTTTAAGTTTTAGTGTACATGTGCACAATATGCAGGTTTGTTACATATGTATCCATGTGCCATGTTGGTGTGCTGCACCCATTAACTTGTCATTTAGCATTAGGTATATCTCCTAATGCTGTCCCTCCCCTCCCCCCCACCCTACAACAGTCCCCGGAGTGTGATGTTCCCCTTCCTGTGTCCATGTGTTCTCATTGTTCAATTCCCACCTATGAGTGAGAACATGCAGTGTTTGGTTTTTTGGCCTTGTGATAGTTTACTGAGAATGATGGTTTCCAGTTTCATCCATGTCCCTACAAAGGACATGAACTCATTTTTTATGGCTGCATAGTATTCCATGGTGTATATGTGCCACATTTTCTTAATCCAGTGTATTGTTGTTGGACATTTGATTTCGTTCCAACTCTTAGCTATTGTGAATAGTGCCGCAACAAACATACGTGTGCATGTGTCTTTATAGCAGCATGATTTATAGTCCTTTGGGTATATACCCAGTAATGGGATGGCTGGGTCAAATGGTATTTCTAGTTCTAGATCCCTGAGGAATCGCCACACTGACTTCCACAATGGTTGAACTAGTTTACAGTCCCACCAACAGTGTAAAAGTGTTCCTATTTCTCCACATCCTCTCCAGCACCTGTTGTTTCCTGACTTTTTAATGATGGCCATTCTAACTGGTGTGAGATGGTATCTCATTGTGGTTTTGATTTGCATTTCTCTGATGGCCAGTGATAATGAGCATTTTTTTCATGTGTTTTTTGGCTGCATAAATGTCTTCTTTTGAGAAGTGTCTGTTCATGTCCTTCACCCACTTTTTGATGGGGTTGTCTGTTTTTTTCTTGTAAATTTGTTTGAGTTCATTGTAGATTCTGGATATTAGCCCTTTGTCAGATGAGTAGGTTGCAAAAATTTTCTCCCATTCTGTAGGTTGCCTGTTCACTCTGATGGTAGTTTCTTTTGCTGTGCAGAAGCTCTTTAATTAGATCCCATTTGTAAATTTTCGCTTTTGTTGCCATTGCTTTTGGTGTTTTTGACATGAAGTCCTTGCCCATGCCTATATCCTGAATGGTATTGCCTAGGTTTTCTTCCAGGGTTTTTATGGTTTTAGGTCTAACATGTAAGTCTTTAATCCATCTTGAATTAATTTTTGTATAAGGTGTAAGGAAGGGATCCAGTTTCAGCTTTCTACATATGGCTAGCCAGTTTTCCCAGAACCATTTATTAAATAGGGAATCCTTTCCCCATTGCTTGTTTTTGTCAGGTTTGTCAAAGATCAGATAGTTGTAGATATGCAGCATTATTTCTGAGGGCTCCATTCTGATCCATTGATCTATGTCTCTGTTGTGGTACCAGTACCATGCTGTTTTGGTTACTGTAGCCTTGTAGTATAGTTTGAAGTCAGGTAGCGTGATGCCTCTAGCTTTGTTCTTTTGGCTTAGGATTGACTTGGCGATGTGGGCTCTTTTTTGGTTCCATATGAACTTTAAAGTAGTTTTTTCCAATTCTATGAAGAAAGTCATTGGTAGCTTGATGGGGATGGCATTGAATCTATAAATTACCTTGGGCAGTATGGCCATTTTCACGATATTGATTCTTCCAACCCATGAGCATGGAATGTTTTTCCATTTGTTTGTGTCCTCTTTTATTTCATTGAGCAGTGGTTTGTAGTTCTCCTTGAAGAGGTCCTTCACATCCCTTGTAAGTTGGATTCCTAGGTATTTTATTCTCTTTGAAGCAATTGTGAATGGAAGTTCACTCATGATTTGGCTCTCTGTTTGTCTGTGATTGGTGTACAAGAATGCTTGTGATTTTTGTACATTGATTTTGTATCCTGAGATTTGCTGAAGTTGCTTATCAGCTTAAGGAGATTTTGGGCTGAGACAATGGGGTTTTCTAGATATACAGTTATATCATCTGCAAACAGGGACAATTTGACTTCCTCTTTTCCTAATTGAATACCCTTTATTTCCTTCTCCTGCCTGATTGCCCTGGCCAGAACTTCCAACACTGTGTTGAATAGGAGTGGTGAGAGAGGGCATCCCTGTCTTGTGCCAGGTTTCAAAGGGAATGCTTCCAGTTTTTGCCTATTCAGTACCATATTGGCTGTGAGTTTGTCATAGATAGCTCTTATTATTTTGAGATATGTCCCATCAATACCTAATTTATTGAGAGTTTTTAGCATGAAGCATTGTTGAATTTTGTCAAAGGCCTTTTCTGCATCTATTGAGATAATCATGTGGTTTTTGTCTTTGGTTCTGTTTATATGCTGGATGACATTTATTGATTTGCGTATGTTGAACCAGCCTTGCATCCCAGGGATGAAGCCCACTTGATCATGGTGGATAAGCTTTTTGATGTGCTGCTGGATTCGGTTTGGCAGTATTTTATTGAGGATTTTTGCATCAATGTTCATCAAGGATATTGGTCTAAAATTCTCTTTTTTGGTTGTGTCTCTGCCAGGCTTTGGTATCAGGATGATGGTGGCCTCATAAAATGTGTTAGGGAGGATTCCCTTTTTTTCTGTGGATTAGAATAGTTTCAGAAGGAATGGTACCAGTTCCTCCTTGTACCTCTGGTGGAATTCAGCTGTGAATCCATCAGGTCCTGGACTCTTTTTGGTTGGTAAGCTATTGATTATTGCCACAATTTCAGAGCCTGTTATTGGTCTATTCAGAGATTCAACTTCTTCCTGGTTTAGTCTTGGGAGGGTATATTTGTTGAGGAATTTATCCATTTCTTCTAGATTTTCTAGTTTATTTGCATAGAGGTGTTTGTAGTATTCTCTGATGGTAGATTGTATTTCTGTGGGATCAGTGGTGATATCCCCTTTATCATTTTTTATTGCGTCTATTTGATTCTTTTCTCTTTTCTTCTTTATTAGTCTTGCTAGCGGTCTATCAATTTTGTTGATGTTTTCAAAAAACTAGCTCCTGGATTCATTAATTTTTGTGTCCCTATTTCCTTCAGTTCTGCTCTGATTTTAGTTATTTCTAGCCTTCTGCTAGCTTTTGAAAGTGTTTGCTCTTGCTTTTCTAGTTCTTTTAATTGTGATGTTAGGGTGTCAATTTTGGATCTTTCCTGCTTTCTCTTGTGGCATTTAGTGCTATAAACTTCCCTCTACACACTGCTTTGAATGTGTCCCAGAGATTCTGGTATGTTGTGTCTTTGTTCTCATTGGTTTCAAAGAACATCTTTATTTCTGCCTTCATTTTGTTGTGTACCCAGTAGTCATTCAGGAGCAGGTTGTTCAGTTTCCATGTAGTTGAATGGTTTTGAGTGAGTTTCTCAATCCTGAGTTCTAGTTTGATTGCACTGTGGTCTGAGGGACAGTTTGTTATAATTTCTGTTCTTTTACATTTGCTGAGGAGAGCTTTACTTCCAACTATGTAGTCAATTTTGGAATAGGTGTGGTGTGGTGCTGAAAAAAATGTATATTCTGTTGATTTGGGGTGGAGAGTTCTGTAGATGTCTATTAGGTCTGCTTGGTGCAGAGCCGAGTTCAATTCCTGGGTATCCTTGTTAACTTTCTGTCTCATTGATCTGTCTAATGTTGACAGTGGGGTATTAAAATCTCCCGTTATTATTGTGTGGGAGTTTAAGTCTTTTTGTAGGTCACTCAGGACTTGCTTTATGAATCTGGGTGCTCCTGTGTTGGGTGCATATATATGTAGGATAGTTAGCTCTTCTTGTTCAATTGATCCCTTTACCATTATGTAATGGCCTTCTTTGTCTCTTTTGATCTTTGTTGGTTTAAAGTCTATTTTATCAGAGACTAGGATTGCAACCCCTTCCTTTTTTTGTTTTCCATTTGCTTGATAGATCTTCCCCCATCCCTTTATTTTGAGTCTGTGTGTGTCTCTACACGTGAGATGGGTTTCCTGAATACAGCACACTGATGGGTCTTGACTCCTTATCCAATTTTCCAGTCTGTGTCTTTTAATTGGAGCATTTAGCCCATTTACATTTAAAGTTAATGTTGTTATGTGTGAATTTGATCCTGTCATTATGATGTTAGTTGGTTATTTTGCTCATTAGTTGATGCAGTTTCTTCCTAGCCTCGATGGTCTTTACAATTTGGCATGTTTTTACAGTGGGTGGTACCGGTTGTTCCTTTCCATGTTTAGTGCTTCCTTCAGGAGCTCTTTTAGAGCAGGCCTGGTGGTGACAAAATCACTCAGCATTTGCTTGTCTGTAAAGTATTTTATTTCTCCTTCACTTATGAAGCTTAGTTTGGCTGGATATGAGATTCTGGGTTGAAAATTCTTTTCTTTAAGAATGTTGAATGTTGGCCCCCACTGTCTTCTGGCTTGTAGAGTTTCTGCCGAGAGATCAGCTGTTAGTCTGATGGGCTTCCCTTTGTGGGTAACCCGGCCTCTCTCTCTGGCTGCCCTTAACATTTTTTCCTTCATTTCAACTTTGGTGAATCTGACAATTATGTGTCTTGGAGTTGCTCTTCTCGAGGAGTATCTTTGTGGCATTCTCTGTATTTCCTGAATCTGAATGTTGGCCTGCCTTGCTAGATTGGGGAAGTTCTCCTGGATAATATCTTGCAGAGTGTTTTCCAACTTGGTTCCATTCTCCCCGTCACTTTCAGGTACACCAATCAGATGTAGGTTTGGTCTTTTCACATAGTCCCATATTTCTTGGAGACTTTGTTCGTTTCTTTTATTCTTTTTTCTCTAAACTTCTCTTCTCACTTCATTTCATTCATTTCATCTTCCATCGCTGATACCCTTTCTTCCAGTTGATCGCATTGGCTACGGAGGCTTCTGCAGTCTTCACGTAGTTCTCAAAACTTGGCTTTCAGCTCCATCAGATCCTTTAAGCCCTTCTCTGCATTGGTTATCTTAGTTATACATTCATCTATTTTTTTTTTTCAAAGTTTTTAACTTCCTTGCTTTTGGTTTGCATTTCCTCCCGTAGCTCAGTAGCTTGATCGTCTGAAGCCTTCTTCTCTCATCTCGTCAAAGTCATTCTCCGTCCAGCTTTATTCCATTGCTGGGGAGGAACTGTGTTCCTTTGGAGGAGGAGAGGTGCTCTGCTTTTTAGAATTTCTAGTTTTTCTGCTCTGTTTTTTCCCCATCTTTGTGGTTTTATCTACTTTTGGTCTTTAATGATGGTGATGTACAGATGGGTTTTTGGTGTGGGTGTCCTTTCTGTTTGTTAGTTTTCCTTCTACCAGACAGGACCCTCAGCTGCAGGTCTGTTGGAGTTTGCTAAAGGTCCACTCCAGGCCCTGTTTTGCTGGGTGTCAGCAGCGGTGCCTGCAAAACAGTGGATTTTCGTGGACTGCAATTTCAGCTGTCTGATAGTTCCTCTGGAAGTTTTGTCTCAGAGGAGTACCTGGCTGAATGAGGTGTCAGTCTGTCCCTACTGGGGGGTGCCTCCCAGTTAGGCTGCTAGGGGGTCAGGGACCCACTTTAGGAGGCAGTCTGCCTGTTCTCAGATCTCCAGCTGTGTGCTGGGAGAACCACTACTCTCTTCAAAGCTGTCAGACAGGGACATTTAAGTCTGCAGAGGTTCCTGCTGAATTTTTGTTTGTCTGTGCCCTGCCCCCAGAGGTGGAGCCTACAGAGGCAGGCAGGCCTCCTTGAGCTGTGGTGGGCTCCACCCAGTTCGAGCTTCCTGGCTGCTTTGTTTACCTAAGCAAGCCTGGGCAATGGCGGGTGCCCCTCCCCCAGCCTCACTGCCACCTTGCAGTTTGATCTCAGACTGCTGTGCTAGCAATCAGCAAGAGTCTGTGGGCGTAGGACCCTCTGAGCCAGGTGCGGGACACAATCTCCTGGTGTGCCATTTTCCAAGCCCATTGGAAAAGTGCAGTATTAGGGTGGGAGTGACCCGATTTTCCAGGTGCCGTCTGTTACCCCTTTCTTTGACTAGGAAAGGGAACTCCCTGACCCCTTGTGCTTCCCAAGTGAGGCAGTGCCTCGCCCTGCTTCGGCTCACGCAAGGTGCGCTGCACCGACTGTCCTGCACCCACTGTTTGGCACTCCCTAGTGAGATGAACCCAGTACCTCAGATGGAAATGCAGAAATCACCCATCTTCTGCATCGCTCACGCTGGGAGCTGTAGACCAGAGCTGTTCCTATTCAGCCATCTTGGCTCCACCTCCTATTAACATTCTTATACAAGTCTTTTCATGCTTTTAGGTAAATGCATACGAGTGAAATTACTTAGCCAAAGGCTAGGTGCATGTTTTTATTTTTGTAAGCAATTGACAAATTTTTTGCACAATGATGGAGAATTTTATATACCCACCAGCAATTTATGTGATTTCTTCATATCCTCAACATTTGTTATCAATCTGTTTAATTTTAGTCATTTTACTGTGTATGTAGAGGTATCTCATTATGGTTTAAATTTGCATTTCTCTAATGACTAATGATTTTGACTAATGTTTTGTATATTTATTGGCCATTTATGTATTTTCTTCTGTAAAGTGTCTGTTCATAATTTTACCCATTTTCTTGGGTTGTCATTTTTTATTGAGTTTTGTAATTATATATTCTTGGTATAAGTTCTTTATAATGAATGTGTATATATTTTGCATATGTTTTCTGCAGCCTGCCCATTCAGTTAAGCATCTTGATGAGCAGAACACATGAACTTTAATAAATTATATATTGTATTTTTCTTTTCTAAGTATTAGTTTGTGACCTGTTGAGTAAATATTTTCCTATCCCAAATCATGTTTTTTCTAGACTCTTTATCCTTTAATTGTTCTTCAGATCTATCTTCCATCTCTAGTTAATTTCTACATGTGGTCTAAATCAGGAATCAAGATTTCTTTTCACACATTTGCCCAGTTTTTTCAATACCTTTTCTTGAATAAGCTACTTTTCCACATTGAATTTTTTTGGCACAATCAATTGACTACAAAAGTGTGGCTTTATTTCTGGACTATTTACTGTTCTACCGATCTATAAATTCTCTTTACACTTACTCACCCACCATTCAATTACCACCTACCTCTTCCTTTACAAATTACAGCTAAAGTCCTTGAATCCCTTGTCTAGATTTTCTATTACCTCTTCCTCACCTTGCACTCACTTCTTAACTTACTGAAATCTGGCTTCTGCCTCCGCTAACCAACTAAAACTTCCTACACTAAGATCACCAATGACTTCTATATTATATTGAATAGGGATTTTTCAGGACTTAAGTTTCTTAGACATTTTGTAGTATTTTACATTGTTAATTTGGCCATTCTGTCATTCTTGAAAAGTTTTCTTATCTTGACTTGTGTAACTTCACATTTTCTTTTTTTCCCCCAACTCTTTGACCATTCCTTATCCTGCTTTCTAGTCATCTTTCTCTGTCCTGACATTGAAGTTGATCTTTTTCTGGGTCCTTCTCCAAGCCTCCTTTTCTGTAATAGTCGCTGTCTGAACATTTATATGTCTCTAGCTAACATCCATATGGTGGTGAATTCAGAATTTTTTTTTTTATACTTTAAGTTCTAGAGTACATGTGCACAACATGCAGGTTTGTTACATATGTATATATGTGCCATGTTGGTGTGATGCACCTATTAACTTGTCATTTACATTAGGTTTATCTCCTAATGCTATCCCTCTCCCCTTATCTCCAGGACAAATAACTCTCTAGTCTTTTAGTCATGTACATTAAATTGCCTACTGGACACCTCTGTTTGGACGACTCAAAGTCAGCCCAAAATAAGCTTGACTAAAATTCAATTAATCATTTTCAACTTGTGCTCGTCTCCTGGGCTCCCTATCTTTGTAACTAAGCAAGAAACCTAATTGTGTCTTCTTCACCTTCACCAATTGCCACCATTTAAACAAACTAATTACTATAGTGCACTTGACGCAGTGCTTTGAATATGAATACTAAATCAGTAACTGTCATTTGGATCAGCAGAGTAGCCTCGTACTAAATACCTTGCATTTCAGAGCCAGAATGCCTGGGTTGAAACCCTGGCTTTCCCACTCACTAGCTGTGCGAATTTGGACAAGTTACTTAAACGTTCTGTTGCTCAGTTTGCTCATCTAAAATGGAAATTATAATCCTGTCTAACTGAGACATTTTCTGGGCATATTAAATGGCTTAATATAAGCAAAACACTTAGATGAGTATGGGAACATAGTGCCATGTAAGTATTAACTGTTACTATTGCTACCACAGACATCATCCAAATTTTTGCAAAGTTTTGATGAGTAAACTTTCTAGACTTCTAGCAAGTTCATTTGCTTCTTGCAGCTCTTTCTGGCATTAGTTTAGGCTATACATCCGTGCTTTTCTACCTCAACTACTACAGTAGCCTCCTATGTTATTCTCTTGTCTTTGGTTTTGACCTCTGTCCCTTAGTTTCCTCTGCCCCCAAATTATACTTCCTAAACAAGTAGCCATCATTTCTTACCCACTTGATATCTTTCAGTGGCTTCTCTTTTTTTTTTAATAAAGGAAAAGTTAATCAAAATGTTGTAAAAATCCATTCATGATCTTGCCTTTATTTCTCCTGCCTAATTGCTTGTTACCTTTGAAATTTCACTCTGCATTCTTACCAAAACCAAAAATACCTTATTTCAGATTCTTGAATATACCATGTTCACTCTTCATTACAGGTTTTCACATGTTCTATTTCTTCTGGGTGGATTATTTTCCTCCTCACATTTTGATTGGCTTGCTCCTATTCAACTTTCAGGTCTGTTTCAACATTATGTCTCCAACACCAACTATAGGCTCCTGTGGCACCATGCACTGCTCCCTGTAGAGCACTTATCATATGGCAAGCCAATTGCCTGTTTGCAAGTCTATCTTTATCACTAAACTGCAAGCTCTTTGAAGCCAGGGTACCTATTTAACTTTTATGTTTTTTTATCCCAGCTCCTACTGGCATAAAGAAACAACTGGCACAGAGGGTGTGTTCAACGTGAACAGACTGACTGAATGACTTATCATGAACTAAGAAAAGAAACCTACCATATCTAAAGTGTAACAAATAAAAAGCATTAATTCAGGAATGGGAATTATGCTCACATAATTTACTCTTCTAGGTAATAAGTGGCCCAGCCTGAAAAATACATTTTAAAAAAGAAATAGATAAATTAATTTTTTAGAGAATCGTAGTTTATTGAGGGAATGTTATAATGTGAGGAGAAATTATAGCTTTTATTTTTATAAGTGCCTATATTTTCTAGAGGTACTAAACTATCCTTTTTTTCCCAAACAACCATCCAGTAACACACTATTGTTACACCCTTTTTACACATAAGCTAACTAAGGAAAGAGATTATTAAGTAATGGAAATTGGATACAATCCAATCTTGGCCAATTCCAATCCTACAGTCTTAACCACCATGCTAAAATCCACACTAGCACCTAATACACTACTCACAATAGCAATTGAGGACTGCTAGCAAATATTCTGGAGCCAACTGGGGTGAAAAAGTGATATTTTGCCCTATCTGATACATTGACATCCTACCCCCTTACCCCCCACAATAATTCTATTCTATGCATAAAGCATTTGAGAGTCAGACAGATAAAATGGAATGGCAAGGCAAGACCCTCTACCATATTTTTCACTTAATTGTTAACCAAAATAAATAAAAATATTTTCTTAATAAAGGTAGATGTAAAAATTTTGCCACCATTCAATGAAAAATACAATTCTTTCCATTCCAAAAATTGTTTACCTTCTTAAGAGCTTAGCAGTCTCTCCACAGAGTCCTTAGCACTACCATCAAAATTTACAGTCAAGTATTATATAAATATATATGTATCTAAAATATGAAAAAATCTATTGCACAATGCGGTTTCATCTAACTTTTCTAGTGATTGCTTTATGACAGTGATCTACATGGTTTGAAAATGTAATGTGACAAAAAATATATTTGCTTTCCATCCCAAGGACATTCTTGAAAATGAGCTGTAATATTTCAAGAGTTTTATCCTTGTGAGTAAAATGTTAATAAATAGATAAATCTTTAATACTTGCCAAGTCATGAGCTTTTATTCAGTAGAAATAAAAGAAGAGCATGATGTCTGAGTGGGCTGTACTAGACTATAAAATGTTTTAATTTTGTCACCACTATAGAGTTTAGACCAATCTGAGAAGGTATGCTTGGTCAAATGTTGAAGGACAGCACAACTGGAATAAGTTTCCAGCATGAGTCTATTTAGAGAGTCAGACAAAATAAGCCACCCATACCAGTGATGCAATGTGAAATCCACATTAAAATTCTCTCTAGAATGACCTGGAGGAATAAAGTGACTAGCTATGAACCATCCTTCTGCTTACATACTTCCTCACATTAGAGGATAGAATATCAATTAGGCTTAAAGAGAATATTTCAGAAAAGAAAAAAATGTTCTTCAATAGACTTACTAATGGATTATTTGAGACAAATTATTCAATAAATATGATACTGTTGATTTTGAAAATAGTTTTCTCTAAAAGTTATATCTGTATTTACATGTAATTTAAAAATGTTTCTGTAGTATTTGAATTGTGCATATTTTGTAATAGCAATAATAAAAATAATACATAGTATTTATTTAGATGTTGCTAAGTACACTAAATAATTTTCCTGTACTTAATCCTATCAACAACATTTTGATACAGCCACTATTATACAACCATAATAAAAGCATTACCTACATGAAATTCCCATAATACCATGACATGATCTTATTTTCATAACCAGTGTTTCAAAGATTATGAAGCTGGTTCAGAAAAATTGAATAACTTGTGTTAAAATTCATACTAAACAGAGAGATGAGCCTGCAACCCAGGGTCTCCTGACCTCGGAATTCCTGCTCTTAACCACAGGGCTTTCCATCACCTTATCCTATATTTAGTTTAAGTAGTGCCGTTTCCCAGGTTCATATTGATCATAAGAAAAACTACAGGTTACTACAACCATTCTTTGTTTAGACAAACCACTGCCTATGAATTCCTCCTGTATTGTTTGTAAGAATACATCATTCACCACCCATACTTTCTCTTTCAAAGGAACCAATATATTATCTAATTATTTTATTATTTCTTGGATGGTAGTCATAAATCAGTAAACCTCAAGTTAAACCCTGTTTCCCACAGTTACAACATCATATATTAAGATTACAATATTGGAAACCCATTTTGAGCCATAAAATATATTTTAAATGTTCCCCCAAAATAATTGAGTAAAATGACACAAATATCTGCTTTTAAAAATACTTTAGACCAATCATTTAATATAGTTGCTCTGATAATATATTTCTGCATAAGCTGGACTGGTTTAGACTTCTTAAAATAGGAGTTCATTTAGGTTTGTTCTGATGACAATGTTTCTGATAAACTCATAGCAAGTGTAAGCCTCTATTGCTCCAAGATGCAGCATATTTTGTTCAAAATCAGGATCTTTAGTCTCACATTTATTTTTTTTTTTTCAGTGAGTGTCAATATGTTTCTCAGAGTGTATTTGAATGGTAAATGTTAGAATAGAGGTTATTTTTGTGAAAGCTTATTGAATGATCTCTTCGATGAAAATGAACAATTAACAATGACTGGCTTGCATCAGCTTCTCATTGTTACAGGATATTTAGCTCACCTCACTATTTAATTATGCATTCTGCAAATATTTCTTGAGCATCTACTGGGTGCCAGGCACTATTCTTGTTCTGGGAACACAAAAAAATACAAGATCTACCCTTCTTCTTATAAATGTTTTATTGGTCACAGGTGTTTGTAAACACAGATGATCCATGACTTACAATGGTTCAACTTACAATTTTTTAACTTTATGATGTTACAAAAGCTATGTGCATTCAGTAGAAAGTGTACTTGGAGTATCCATTCAACCATTCTGTTTTTCACTTTCAGTACAGTACTTAATAAATTACATGAGATGTTCAACATGTTATTATAAAATATGCTGTGTTAGATTAGTTTTCCCCACTCTAGGCCACTGTAAGTGTTCTGCATACTTTTAAGGTACACTAGGCTAAACATTGACATTTGGTGGGTTAGGTATACTAAATGTCTTTTCAACTTGAGATATTTTCAACTTACGATGAGCTTATCAGTACACAACCCTCTCGTAAGTTGAAGAACATCTGCATGAAATTTGGTAATTACTATGAAGAATTTTTAAGAGTTAACATTGTATGACTTTTTTTCTACTCCTTTTTCTCAGTGCTAAGATTACATACACCGTCTCATTTACAGAAGCACACTTCTTAATAACTCCTCTATTTAAGGCAGCCAGAAGCTTTGCACCGTCGTATATGAAATACAAAGAAACAAATCTGTGAGGGAGAGTGGGGAATGAGATAACCTTAATATCTGAAAAATGTCATTATGTCAAATGCCTTTTGTAGTTCCATGGCTTAATGAAAATTTATCTGAGCTCAAGGATACCTTTACTATATCAAATTATTTAACTCTGTTTTAGACAGTCTGTAGTTTAATAATCACTTATATCATCTTCATGTCATGGTAAAAGGTAATGGGGACAAAACATGTGTATTCATCAGCAATAATTATTACAGCAAAGATTAATTTCTACCAATAATAATTAGTCGAGTTGATAATTAATGACCACAGCATACCTACTACAGCATTAAAAAGGCAATTATGTTACTCACTGCTACATCTCATCTGTATCATCTAGCAAATTATAATTGTAAATGATAATACATATTGGGGACATTATTGCTGCATAACTAATTGAAGATGTATTTTTAAGCCATGATTCACCGACTGATTTTATGCAAAAGATATAATGTAAATAAAGGATATAAATGTAAATTTATTGCCATAAATTTACTGCAGTAAAATTGAAATATCCTATCTTATATTAGAGAATGTATATACATGTATTTGTTAAAATGTAATAGATGTAACTCTTATTCCATCTAGAATTCAGAATTACTAAGACTAGCTAGGGAATAATCCCATGGAATTTAATTATTTGTCATAAACTAAATATAGAAGTAGTCACATTTGAAAGATGAGAACATTGAGAAAAGCAATAACGAAAAGTAATAAATAATAGAAATCAACTAAAAAACATGTGAAATTCGAGCACATAAATAAAAACTATGTAATAATATTCATATCTCTTCTACCTTTACAAATGCATATTTTACCTGGAAGGGGGGCGGGTACTAAGAAACTTTAAAATGGAAGGAGCATGACAAATATAAATTTTACTTGAAAATGCAGATATAAATAGGATAGGCAATTAAGAAGTAGATATAGAGATATAGCAATATATCTATATCTAGATATAGAGATTATATATATATAGCTATATATATTTTTTTTCTTGTTTTTAAGTTTGCCTTTCTGGGGGTCACATCTAGATCAGTATAATTTAGTGGTCAGCCAATGGTCCATCAGAAGATTTTCTTAAATGCCTTTCTTGTGTATCTACCACCTTTCAAAGGGTGATAAGGCACATCCAAACTTCAGGCAATTTTCAACACTTCTTTAGCTTTCACTTCTTGCTTCTGCAGGGTTCTGCTCATTCACATCTGCAAGGTCAGTCAAATGTAAATGACTAATACCTCCTTTCCCATGTCTTCCCTGGACTTAGGCATAGCCTTTCAGTTAGATCCCCATGAATGTGTTGCAGCATTTCAGAATTTTCTGTGGTCAACTGATTCTCTGGGATTTCTTTTTAAATCTCTCCCCAGCTTGTTTTCTCCAACTCAACCACAGCCTTCAGTAGCTGTGATGTTGCCAGCAAACTGCTATTGTTTTGGTAATGCCACAGGGTTATCTCTTTTCCATACTGAACTGAGCTCTGAATCAAATTAATTGGCCACAGCACCCAGGAAATAGAGGTTTTACAGCTGTGATTTCTGACAAAACATTCACTGTTCTGTGGGAATAGTGCTTTTTTATATTTTTTAATTATAGTTTAAGTTCTAGGGTACATGTCACAATGTGCAGGTTTGTTACATAGGTATACATGTGCCATGTTGGTTTGCTGCACCCATTAACTCATCATTTACCATGAACTCATCCTTTTTTATGGCTGCATAGTATTCCATGGTGTATATGTGCCACATTTTCTTAATCCAGTCTATCATTGATGGACATTTGGGTTGGTTCCAAGTTTTTGCTATTGTGATTAGTGCCGCGATAAGCATATAGATATATAGATAGATATTTCTATCTATATCTATATCTCTATTTAGAGAGAGAGAAGGAAAGAGAGAGGTTGTGTATCTCATATATGAAATGCTTGGGACAAAAAGTGTTTTGGATTCTGAAGTTGGAAGGATTTATAAATATTTGCACTATCTATACCAGTTCAGCATTTCCAATCCAGAAATTGAAAACACTTCAATCAGCATTTTCTTTTTGCATAACGTCAACACACTCAAAAAGTTTCAGATCTGGGAGCATTTCAGATTTCAGATTTTTTTTATTAGGACTACTCAACCTGTATAGTACAGTGCTTAGTGACTGCACACCGAAAGGAATACAGAATCTACAGGATTAGTTCAGGAAAGTCACTAAACAAATAGGCAGAAGCAAGAAAAACAACAATAAAAATTTTAAAAATCTAAGCAAGAACAAATCTTGAGGGTTGAAGACTGATACCAGAATGGCTACAATATAAATATTTTCAGTTTTTAAAAATGAAACATGCAAAGAAAAAGGAAAGCATGACACATTTACAGCCAACAGAAAATGTCCCTGAGGAGTCCCAGATTTTGATCTTAGAAGACAATGTCTTAAGTTATTGTAGGTAAGTTCAAAGAATTAACAAGACTATGTGTAAAGCACTCAAGAAATGTAAAGACAATAATGCCTTACAAAATACAAAAATCAGTAATCACACCTATACTAACATTGGAATGATACAGAGAAAAGTAGCATCACCCCTGCAAAAGGATGCAACACAAATTCGTGAAGCATTACATATTTTTCAAAAAATGTATTTTTAAAAATTAAAATAGAAATTATATATATAAGAACTAAATAAAAATGTTTACATCTCACCAAAAAGATAATATCAATAAAGTATATCAAATTTATATTTGCTTTAAAAATGCAGATATAAATTGTGAACTTAAAAAGATGAATAACAAAAATATGAGTGTCTCAACACTAGATTTGTGCTGGCAGAAGAGTGAATCTACAAACTTGAAGATAGGTCAATAGAGATAATCTAATCTTATAAGCAGTACAGGAAATGAAAAAATGAGCAGAACCTCAGAGAATTATGGGACACCATTAAGTGTACCAAAATAAACAGAAGTCTCAGAGGAGATGAGAGAGACACGTTGGCAAAAAGACTGGAAAATTTCAAAATTTTTAACATATTAATCTACACATCCAAGATCAATAAACTCCACATAGAACAGATTCAAAGGCCCACAGCTAGAATGGTCAGAGTCAAATGATGTAATTCAAAGACTTTTTTTTTTTTTTCCTTGAAAACATCAAGAGAAAATTTACATCAATTATCTGGAATCTTCAATAAGATTAACAGCTGACTTCTCATGCAAAACTATGGATGTCAGAAGACAGTGGGTAGCATGCCCAAAGTGTTGAAATAAAAATACTGTTGAGAATTCAGCTAAACTCGCCTTCATAAATGAATATAAAATTAAGACATTCCCAGGATTTTTAAAAAGAGTAATGGAGATTATTTGTTGCTAAAAGATCTGTTCTACCAAGAAAGTTTTAAAAAAGAGTCATTCAGGCTGAAAGGACACTTGAAACCACATGAATTAATAAAGAGCACCAGTAAAGTATACTACATAAGTAAATATAAAACACAGTATAAAAATATTTGTTTATCACGGTATTAGTTTGTTCTCACATTGCTATAAAGAGTTGCCTGCCACTGGGTAATTTATAAAGAAAAGCAGTTTAATTGGCTCACAGTTCCACAGGCTGTACATGGCTGGGGAGACCTCAGGTAACTTACAATCATGGCAGAAGGTGAAGAGGGAGCAGGCACATCATACATGGCTGGAGCTGGGAGGAAGAGAGAGTGAAGGGGAGGTGTTCTACACTTTTAAATAACCAGATCTCATGAGAACTCTATCCTGAGGCAGCACTAGGGGGATGGTGCTAAACCGTTAGAAACCATTCCCATGATACAATCACCTACCACCAGGCCCCACCTCCAACAGTGGGAATTAGAATTCATCATGAGATTTGGGTGGTGATACAGAGTCAAATTATATCAATAACCCTTTCCTTATCCTATCTGTTTTATAAAAATAATTGCATAAAGCAATAATTATAAAACACCATTGATAGGTTTATAATGTATAAAGATTGTAGGACAATCACAGTTTAAAGAATGAGAGAGAAATAAGAGCATATTGGAGCAAAGATTTTTATACCTTTGACATTTAGTAGTAACTTGAACTGGGTTGTTTAAAGTTATGAGCTAACTGTAAACACCAGGAAAATCACTAAGATGATAACTAAAAAAATATAGGAAACAATAAAGCAGTGAAAATAGTACACTAGGAAGTATCTGTTTAACATCAAAAAGGCAGTAATTGAGAAATGGACAAAAAAGACATAAGGCATATATAGAATACAAATAGCAAACTGCCAGATGTAAATTCTATAACTTCTACTTTATAAATAATTAAATATAAATTGTTTAAATACTTTGCTCAAAAGGCAAAGATTGGCAGAGTGGACAAAAATGTGTGATCTAACTAAAGCAGTCTGCAAGAGACGTGCTTTAGATTCAAAGACAAATAGGTTAAAACTAAAAGAATTGAAAGATATGCCATGCAAACAGTACCAAACCACAGCTGCACTGGATATATTAATATCTAATATAGACTTTAAGACAAAATGTATTACTAAACACAAAAAGTCATATTCTATAATAAGATCAATTCATCAAGGAGATACAGCAATTGTAAGTATATATGTACCTAGCAACATGGTCCTAAAAGATATGAAGCAAACACTGACAGAATAGATGGGGGAACAGGCAATTAAAAAATAATAATTAGACTTCAGCAACCCTCTTTCAATCATGGATATACCAACTAGGCAGAAGATAAGCAAAAAAAAAAAAAAAAGACATTAACAACACTATAAACTAACTAGACCTAAAAGACATCTACAGAACACTCAGTCCAACAACTGTACAATACACATTCTTCTGAAGCACACATGGAACATCATCCAGGACACATCATATTCTAGTCATAAAACAACATTCTTAAAGAGAATGAGGCAATGAAAGCAAAAGAGAAATTAGGAAATATTTTGAAATGAATAAAAACAAAAACGCAACATATCAAAATGTATAGAATCCAACTAAAACAGTGCTTAGAGGAAGACTTGTAAATGCTTACAGGGCAAAAGAAAAAAATCAATATCCTAACCTTCCACTTCAAGAAATCAGAAAAGAAGAGTAAACTAAATCAAAAACAGGAAAAAGGAGGAGATAACAAATATTATAGCAGAAACATGGATAATCAGTAGAGAAAGCCAATGAAACCAGAAGTTTTTCCCAGAAAAGATCAACAAAAATGACACATTTTTAGCTAGTTGACCAAGAAAATGAAAGAAGACTTAAATTATCATCAGGAATGAAAAAAAGGGACATTAATACTAGATTTGTAGAAATAAAGAATTATAAGGAAATATTACATGGCAAATATAGGATAAGTTAGATACAAATGCACAAAATCCTAGAAATAATAAACTAATTAAGACTAACACAAGAGGAAATAGAAAACCTGAATAGACCTATAAAAAATAAGAGATTGAATTAGAAAATTTTGTAATCTATGAAGTAAGGCCCTGGCCCAAAATACTTCTCTGATTAATCTTATGAAACGGTTAAAAAGATAATACCAGCTCTTCACAAGTTCTTACAAAAATTAGCAGAGGACAGAATATTTTCCAACATATTCTATAAGGTCAGTATTACCCTGATTGAAAATAAAACCAAAAATACAAGCAGGGACATCACAAGAAATCTTCAGACCGATATCCCTTGTAAATATAAATGCAAACCCTCAACAAAATATCAGCAAACAAAACCAACAGGATGATAAAAATAATTATACACCATGACCAAGTGTAATTTATCCCAGGAATGCAATGTTGGATTAACATCTGAAAATCAATCAGTATACTGCAGCATATTTTAGACTAAAAAACAAAAATGCTCATATCAATAAATGCAATTGCAACATACGGCAAAATCTAGTATTCTTTAATGATAAAAATATTCACTCAGTATGAATACATAAAAACCCCCTCCACTGTATAAACAGAATACATGAAACTGCACAGGTAACATTGTTCTTAGTGGAGAAAAACTGGGTGTTTTCTCTCTGAGATCATAAACAACAAAAGGGTGTTTACTCTTGCCATATTTATTCAGCTTTGTACTGGAGGTTTTAGGTGGTGCAACTAGGAAAAAAAAAAAAGACAAAAAGTAAAACTGTATTTGCAAATTAAATGATCATATATATATAGAAAAAATTCTAAGGAATTCACTGAAAACTGTAAAACTAAAATGAATTCAGCAATGTGGCAGGACATAAGATTAATACGCAAAAATTAATTATATCTCTATACAGCAGCAATAAAAAATACAAGAATGAAATTAAGAAAGCAATTTCATCTACAAGGCATCAAAAATAATGTGACAAAATAATACATTTGACAAAAAACGTACACTGATAACTACAAAATATTATTTTAAAAATAAAAGATATAAATGGAAAGACAACATACATTAATGGATTAGAAGACTTAATGTTGTTTATATGAAAATACTTTCCAAATTGACCTACAGATTAAATGCAATCCATATTAAACTCCAAGTAGCCATTATATTGTTCCCAGAAAGTGATAGGCTGGTTTTGGAATAGAAGTGGAAATTTCCTGGCATGGAAATGCAGGGATCCCAAAGACAGCCAAAATTATCTTTAGAAAAACAGAATAGAATTGGAGAGCTTATACTTCTCAATTTAAAAACTTAATTATCAGTTATCAAGCTACAGTTATCAAAGCAGTGTGGTATTGGCATGAGGATAAGCACACAGAACAGAAATGACAGTTCAGAAATGAATCCTCACATTTTTGATCAACTGATTCTCAACAAGACAATTCAGTGGGGAAGAATTTTCATTTCAACAAATGATTGTGTCAACTGGATACCCATATTGCAATATAATGGGTTTGGCCCCTATCTTATACACAAAAATTAAATCTAACTTGGTGATAGATGTAAATGTAAGCTAAAATTATAGAACTACTAGAAAAAAAGTTAAATTGTTCTGACCTTAGCTTAGATAAAGCATTCTTGGATATGGCACCCAATGCACAAGTGACAAAAGATAAATCAGCCCTGATCAAATTTAAAACTTGTATGCTTCAAGGGGAAGAATTAAGAAAGGGAGAAAATGCACAGAATGGAAGAAATTATTTGCCATTCATATATCTGACAAGGGACCTATATCCAGAATACATAAGAAGTTTGATAATAATGAAAGGTAGATAACCCAACTGAAAAATGAGAAAAATATTTGAACACACATTTCCCTAAAGAAGATATACAAATATACAGATATACTATTACACATGAAAAGATCCCCAAACATTCCCAGAGATTCAAATGAAAACCACAGTGAGGTACCATCTTATGTCCACTATGATGGCTATAATTACAGAGATGGAAAATAGTGATGAGAATTTAGAGAAATAAAACTTTCATACACTGCTGATGAGATTGTAAAATGTTCTGTTTTAGAAAACAATGGGGAAGTTCCTCACAATATTAACCAATGAGTTACAATGTAACACTGCAATTCCACTGTCAGGCATATACCCAAGAGAAATGAAAACGTATGTTCACATAAAAACCAGTGCACAAAAGAGGAAATAACATAAATATCAAAGAATAGATTTTAAAAATACAGTGCATCCATACAATGGAATATTATTCAACAACAAAAAGGGATGAAATACTGATGCATGCTACAGCACGGATGAGCCTTGAAAATATAATCATACTTGAAAGAATCTAGTCACAAAAGACCTCTTATTATATGATTCTATTTACATGAACTGTCCAGAATAAGCAAATCTTTGGATAAGGAGGGTAGATTTGTTGTTTTCTGAGCTGGTGGTTGGAGGAGGGGATGGGAATGGGGAGTGGCTCTAATAAGTGGGCAATTTGGTTTGGTATGAAAATATTCTAAAATTAAATTTTATTGATAGTTGTGCAACTCAATGAATGTATGAAAAACCAGAGCTATACACTTTAAATTGGCTACTTTTATAATGTCTGAATTATATCTCAATGTTTAAAAAAATAACCACCAGCATCCCCTCCAAAAAATGGAAGAAAAATACAAAAACTCAGAGGAATAATTTGTAAATCCTCAATATGTTTTTTATAATGGAATGAATGAATAATAAACTATAATAATAAACTCTGTTTCATCATAAAAGATCCTATGGTTTCCTCTCAGTCTAATTCATCAATGTCACTTAAAGTATTTATAGGGAAAAATTGACAGAAAGCATGTCACTAAGAGTCTCAATTACAGTAAGGATTTGACCTCAGGAGAAAGTTTATTTGCTGTTTGGTATTTTTAGAAAAGTATTTCATGCAAGAAAATTCTGATTGCTTTGGTGTATTGCATGTTGCTAAAATGCTGAGTGGCAAAGTTTTCATACCCATGGCTCTTTCTTTTCAAAAATAAATAGACCCAAATTTCCATTTCCATCAACGTTGTGATGGGAGGGAGCCCTCTGACAATTTGATTGAGTTCAGACCGTAAAGGACAAGGAAAGAAACCCTGAAAACTGAAAGCCTTTTAGCTTCTGAGAATCATTTTCTATTTAAGTTCAGTATTGAGTGTAGAATTTGTGTTAAGCCACTGGCGATCCATTCAGAATGGGTGGGCATTGGCCTTAGTATGCATAGATGATTTCCAGTTCAATTTCATTTCCAGGCTACATTAGAATGCTACAAATCTAGCCTGGAAAAATCTATCAGCTTTTGTAGTGTTTCCAGAAGACTTTTCAAAGAACAGTAAGGTCAAGTTGAAAGTAGCCTTACAGTGAGAAATACAAACAGGACAAATAGGAGGGTGTGTAGATATATGAGTATAAAATCAACTGACTTGTATTCCCTGATTATCTCATTTGCTCTCTCACCTCACTTTTGCATCAACTTTTGAACTAAGTCTGTAAGTTACTCCTCAAATAAAAGATTAAAATAATAAATACATTTCATTTTCATTATCCTAAAGGACCCTAAATCTTTTCTCCAAACTTGTACTGATAATATACACCTCGGGTTCATTCATCATGTTACTTGATATATTATGAAGATAAGTAGGTTACAGACTTTCTATAGAAATCAGTTCTTTATGCAGATCATTTCTGTGGTGGTGCACAATAAGATAAGACATGCTTCTAATCCAAGGTGGAACCATGCACAAAAGGGAAAACTGTTTATGGTCACCAGAAGTGCCCCCATCTATTAATGATGATGACAATAATAATAGCCAACAATTATTGGGCATTTACTGTATGTCACAGCTTGTCCTAAGCTCTTTAAGTAGAAGTTAATACAATAACTTTAGGAACTAGGATGACACATTAGGAAGCTGAGACATACAGGGTTTCAGTAAGTTGTTCAGGTTACTCAGTAGGTTTTGAAAGCAAGATTGCAATTGGAGCCGTTGGTCTTGAGAGCCTAAGTTCTAAACCACTATATCTAGCCCTATATATTGGGAGCAGATAGTGTCAATTTCAATAAAGTTAATCTATTTTTAGATAACGTTAATCTGTTTTTTAAAAACCTATCAGTTGCAAACAGCTAAAGGTCATCCTATGCCATTTGCATTTTTATACAGGATCACAGAGTGAGAAATATATGATATATATATTACATCTATATATGAGATCTATATATAAAAGATTCATATTTTGTGATGTATTTGACATATGAATATATGTCAAATATATTTGAGATATATATATTTATCTCATATATGAGATCTATATATAAAAGATTTCTCTGGGCGCAGTGACTCACGCCTGTAATCCCAGCACTTTGGGAGGCCGAGGCAGGCGGATCACCAGGTCAGGAGATTGAGACCATCCTGGCTAACACAGTGAGACCCCGTCTCTACTAAAAACACAAAAAAATTAGCCAGGTGTGGTGGCAGGTGCGTCTAGTCCTGGCTACTTGGGAGGCTGAGGCAGAAGAATGGTGTGAACCCAGGAGGCGGAGCTTGCAGTGAGCTGAGATCGTGCCACTGCACTCCAGCCTGGGCGACAGAGCAAGACTCTGTCTCAAAAAAAAAAAAAAAAATTCATATTTTGTTTCTGACACAAATATATGTCAAATATATTTGTCATGTATTCATATATATTTGTCAAACATACATATTTGACATATATTCGTATATATTTGACCATAAATCTGATTTGGGTAACTTCATTACTTAGTAGAAACAAACAAGTAACCTGTAGTGTTTAAAGTACTTAATGGGGAGTAAAAAAAAAAATTAACTTTTATATATGCCTCCCTGGACTTTAGATTCCTCGTCTATAAATGAGACAGATTGACTTCAAATATCCCTAGAATGCAATAGCCCTAAAATTGTTTTTATAATCTACTTCAGTTGCCTACATACATTTCCTGTGCCTATTTTTATAAGGTTTTTATAAGAGATTTTTTTTTACAGATTTATAGTAGTACATAATATATTAAAAAGTATAATTATGTGTGGTATATGTTAAATATGTATATTTTCCATCTTATTGTTAATATTTATTTTGTGCTATTTTGCCATTTAGAAATTTAAGTAATTTTGTATGGTCAGGTTTATCATTTATTTTCCTCAAGTCTTCTGATTCTCCTGTTACATTTCAACAGATGTTTCAAATATAAATTGTTAAAATTACCCTCTTCTACTTTATGGAGTGAAATTTTTAACATTTTAATCTTTTATACATTCAGAATGTTTTATACAATATGTAAATTAGAGATCTATCTAGCTTTTGAGTAGCTAGCCAGTTATCCCAGTATCATTTAAAGTTTCTAGCTTCTTCCCAAGTGATTACCATTAAGAAAATACAACCTTGACCATAAACTCTGTTCCCTCATGAACTTAAGTCACTTTATAAACCTTTCATTCTGTTCCATGGAACTGTTCCTTTATCCCAGCACTAGTATCATAGTGAATAGTAAGTAGGAAAGATCTCCATCTTTACTTAGGGTGAAAGAAAAGCAAATTAAGGTAACATTGAGATTTTTCTATCAGATAGACAAAGATTTATACTTTTAATAAAACAAATGTTGGTTATAATGTCAAAGCCAGTCACACCAAAAATTTCGATGAAAATAAAAATTGTGCAATGAGGCAGCATCCATAAGTAATGTAAATGTTCGTGCTGTAACCTCACAGTGATTTGAGGTCCTGCTGGGTAGTCCCATGATCCTTTCAAGGGATTTGTGAGGTTATGGTGCTTCTCATAATACTAAGACATCATTTGCCTGTTATTTTTTTTTCTCTGTAAACATTTGCATTGAAATTTCAAAAGCAATGGTGGTAAAATGGCTGTGACTTTTAAATAGGAATGGAGGCAGTGGCAACAAATTAAACTAACAGTCATTTTTCTTCATCATACAGTTTCATATACAAACACAGTTTCACTCATAATGTCCTTGATGAAACACTAAAAATTATCTTATTAAAACTTGACTCTGGAGTACTTTGTTGTAATATTTTATGTGATGAAGTATGAGGTACGCATTAAACACCTCTGTTGCTTAGAGAAGTATGATGGTTGTTTTGAAAAAAAAAAAAAAAAAAAAACTGATATTAACTGGTCCAGCCCCTTATTTCATGCAACATCATTTTTACTAGACAGAATGACTGACAGACAAACTATGGTTATGCTGACATGAATATTGGAGAGATATTTTTTCTAAAATGAACAAAGCAAACCTGTCACTTCAAGGAAAATAACTGATGCTATTTGTTGCCAATGATAAGATTTGAGCTTTCAAGCAAAAATTAGAATTTTGGAAAATTATATCTATGACCAAGAGCATGACAGCTTTCCAGTCCTGTAAAGGATTTTCTGTGGTGATATTAACAAATATGAATTTTTTTCATATTATATAATGAAGCGTGTAAACATTTGGAAAACCTTATTAACCCAGGAAACCAATATTTTCCAAATACTCATGAATTTGTTAAGAGGACCATTTCAAATGCAAAACACACAACTACATTTTATTGTAACTGAGTATAAAAAATTAATTTGATTTCAGATTTCACATTGCAACTAACCTTTAAGAAACTTCCATTCATCAAGTTTTGGTGTACCATCAAAGAAAAATAACCACAGTTTTCCAAAAAGGCTACTTAAGCATCTCTCCTTTCCACCTTTCTAGCTATGCAAAGCCGGATTTTCTTCATCTACTTCACTAACATCAATACATTGAATGCAGAAGCAGATATCATGATTCAGTTGTCTTCTGTTAAGTCAGACATTAAGAAGACTTGCCAATGTTTAAATGATGCCACTCCTCATTTTTTTCATAAGACTATGTTAACAAGTGCCATGGTTGTTATTTCAAATAAATTAGCCAATAAATAATTTTTAAAAGTCTCAGTTTTATAAAGCAGTAAATATTGATAGACATACCCTACATTTTAATAGGCTCCTTGCTCTTCTCAATAACTGATGAATGCAATAATGTGTAACTCAGAAATTTATAAAACTGCAAAAGTTTTTTTAAATTAAGGACTACTGAGGTAGAAAATTACTAATAAAAAAATCACCTCAGATGAGTGCATAAAATTGAAAATGAACTAGTAACTGGTAAATATTTGACATTTTTTCTTTTTCTCAGTGGAAACTTTTACTGTAGTTATTTTAATTCTACCCCACAGATCTACACCGGGTGCAAGGAGAAGATAATCTTGTCTTTTATTTTTATTTTATTTTTTTTTTATTTTATTATTATACTTTAGGTTTTAGGGTACATGTACACAATGTGCAGGTTTGTTACACATGTATCCATGTGCCATGTTGGTTTGCTGCACCCATTAACTCGTCATTTAGCATTAGGTATATCTCCTAATGCTGTCCCTCCCCCCTCCCCCCACCCCACAACAGTCCCCGGAGTGTGATGTTCCCCTTCCTGTGTCCATGTGTTCTCATTGTTCAATTCCCACCTATGACTGAGAACATGCGGTGTTTGGTTTTTTGTCCTTGCGATAGTTTACTGAGAATGATGTTTTCCAGTTTCATCCATGTCCCTACCAAGGACATGAACTCATCATTTTTTATGGCTGCATAGTATTCCATGGTGTATATGTGCCACATTTTCTTAATCCAGTCTATCGCTGTTGGACATTTGGGTTGGTTCCAAGTCTTTGCTATTGTGAATAGTGCCGCAGTAAACATACATGTGCATGTGTCTTTATAGCAGCATGATTTATACTCCTTTGGGTATATACCCAGTAATGGGATGGCTGGGTCAAATGGTATTTCTAGTTCTAGATCCCTGAGGAATCGCCACACTGACTTCCACAATGGTTGAACTAGTTTACAGTCCCACCAACAGTGTAAAAGTGTTCCTATTTCTCCACATCCTCTCCAGCACCTATTGTTTCCTGACTTTTTAATGATGGCCATTCAGACTGGTGTGAGATGGTATCTCACTGTGGTTTTGATTTGCATTTCTCTGATGGCCAGTGATGATGAGCATTTTTTCATGTGTTTTTTGGCTGCATAAATGTCTTCTTTTGAGAAGTGTCTGTTCATGTCCTTCGCCCACTTTTTGATGAGGTTGTTTGTTTTTTTCTTGTAAATTTGTTTGAGTTCATTGTAGATTCTGGATATTAGCCCTTTGTCAGATGAGTAGGTTGCAAAAATTTTCTCCCATTCTGTAGGATGCCTGTTCACTCTGATGGTAGTTTCTTTTGCTGTGCAGAAGCTCTTTAGTTTAATTAGATCCCATTTGTCAATTTTGGCTTTTGTTCCATTGCTTTTGGTGTTTTAGACATGAAGTCCTTGCCCACACCTATGTCCTGAATGGTATTGCCTAGGTTTTCTTCTAGGGTTTTTATGGGTTTAGGTCTAACATGTAAGTCTTTAATCCATCTTGAATTAATTTTTGTATAAGGTGTAAGGAAGGGATCCAGTTTCAGCTTTCTACATATGGCTAGCCAGTTTTCCCAGCACCATTTATTAAATAGGGAATCCTTTCCCCATGGCTTGTTTTTGTCAGGTTTGTCAAAGATCAGATAGTTGTAGATATGTGACATTATTTCTGAGGACTCTGTTCTGTTCCATTGATCTATGTCTCTGTTGTGGTACCAGTACCATGCTGTTTTGGTTACTGTAGCCTTGTAGTATAGTTTGAAGTCAGGTAGCGTGATGCCTCCAGCTTTGTTCTTTTGGCTTAGGATTGACTTGGTGATGCGGGCTCTTTTTTGGTTCCATATGAACTTTAAAGTAGTTTTTTCCAATTCTGTGAAGAAAGTCATTAGTAGCTTGATGGAGATGGCATTGAATCTATAAATTACCTTGGGCAGTATGGCCATTTTCATGATATTGATTCTTCCAACCCATGAGCATGGAATGTTCTTCCATTTGTTTGTATCCTCTTTTATTTCATTGAGCAGTGGTTTTATAGTTGACTAGAACCAGAAGATACCTTAGGATAGAAGAATGAGTATATTCAACATGTAGGGACATTTTGCCCAGGTATAGACTGGGAGCAGAGGCTACCAGTTGTCTTCTAGTATCTGTGAGGTATCTCCCAATATCCTACTTTCTCAACAATAAAGTCCATAAACCCAAACTGGGCAAATGGGCTGCCAAAAATATGTTATTTGTCAACCATTTCTGGAGCTAGATATGACCCAAAAATGTAAGCAAGATGGTAGCATAAATTCTGTAAATCTGGAATGTGGATGTGATATGTAGCTATCTTGCAAAGTGAGGTGGAAACCACCTGTTAAAGATGGTAGCACATAAAAGGAGCTTGGGTCCCTAAGGATAATAGAGTCACCACATTAGTCATGGTCTGCCAATATTTATGTGAGAGGGAAATAAACTTCTGACTTGAAATTTATCTACCGTGAATGACTTGATACATAAATGGTGTGAAACTTATCTACCGTAATTTGAGATTTTCTGTTATGACTAATCTTAATTTTAAGTGAGAAGTGACTCAGCAGTCCTGTTAGAGAAATGGAACTCTATTTTCTTTGCTTATTTGTTATCTTTTTCTACTGTCAGTGCTATTACATTCTACTAGCATAACCAGGGGAATTTTTCAACATAGTAGATTATGTTGGCGTTCAGCAAATATCCCAAAGTATGGTGGTTTGGCATGCTGAGTTCTTTGAACCAAAGGAGGACCAAGGTCTGTCCGATTTTCTCCTATGCGCCTGTCTCTTGCTCCTCTTTCTTTCCTGAAGTGTAAGGTGGGGTTTCTCTGAAGTTTCCTTATCTGTCAAATGATAGATCTCAATTTTCATGAACCCGCTACCCAGCAATCTCATTAATCAGGGAAGGGTGAGTCCAGGGAGAAGAAACTCCATGCCCAGACAGAGGTTGTCACAGGCTGTCACCTATTCCTTAGATGGGCTCCTCTGATACCTGAAAGACTATTCTATGCATAACAAGACAATCTTGTTCGCCATGCATTTTCTCCCCTCCCCCTTGCATAACTTGTGTCATTGTCACCACCACAAGGGCCCCAAACTCCTATTCCTTGCTGTACCTCGGGATATTATATAACTTCAATCATCTGGCCCTTCTTTGAATCTCAAATGTTGTGGCACTTCCATGCATATGCACATAATTAAAATGATTTTTCTCCTGTTAATCTGTTTACTGTCAGGTTATTTCATAGAGTCAATTATCAAACCTTCTGAGAGTAGAAGGAAAGTTTTTCTCTCCCCTACAATTATGATTGAAGGTGAGAGTGAAAACTCAATTTTTGGGGGGAAAATTTGGTAATTGTATTTCTAAAGGACATGTCCAGAAATGTCCTAATATTTTTTAACTGGCTGGAAGATTTCAGAACTAATTCACACACACACACACACACACACACACACACACACACACACACACACACACATTTTGCTTGATTAAATAAAGCAAAATATAAGTTAATGATTACTCATTACTCTGGCAGTAACTAAACTAAAATTACAGCACAGGAACTGAGCTAGGTATGATTTCTTCACCATAAAACTGAAAGAAAAATCTCAGGACCCCAAAATCACTAAGCCAAGGGAAAAGTCAAGCTGGGAACTACATCGGGCAAATCTGCCTCCCATTTTAACTCCTAAATAAGATAGCTAAAAAGATAAAAGAGCTACATACCTCCCTCACAATTTATTCACAAGGAAATTTCTTATGGGCCTCAAGATATTTACCTTAGAACAGTTGTATTGAATTTCATCCTGGCCATGTAAACTAATAGCCTATCTTCACAGGTGTGGGACAGAAAGTCATCCCTCTGCTCTTCTGAGACAAATACATACCAGATTGCTTTCTCTGCCCTATTGTTTATGTTAAAAATGCAGATTCACTGAGCCAGACTAAATTGTGTATTCAGTGAAAGGCTGATCAAGGACTCAACAGAATGCAACCTCTTTTATCTCTTATCTACCTATGACCTGAAATACCACCTCCTCACCTTTGAGTTGTCCTGCCTTACTGGACTGAACCAATGCACATCTTGTACGTATTGATTGATATGTCTCCCTAAAACGTATAAAAGCAATCTGTACCCTGACCAGCTTGGGCACACATCCTTAGCATTTCCTGAGGCTGTGTCACGACTGGGTCCTTAACCTTGGCAAAATAAACTTCTTAAATTGGTTGAGACCTGTATCAGATATTTTAGGTTCACAAATAATCTATAAAATGTATCATTAGAAGATATCTGGCTGGGTGTGATAGCTCGCGTCTGTAATCCCAGCGCTTTGGGAAGCCAAGGCAGGTGGATCACCTGAGGTCAGGAGTTGAGACGAGCCTGGCCAATGTGGTGAAACCCCATCTCTACTAAAAATACAAAAAATAAGCTGGGTGTGGTGGCAGGCACCTGTAATCCCAGCTACTTGGGAGGCTGAGGCAGGAGAATCCCTTGAATGCAGGAGGGAGAGGTTGCAGTAAGCCAAGATTGAGCCATTGCACTCTAGCCTGGGCAACAAGAGTAAAACTTTGTCTCAGTAAAAAAAAAAGAAAGGTATCTGAGTAAAACACAACTCAACTCATTCTTTTTTCCAGATGAAGATGCTTAGAGCCAAAAGGAGAAAAACACATGATCACAAGATTATTTATAAATCATTGACATGTAAAAGTACCAATTATTAATTTTTTAGCACAATGTAAGCAATAAGACTCACTTAGGATACTGATGGCATTTTCTTTCTCTCTCTCTTTTCTTCTTTCTTTCCTTCTTTCCTCTTTTCTATCTTATCTTGTTTTTCTTTCTTTCTTTGCTCAAGCCCCTACTGCCTTTATCAGCAGAAAAAAACAGCAGGTTTCCTTCTGAATTGTTGTAGAATTACATGATCAGACTCAGTTCAAAGTGATAGTGAGAAGATGAGCAAACCTGATCAACTCACTCACTGATGCCACTTTTTCTCTCTTCTCTGACACACAGATGTTTTCTTTGATGTATGGCTTTTCCATGAGGATTGTAATTATATCAGTTTATTTAAAAACACTAAAGTTTAGTGGCAAGTCACATCTGAAAATACAAAACTTTGTATTATGTTTAGTAAAACATAAGGAAAAAATTCATTTATTTAATGCAAAGATAGTTATTTGATTCTTCATTAACAATAAGATAAAAAATTTAGATTTTGCTTTAAGGCTGATTTTAGGAGTCTCTGGAACCTTCTGAGATCTATCTTAGCTAATTTTCCTAAATGATGTCTTTCTAAGTGATTGCTTTACCAAAAAGATACCCCTACTTATGTACACAATCCTTTCAGTAGATGACAGTTATACTTTAATTTAATTCATTGTATCTCTGCCCACTACATTGATCTTTTGTCTATTTCTGTGCAAGGTAACTTATTTTGATATTTTATATCATGAATCACTATAAGAATTTAATTAAATTGATATATTAACTGTGCTGTAATTGCCACTGAAGTATTGTGAATGTCAGGCTACTCTGCTGTCATCCCAAATCATGACTGGAAATAAAATACTGCAACTCAGATTATTTTCTTTATCAAGAGAGGTATACAAAAATATATAAGCCAGAGATACCCATTTTGACCCAGGATCTGGAATTAGAGGTTTACCTGGTTTTTTAGATAGAAATGATACATATTTTACAGAATATTTGATTAATAACATGTAATTATTTCTTTCAATCTGTTCTGTTTCCATGCTTAGTGTTCTTCTGTGTTCATGACCTGATCATTAATAAATTGCCTGCCAATATTAATACTGCTCACTTTTTGACTAATTTATGCAGCTTTTAAAAAATATAGATTAGTTCCATTTCAGTTTTCACTGAGAAGATTATTTTCAAAATCTTTAATTCACTTTAAAAGCTTCATACTACATGTAATCAATACAAAATTTTTATAAAAATAAAATACCCAATTTACGAAAGTCATCACATATGAAAATATAGTAGCTATGATTGTGCACCTAGAGGTATTTATAAATGTGGCAGCATAGATACAACATAATAAAATTCTAACTGAGCCAGCGTAATTAAGATAATTAAACTTGCATTTAATAGAAGAGAGCATGTTCATACAGTATTAATGCTTTGGCTGAAACAGTAACATTTTATCTTGCTTAATAAATGTAAGTTTAAGTATTTTGAATATGTAATATTTTGTTGTATTCAAAATTTGTACCTTTGCAATCAGATACAAAAACAAAACCAAAATTCACAATAAGTCATATTAGGTTGAATCAACTATCCTATATTAAAATTCATATTGACATAATTATAGCCAAAATTCCTTCCAAAAATAAATGGAATACAAAGAATTTAGACATTAATAGGCGTTAATATATAAAGTTTTAATTAACCCTTTAATAGCTTAAAACCATTTAGTGTCTTAAAATTTTAGTTGGCATTTTCCTCTTCAACTTTATGACAGGCCTTATTAATCTGATGATATTTTCTCTCTCTCAACACCCAAAACGGTGAACTAATAGCTTTGTAAATAAATATTTGGGCATAAATGAAACACTAGATTGACGACTAAATACTAAAAATACATTTTTTGTGTTTGAAGTTCTATGAGAATAATCTATTTTTAGTATAGAAATCTATTTTTTAAATTATTTTGGAATTCTTTTGTAAATTCTAATAAAGTTTGTCTTTTAGAACAGTTTCAGATTTACAGAACAATTGTGAAGATAGTACAGAGTTCCTGCATATCCCATATACAGTTTTGTCTGTTGTTAATATCTTACATTGCTACGATCACAATAACACTGAAATCTTAGATTTCCTTAGTTTTTACTGAATGCCCTTTTTCCACTTGAGGACCTCTTCCAGGATACCTATTACTAGTGGTCTTTACTTCCTAACTCCTCTGGGCAGTGTTGGAGCTCAGAAAACAATACCCCAAAATGAAAGCCTCAGAATCACCTTAGAAGCAAAAAATTTTTCTCTGCCCTCCTTGCCCTCCTGTCTCTCAGCCCCATTCTCCCTAAGGCTACCTATAGAAACTAGTATCCCTCGGCCGGGCGCGGTGGCTCATGCCTGCAATCCCAGCACTTTGGGAGGCCGAGATGGGCGGATCACGAGGTCAGGAGTTTGAGACCATCCTGGCTAACACAGTGAAACCCCGTCTCTACTAAAAATACAAAAAAATTAGCTGGGTATGGTGGTGGGCGCCTGTAGTCCCAGCTACTCGGAGGCTGAGGCAGGAGAACGGCGTGAACCCGGGAGGCAGAGCTTGCAGTGAGCCGAGATTGTGCCACTGCACCCCCAGCCTGGGCAACAGAACGAGACTTTGTCTCAAAAAAAAAAAAGAATCCCTCTTCACCAAGTCAAGTCTTAGAAACCAGAACCTCTTATCGCCAAAGTCAACCAAAATACCTAAAAATACTACTCCAATTATCTCTCCTCATTTTTGTCTAAAAACTGGCCATATAAAAGTTATCTTTTTAAGATCAAACTACCTTGTTTGACTGTGGTTCATAAGACTCCTTTTCCAGTGAGGGTCCAGCCCATCACCCAGAAGGAAGGAATGAATGCTCAGGCCAAGAAGAATCCAGACAGACAGCCTTATTGGGTTCCCCACTCAGTCTCTTAGGATTAGATCATGCCATTTTTTGTCCAGTCATAGTTCTACATGGCTGTCCATATTTTGTTGAACCTAAGCATAAAAATGGACAATTTCCCCTGAATCTCTGGGTCTTCAACCTGAAGGCTCCCACATATGCACATTAAATAAATTTGTATACCTTTTCTCCTATTAATCTGCTGGGCCAAGCCCTTAGCTCCTACATCAAACATTCCTTGTTTTGTATGACCTTGATTGGTCTGGGTAGTACTGATCAGGTGTTTTACATAATGCTACTCCAGAAGTTATCTGTTTGATATTTTTCTCATGATTAGACTAGAGTTACATGTTTTGGGGAGACCACAGAAGTAAAGTGCCATTTCCATGACGTCATATCAAGGATAGATAATATCAATGTGATTTATTATTGTTGATATTGACCTTGATTACCTAGCTTAGGTGGTATTTGTCAGTTTTCTCCATTGCAAAGTTACTGTGTTTTATTTTATACTTTGAAAGGAAGTCACTAAGTGCGGCCCAAACTTGAGTTGAGAGTTATGTTCCACCTACTTAAAGGCAGAATATTTACAGAAATTCTTTGGAATTTTTTTGCATGGAAGACATATCTATTCTCTATGTATTTATTTAATCATTTATTTATATTAGTATGCAGGAAAGTTTAATTTTAAATCAGTAATATCTAGCGCCAATGATAACTTTTAAAAGGACAGATAATTCAAAATTCCTTATGTTTCAACAGGCAATATGATTTTTCAGTTCTAGCATATGGTTTACCAAGTTGTCCCTGGGACTATTACATACTAACACTATACTACATTTTTTTTTAAAGTCTTAGGCTCCTTTTCTGTTGATTTTCCCTTTCATTTTTGAACTACATGTATCTTTGCCAGCAAAAGAAATAGATTAAAAAATCCACCCTCAGTTCCTTTTTGGAAATCTTTCGGAAAAGGTAGTTGGAGAAAGCCAGTTTTACCTAAGAGTAACTTCGTTTTCTCTCTTCTTGACCAGTACATTCAGTTTTTCTCCTTTCAGTAAAACTATATATTTACTTTATTTACTCTTTATTTGTGGAGCCTTTAACATGTGTTCAGTGCTGAGTGTAATAGGTAAGTTTGCTGTGTTTTGTTCTCATATAACATTTATTATAACTAACTTTGGTTTGTTCATAGATAAATTGAGGAAAGAAGAGATTATAGTCAAATCTATTGCATGTTTTTAATTATGTGGCCACTAGAAAGTACTTCACCTTCCTCATTTCTTTTTACATTTATGTCATGCACCCTAGTTCAAATACTACACATCTTCCAGAAGACTATAGAATGTTCAGTTCTAGACTCTAAAAGATCATGAAAATCATAACTAGCCAGTTACAGTCATCTGGACAGAAATCTAGAGATTTTCTTAGGCACAGATATTCCAATATTCATCAATCATAATAGAGTGGTATAAAATCAGACTTCAGTATTATTTGCACATGTAAAAGACTGACATATGTATAATAAGGGAAAGGTAATGCAATCCTTTGAGATATGCTTGCATCTTGGATATATTTGCAGCCTTCACAAAAAAAGGGAACTATAAGTGATCATATGTGTTTGCCACCAGAGACCCCTAGTTTCTCAGATAGCAATTCAATTCAAATTTTCCATATGTTAACAAATAATTTCTTTTTAAAAAATGAGTTAAGGGTCTTCTGATTCTTGGCCAAAAAAAAAAAAAAACCTGCTCCTATATTAAAAATTTATGTTCACTACTGTTTAAGAATCTACAAAATCATGCTGTGACATATGATTATTAATATAGACTTACACTTCCAAGAGTACTCAACCACAGGTTTTATGAAGATGAATAAATGTAGCATTTCCTGCACTTTAGTGTTATTCAAAAATTAGCCATCAACCATTGAGTGAACCAATCTGCAGCAAATATAGATCAAATTGAAAATTCAAGTGTAATAAAACTCCAGAAAGATCCCACTAGGGCAAAATATTTGTAAATCAAATTTCACGCATGTTGTTGAGCCCAAATATTTTGCTTTTGAAAACATTATTGTATATTAATATCCTGATCAGAAGTGTTATTCCCCAATGCTACTAGGTCTATACAGCACAATCTTACTTAGTTGTCTTTGAAATTTTGTGTGATTTGAATACGTAAATGTCTCTTTTACTTATAGTAGTTCTATAGCCTTGTGTATCACTTTCTTTAGAAAAATATCTTATTAGGTATCTAGGTTAAGACAGTGTCAAAATAATAATATTAAAAACATTTGACATTTGAAGAATTAAGCTGAATTGCACAGAGTATCAAATGAAGAAGAAAATACTTTACCTAAATACCCATGAAATCATTAATAAAATATTGTGGATGGATAGAAAACCATAGTTTCTAATTTTTATTTCAAGATCCATTAACTATATAATGATATACTTCCTACCTATAGTAATGTGAGTAATGTGATTTTATAGATTGCATGTAATGAATCAAATGGCAATAACAGCTATTTACATATTCTTGAGCTAGCCTATGTTTAAATAAATATTTTCTACACTGTTTTGAAGTCATTCACATAGGTTAATTAGTAAAGGAAGCAGTCTTGAATCAGGGTATGATTAGGAAATATAATATCTACCTATCTATCTAAATGCTGACGTTTGTTTCATTTTAAAATTTTTATATAGTGTATCCCTAATTATAGCTACAAAGATTGAACAGTGTACTCATCAAACAAAGACTATCATTCTGTGGGACAGAATAGAGCCAGCAAGTTGACTTCTGTGAATTATGCAAACAGAAGAGTAGAGAACAACTAGGGCCTAGTAAGCAAGCCCTATTCAGAAGGAAAAGGGGAGTGGGGAAAAAGACTCTGCTGAGATAATCATTAAAGTTGGGAGGACACATTCCCATGGTGCATCTCAAGGAGAACTAGTTTGTTTTGGCTTGCCTCCTCAAGCAGAAATTTAAGTGTGAATTTAAACATGGCATGCTGAGTTTGAGGAGGAGCTTTTTCCCTCTTTGCTGAAGAGTAGCATTGGGTAGAGGGCAACATGTCATTGATTTTGAAGCTCTGATACACTTTTTATACCCTTATGGTGAATAGTAAGTAGTTTAACGCTGTTTACAATAGAAACTTTATGAATAACATTAATAAATAGAATGTTTGCACTGCTGCTTCTCTAACTTGACAGCATGTTGCCACCTGCCCCTTAATACCTTTGATTAACACAAAACTAAAGTCCTTATTAAGGAATAGAGATAGCAAATTTATTCTCAAAGGAAACATTTGTACACTTGTAAACTTATTGTACATATGTCAGATTTCTAAATTAATATATGTAAGGTTCATAGCGTTTTGGAGATTTGAAAGATGTCATATTGATGAAATATTTCTAGAAAGTACTATGTTTCATAATACTTGGAAAAATAAAATTTAATAGAGTTATTAGAAAATGGTCAGTTCAAAGTAGATAACTCTGGATAATAAGAATAGCAAAGCCACTCCTAGAAACTCATGCCTATACTATAGGTGTGGTACACTCAATTTATAGACCATGTGACATCTAAATTTCCCACTGATGATCTATATAATGTAATAAAAATGGTAGTTAATGAATTTCTGGAATCCATGAATAAAAAATCATGATACAGCTTTTGGAATGACAGAGTCAAAATCTAAATGACTTTTGTGAAAGGTAAAAGGCAAATAAAATGTTTTTCTGTAAAGATATGTGAGAAAAATCAAACGTTTAACATGAGATAGGAGATGAAAAAAAGAAGGGGAGGGGAAGGAAAAATATACCTACTGTATGGAGTATTCAATGTGTGTCAAGCTGAAAGGATTTTACACACATAATTTCTAATCCTCATAACAGACCACAAGGTCAGTGTGATACTCCTTTTTTTTTTTTTTTTTTTTTTTTTTTTTTTATGGAGTAGTAAAGAGTGACTCAGAGGAAGTTAATTCATCCAGAAAAGGACAAGCTTCCACCTCTGTTGGGTCTGAACGCAGGTATATTTGAGAATTTAGTTGATTGTGCTCTCACAAGAATTCAACTCTTTCTCCTCAGTAAGCATAATTCGGCGAATAAACCAATATTAATGTAAAAATAGTGAAACAGTTTTTCCACTAACTTTAGACCAGTCAGAGTTTTCATTGTATGGAGTTCTTAGTTCTAATCTCAACAATCCAGAAAATATGGAAAGATACATAAAGGATTCAGAAGAATATTTTAAAAACAATGAGAGAAATGATAAAGGATTATTGAAGAGAAATTTAAATCATAGGAACTGTGTTGCCTCTATAAGATCCGAGTTCACATAATGTTCTTTCATAATAGCAGTAAACTCCAGTGCTTTAATTCCAAAATACGTGATATTCCACACATGACTTCTACAGACCTTTGTCTTAGGGAAGATATGGGCTTGTACAAGATAGAGTAAGAAGAAAGCTCTCCAGTACTTGAAGCCTAGATACACCCAAGAAATTGATTAGCAGCTCACAACACTGTGGTCCATGTGGACAGCAAAGGAGAAAATTCTTTGAGCGCTGTTGGCATGTTACTCTGTCTCTAATGGAAGCAAATTATATACTTTCTAAAGTGACAGTATCACTCTAGTAATGTGCAGATAAAGTGTTCCAGTGAAATCTAATAGCTCGTACTTGCCAGAATCATTATTAAAATAATTGCTTCCTCCTACTTTTTTTTTCCTTTTTTGGGAAAAGTGCTACTTCCTGTGGCAGTCAATTTTTAAAAACAAGGTAACAAACTATAGCAGGACACAAACTACAAAGGCAGTGCTTCCCTCTCTTTAATAATTCTAACATATGCCTGCTAAAATAACACTGTGTCCTGGAAAGCAGCCTTTTAATAGAACGTTTGTGGATAATTGAACTCCTGCTTATTGTTCAAAAGGTCATAAGGTTCCAGTGAGCCCTTTTTCTTTTGGTAAATTATTCAGCTTGAGTATTTATTGGCCTGTCAAAAGGAAAGTATTGTATGAACTGTCTTTGTTGCTCTTCAGTGTTTCCTAATTTGATTGTGTTCCTTTCTGTGCATAACGCCAGCAGAAAATTTCCATTTCTTCTTCTCAAATTCCAGTACATCTTTGCTGTTTGCTATATAGATCAGCCTCATAGATCAAATAGACATAAATTAAGTCAATGGAAAAGAATTATAATACTGATTGAATGCAGAGTTTTTGTTTGATTTGTGTTCCAAGCCTGATCAGATCATTGTTTTTATTAATATTATTTCAGAGCATTCCTTAAAAGGAATCTACAATAGAAAGAATGGGGCAAATTTTAAGGGAATTGCTAGTATTAGGTTATCTATAGTTATCTATACTACAATAAAAGCAGTATTCCACATCCTTGATCTTACAAACTTAGTGCCTGCACGATATCTACACACTTTACTGTAGTCGATAGATCAATTAACCCCAGTTCTGAACAAAATTTGGGGCAAATTGGGTAGTTCCAGTGCTTGTACATCTAATTTTACTGTCCATACTTGTTGGCCCTTCTGTACTATTTTCTGTATCCAAAGCTGGCTGAAGGAGAATTACTTAGGTCAAGATAAAGAGGGTCATAAGAAAACAAAGAGTAGCTGAATTTCAGAAAATATATCCCATATACTGCTCTCATTTTCTTCTGACCACTGCGATCCTTACACAAAACACCTACGATTTTTGCTTGCTTTCAGATGACATGGGATAGTCTCTTCTGAATGCTCTGTTTTTCTAAGTGAAAAGCTCTCTCTTCCTATGGACAGAAATTGATCACATTGGTTATGCCTGGACTGGATGTCACATTAGTTCTTCATTTAACTTTTACAACAGTCATATGGGTTAACCTTCTTACAGATGAAGAAGCAAAGATACACAGAATTAGTTCACTTTCCAAAGATACCATTTCTCATAGATGACGGGGCTGTGATTTTAACCCAGATTTGAATGACACCAAGGTTCAGACTAATTTATTTCCATGCCACATGAAGGAAGGGTTGTTTTAAGACTTAGTGAAACTGGGTAGGAAGCATTAGGTTCTAAAGAGTCAATCAAGACATGAGGTACCACTGATTCAATTCATCTAGTAGGTATTGACTCCTGTGATAGCACAAAGCTCACCAAATGCCAACTCCTAATTCTAGTTCCCTTACCCTTGTTCATTATTCAAGTCCACTCTTTCCCCTGCCCTCCGATTTAGTCTTCTGTTTCTTTGTCTAATGGCTACTAACTTGGCTGAGTTCCTGACTTCATTCCCTCTTTTCTTCTCAGGTTCTATGTTCTTGAGCCCTTGGCTGCCTGGATTCCTCTTTGCTACTTAGCTACAATAGTCACAAACAGCTGTGTACTCCCAACAAAGTATTCATATACTTCCTTGGCATTTCAAGTGCTGGAGTTGACCCATTAAGGCCTAATACTCATTAATCAGAAAACTTCTGCCTGGACTCAGCCAAGCCTAAGTTGCTGAAATTGCAAATATAATCTGCAATGTGTTTCCAAATCTATGGTTGGCAACATTTTACTCTAAAAACCTCAAAACGGCCTGGCGCGGTGGCTCACGCCTGTAATCCCAGCACTTTGGGAGGCCGAGGCAGGCGGATCAGAGGTCAGGAGATCGAGACCATCCTGGCTAACACGGTGAAACCCCGTCTCTACTAAAAATACAAAAAAAATAGCCAGGCGAGGTGGTGGGCGCCTGTAGTCCCAGCTACTCGGGAGGCTGAGGCAGGAGAATGGCGTGAACCCTGGGGGACGGAGCCTGCAGTGAGCAGAGATCGCGCCACTGCACTCCAGCCTGGGTGAAAGAGCGAGACTCCTTCTCAAAACAAAAACAAAAACAAAAACAAAACCTCAAAACACATGTTGTAGGTATTCTAGTTAATCTGGAAACCAGCCCTACATGGTGTAAAATTATATGTTTAACAGTTGTCATTTTTTCCCTGGCCTATCCTCCTTTTGCTGGATTCCCATCTCTTCTCCCTTGGTACTTCTAAATTGTGAACCTATGCAGTGGAATATCCTTTGGGCTTTCTGATTCTGACTTGGTTTACTAACCTTCACCTATTCTCCCGAGATCCCTGGCTTTGAATAAGCAATGGAATTCTAATTTCTGCTGAGTCTAAACTCTCTTTTTATTCTGGCTATCTATCGCTACAAAGTACTTCAAAAATTAGAATATTAAAAGCAACCATTTTTATTTTTTCTTGTGATTTTGTACATTGGGAATCTGGGGAGAGTTTGGTTTTGATTCGACTGTTTTGCCAGACATTGTCTGACATCCCTCGTTAGCTTTCAGCTAGTAGATGGGCTGTCTGGAGGGTCTAGGATAGCCTCACTGAGAGTCTGTTCCTTTTGCAGCTTTGGCTGCAAGGCAGAGATTAGCCAGGACTGGTGATCAGAGTGTCTGCTCATGCCCTCGCTAGCAAGAGGTTCTCAGTGTGTTTGAACTTCTAAAGTGGAGAATCACAGCTCCTAGAGAAAATGTTCCCAAGAGATATGAAGCAAAAGCTGCCTGTTTCTCATATCCTGGGCCCTGAAACTGCATTTCAGTGTCATTTCTGCTGGTGTCTATTGGTCAGAGAGGCATAACCTCACTAAGATTCAAGAGGAAGGGACATATATCCAATTTCTTAATGGGATGAGTATCACAACTTCTATGGCTATATTTATTCTGCCTTACTTCCTATTTCCTGTGTCTGTTTTCCTCCCAATCTTGGTCTATGTGTTTCTGCTCTAGGCCTGAAATCTAGACTCAGTTTATAGTAATTGATAAAATCCCTTAGTTCTAGTTTAATTGTATTCATTCGTTTATTAATGAACCTTTTTAGAACAGATTTTGTGGTTGGTTATTACTGTACAAAGCAGTACAAAAAAGTAATTTTCAAAATATGGATTTTGTTGCCTGGCTTTTAATCCTGCATCCTCCATTTGTAAATTGCAAAATCTTGAGCAACTTACTTGTGCCTCAATTTCCTCTTTTGTAAAATGCAGATTATAATGTCTATATTATGTGGATATTGTAAACATCAAGTGGGATAATGTATACAAAATACTAAGCATAGTGTCTTGTACACAAAAGCAGTCAAGTAAAATAGAATAGTGGCTATGATTAGTAGCTGACATGGTTTGGCTGTGTCCCCACCCAAATCTCATCTTCAGTGGTAGTTCCCATAATCCCCATATGTCGTGGGATGGACCTGGTGGAAAGTAATTGAATCATGGGGGTGGTTTCCCCCATGCTATTCTCATGATAGTGAGTAAGTTCTCAGGAGATCTGATGGTTTTATAAGGGGCTTCCCCCTTCGCTCTGCTCTCATTCTTTTTCTTGCCACCTTGTGAAGAAGGATGTGTTTGCATCCCCTTCTGCCATGATTCTTAAGTTTCCCAAGAGGACTCCTCAGCCAGGCTGAACTCTGAGTCAACTAAACTTTCCTTTATAAATTACCCAGTCTTGGGTATGTCCTTATAGCAGCATGAGAATGGACTGATACAATAGCTATCACTATCACTTACTATGTGAACCTGAATTAGCCACTTAATATCTCTGGACCTCCTCTTTTATATATAGCTTCATATTCTGTATAATTTAAAAAGCTGGATTGTTTTTTCTTATAGTTATGGTTTATAACAGTGAAAGGATACAAATTAAAATCAGGAAAGGAAAAAGACACATGAGGAGAAGTTCGAGAGAAAGTAGGCAGAAGTTTCCAGGTATATCTTCTCAGTGGAGTAAAAGAGGGACACATCATTAAGATAAACTAATCTGGTCATATTGGCATAGTATGGCCCAAGGCCTGAGGCTCACAGAAGCATTCATATCAGGTAGAATATTCCAAGGGTTCAGAGATTATCTCCCAGGAGTGTGAAAAGAGGTCTTTCCTTAAATGTGCAGGTTTTGAGTAACTCAAGCCTGCTGAATTTATTCTTTCCTTGCCACACACTAATATAAAATGTTAATAAAAGGGAAATTGAGTGTAGGGCATGTGATACATCTGTACATTGTTCTCAAATTTTATGCAAATCTAAAATTGTAATTCTAAATCCAACTGGAGCAATAGGTTATATAAGTTGATAAATATTCATGCTCAAAGTATTTTAACAGTTTTCTTCATCATTATTTGTTTATAATCAAAAGGGATTGCATTGTAAGGGATATTGTTGTTTGCCTTACCCAATACATTGAAAATTTTTATTATCTTTTTGATTGAATTTTTTCTCAGCAACACTTTATAATAGTCAAAAAGTAGAAAAAATCTAAATCTTCAGTAACATATGGATAAATAAAATGGAATGTTATTCAGCCATAAAAAAGAATAAAGTACTGATACATGCTACAGCATGGATGAAACATGGAAACATTAAGCTAAGGGATAGCAGCCAGTCATATAGGACCAACATATTGTATGGCTTAGATGAAATGTCCAGAATAGGCAAATCTAGAGACGAAAAGTGGATTAGTAGTTTCCAGGGGAAATAGGATTGACTGCAAATGGGAATTATAAAAATATTCTAGATTTAGACAGTAGTGATGATTGCATAGTCTTGTGTACATACTAAAATCATTGACTCTTGTACACTTTTAGAAGGGTGAAACTTTAAAAATTATTTCTGTATATTGCATATGTAAAAATTATATTTCCATTATAATATAAAATTATATTTCAATTTTTAAAACGTAGCTCTTACAAAATTTCAAGTTAAATTTTCATAACAATATGCTCTGGATTTTGTACCCTAGATGGGAAGACGTATCTATTATTTTTTTAAAAAACGTAATTCTAATCTAGTGTACCCTTTATAAATCTTTAACCTCCTTTCTTATTCCATTCCACACACACTACATTATATTTTATCTTTATAACATATCATAAAGATTAAGAAATTAGGAACTCTTCCTTTTCTCAGATAGTCTAGCTTTGCTGCAGCAGTGAAATTCTTATTATGACTATCATAACTTAGTAGGTATTTTAACATGAGGATAAAACAGATTGAGTAACCCAGTACTATAGACAAGAAATAGAATCCAATTGCTAGATTTCTACACCTCTCTGGTTTACAGCTTGATAAATTATTGCTATTATTAGTCAAGCAATAAATCTCGACCTAATTGGAAACAACATGTTTGAATTTCTCGGTTGCTTTTCTTTGTTTTGCGTGATTACAGAATCGTGTGTAACCAGTGATATGATTATAATTACTTAATGTATGCAGGAAATCTGAACATTGTTTAATATAGAAAACATTGAAAATCCCCTTCTTTAATGGAATTTGATAACATATATTGTGTTGTGACAAACATGCTTTATTCCTCTAACAACAAAATTTGGATTATTTCCCTGAAGTGAAGTACAATATCTATGTATCTTGATTTAGGGATGGTTTCATTTCTAATCAATTATTTGTATCTTAATTTTTGCTGGCATCAAAAGAATCTATTAAAAAACTTTAAAAATTATTTCTGTATATTGCATATGTAAAATAGCCTTAATTGAGCAGCTTATCTTCCACTTGCAAATATGTGAAAATACGAGTATGTAAAAATAAAAAGAATTCTTTATCATTAGAAGAATGTACTTATTATTCTGAATGTCGTATGAGAAATCCTTTTTTGTTTTTAATTGTAGGAATCCAATCCAAGCACCTCTGAACAGCTGCAGCATTCCAATCAAAACATGTTAGCTAGTAATATCACTTACATATAAGCAAAACAATGTTTATCTTTGCTTTCTGAATTCAGAATGTTAGGTTATCTTACTTGTTTAAACTTGTTTGGGAGAAGATATGGAGACTAAGCCTGTACATATATGTACATATGTTCATCTTCTCACAGGCCTCTGAGCTTTTGGTTTTCTTATTTCTTAGAATCTAGGTTCTATTTGTAGAAGTAGGTGCTGTACAGTAAAGAAAAGGGGTTAACCTTTGACTGTTTTGGTATGTTCCAACTACTATTCTTAAATCACAGGCAAATTATCATTTCTGGTTTTAGTCTATCTCAGAAAAATAACATACACCAAACACCAAGCTCAGCAGGATTTTAAGTAGTCGAATATAACCAAGTAAAACTGCTTTCACCAAATTATGACTTGATAATTGACATGGTGCTGGACTGTAGAAAAGACATGTTGTGTGTTCCTTTGGAAAAAGTTATCTGTGAATGTTCTGTTGCATGAAAAGATACTAAATAGTTGATCATGTAGTGATTAGTAACACATGGTTAACAGCTAGTAAGAAGCAAGGTAGATTTTACTTTCAACTTTTTATTAATGTTACCTCCTCTACTTAACTCCTTTGAATCACCATCTCTGTTTATTCATTTCTTAGTCTGAAATTCACCAGAATGGCCCATTAAATTTTAGAATATATAAGGGCATAAGTGAACTGCAAAATAAGAGTAGGTTTAACTTAAAGATTAAAGCGGAATGCAGTTTTTCCCCTAGATTTTAATTTTTGCTATATTTTTCCTTAAGGGTTAAAAGACTAAAAATATTGTAACAAGATAAAATAATATGAAAAAAAATCCTTGTTCTTCCTCCCCTGCCCTGTTAAATATCATATATTATTGGAAAAACAGTCAGTCTTAACAAGCTTCAGCACCACGTGTGTGGGTGTGCGCGTGTGCATGAGTGCACATGCGCACACTGTTACACTAAACTGTATTCGTTATTAGCTAATTCAAGTAAATGGTTACATATCCATAGGTGTCCTGAGTAGCCCGAAACAATCTCCTTACCTCAGGATGGTGATTCTACATAGAAACCCGTGGCAGGGGAAGCAGGAAACAACTTTCTTTTAAAGAAGAGAATGTATTAAAATAGTATAAAGCTAAATCAAATGGAATTGTTATGACGAATAGTTTGGGAAGTTAAATAATCTCCTTTTCCTATTTTAGACTTGCATAAGTTCAAAATAATCGTTAAGATATTCACACTAAATTATTACCTATATAGTATCTTTTAATGCAAAAATATACGGTATAATTGAATATATCACTTTTATTGAATGTATGCCTTTCAATCTCTTTTAATAATCTCTTTTAATAAATGCTTACAAGGCTTTTGTTTTATGAGTTTTATTCCTTCTTGAGTTGAGAACACAGTTTCTTAAATTTGACCATGAACATTCCATTGAGAGACTGATGATAAATTCACACATAGCCTCCCTTTAACTGACGGACTTAAACTTGATCCATGGATTTGCACCACGAACTTCAAAAGATGAATCACTGCTGTAGATGTGATGGCCTAATTCTTCCAAATGTGGCTCAATATCAGTGGTAGCAAACTGGGCAGCATCATCAATTTCTTTCCTCACCTCAGTCCCAATTTCCTTTAATTCTTCCACAGTGGCGAGCTTGCTGCTTACAATTCTATCTTGGAGAATCATTATAGGATCCCTCTTACTTCTTACTTCCTGAATTTCTTCTCGTGTACGATAACTGACTCCAGGATCACTCATACTGTGTCCATGAAAACGGTAGGTCTGCAGCTCCATCAGTATGGGCCCCTTTCCAGATCTACAGTAGTCGGCTGCAAATTTTGTTGCCTCACGAACACACAGAACATCCATTCCATCGACCTTTAGCCCAGGGATAAAATTGCCCCTCTTGTAGTAATCAGAGCTGGCTGCTGCTCTCTCAGTAGATGTTCCCATTGCATATAGGTTATTCTCACAGATGAAAACACAAGGTAATTTCCATAAAGCTGCCATATTGAAAGCTTCGGCTATCTGCCCCTGATTCGCAGCCCCATCCCCATATAAAGTCAAACAGATCTCATCGTTTCCTTTATATTTACAGGCTAGAGCAATGCCAGCGCCCAGGGGGCCCTGCGCACCGACGATGCCATTGCCCCCATAGAAGTTCTTGGTATACATATGCATCGATCCTCCTTTTCCTTTAGCACAACCTCCTCTTCTTCCCGTCAGCTCTGCGAGAATGGATCGGACAGAAAGTCCCCGAGTATAGCACATACCATGAGCCCTATATGATGTGATGACGTGGTCCGAGGGGTTTATGCCGGCCTCAAGGCCCACGCAGCAGGCTTCCTGACCATCACACAGGTGACAGAAACCGCGAATGAATTTCTGTTTGTACAGCTGATCTGCCTTCAATTCCATGCGGCGAACAGTCAGCATCATCCTGTAGTATTTAAGCCCCTCCGCCCTAGTGAGCACTGTAGTGACAGGGGGACCCTCTTCCAACAGATAAAGATCACATTGCTTAATTTCAAATGTAGCGTCATTTGAGGAGTTACGGGATGCCACCAGAACTCTGCGAGCTGATTTCTGGGCAACTCGCCTCAACACGCGGGAGATGAAGGCAGCCAGCATATTCTTCATGGAGTGCTGTGGATGGCAGCGGCGTCCCGTCCCGTAACGGCCGCCTGAAGGCCTGGCCTCGGCTCCGCGTCTCCTTCCGGTGCTCCAATGCACGTGGCGCCATCCGGGCAGTGCACACGGGGGATAGAGGCAGGTCCTGCACAGCACTGGGACATGGGCCACGCAGTCTGAGCTGACTGATTTGTACAGTGCCTGCCAGCTGTAAAGACTAAAAGTAGTTTCCTTTTCTGGAGGACTTGGGCAAACTACAGGGCATCCTAATTAACCGCCGTCATTGCTGAACCTCAGTAATCTGAGTCTCTTTTCCCTGTTAAACTCTGGAGCAGTGTATCTCAAGCTTTCCCCACAAGCGTATCAAATAGAAGAAACGAACCAACTCAGTCCCTAAGGCACACGAGAGTTCTGAGAGTTAGTCCAAAGGTATTTCTTCCTACCAATATTTCTTCAATGTCTTGTTTTTGATCTTTAAAATAGGTGTGAATATTTATCCTGCTCCATAATGTGCCATATGTATTTTAAGGTAACAACAAAGCTGTAAATTATTTGTTGCTTAATTAACTTTAAAAACAAAACAGGAACACGCACGTTAACCAAAACCCCTTTTAAAGAAAAGTCAGTACTCTCAAATAATATGCCACATTTATCCTGATGGCGTCTAGCACCTGTGACACTTGAAGTGGGGAGGGAGGATGTATACAAACCTCAGCCTGAGAATAACAATTTAAACCCAGTAATAAACTTTGCTTGGTGTGGAAAATTGGAAGCAGGGAGAGAGGGTTGAGATGCAGATTGTGGTAAAAAGTTTGTAGTTTGTGACATTCCACTTTTGCTTACTCTTTTTAATAATTCTGAATCCCTGTTTTACCTAGTTTTATCCCTATTCTCTGACTACTTCACTTTTGTTCTTCCTTTTGTTTATTTCCTCTTTTTTTCTTTTTGGTTTTCTATAAAGATGTCTTCAGCAAGTTTCCATAGACTTTCAGGTGGTATTTATTTATTTATTTTGCTTTCATATCAATCAGACTGGACTAGTCTTAGTCCAGGAAATCTAGAAACGTGTTCTTATAGTGTCTTTTTATGTAGTAACCATTAGAAAGTGTGACTTCTTATAAAGTGACCCACCAAACAATATGCAGTTTGGACTACAAGAGAGCAACAGAGTTTGCTTATGCCATTGGAAACCATTCAATCACAAGAGAAGAGAAGCCTTAGACCAAGGGAAACAAAGATCACATATCATTTCTCTCTTTTTGTGCTTTTACCAGGAAGGCGATTTTGTGCCCCAATAAGGCAATCCTAACTAGGGACCCTGTTTTATTTAGAATATTAAGCCATTCACCTTAATGCATGCTGTTTTATATCCATTGCCTATTTGCAAATGATAAATTCTTACCCAAATATCCCTATTACATGTTCAAAGCAGCTGCCTTCTCTATATCTAGTTGCAGGTGTTATTTTGGGCACTTCTTTTAATATTCAGGAAGAAAAGAGAAAATCGCTTGTTAAAAAGTTGAGATACCTCTTAAAACTTGATCCTCTCCCCACCTTCTGAACCCAGCCATCATAATAGGCCTCATCTTTTCACTCAATTTAAAATTCAACTGTTGGAATTCATGGTCTTGCTGTGCTGTTTGCTCCCTCTTTGATAGTTAGCCTGTCTGTGCTGTTCTCTTTCATTCCTCCAGGTATTGGAGATCTCTAGGGAGCATTATCTCCATAAGAATGAGAAAAATGACACTGCAGGATGGAATGGTAGTGTTAATGGGTCAGTGAGTGACAGCTGAGCCTTCTCTCAGAGGTATCAGCCAGGCCAGTGCTGCCAGGAACACAAGAGCTGTACAGTAAAGTGTGCCAATTTAATCTTGTCACATGTAGCCTGGACTGCAAAGATAGAGCTCCCCTCAAAAGCCCAGTGTGTCAAGCCTAAACCCGACTCATGCCAGAAGAGAACATACAAAGATGCTAATTGGAAAATATCTGTACTACGGGTTCCCACATAAGATGTCCTTTTTTTTTTTAATTGTACTTTAAGTTCTAGGGTACATGTGCACAATGTGCAGGTTTGTTACATATGTATCCATGTGCCATGTTGGTGTGCTGCACCCATTTAAAAAAAAATTCTCAACAGGCTCTAGTTAAGATAATAAATAAAATGTGAAACTCCCATGGACCTCTTGGTCATCAGTTACCCTATATATCCTAAATTCAACTTAAAAATAGACATCTGAAATCAAACAATGTCGAAGCATTTCAATTAAACTGATCAATCTTGATAATGACTTTTTGACTTTTATTGCTATCCTTCCAAGTCCATCTACATTTTCAAAGAAAGAATGAAATTTCCAGACGTCAGGGTAAAATGTTTATCCTGAGCTGTTGAGCTTCTCCTCTTACATGCCCCCCAGCTAGATAGGATTCAAGCTATGCACGGACAATAGAGCCAGTGATGGTGTTCTTTTCTTCAAATGATTTATTTTTTATCCCGTCCTTGTTCAATACCATGTTGATTACCAAAGAGAACTAAGAAGTTGTCTACGTACTCACCACAGAAATGTTACTTGCAATTAGAATCCCGATAAATTCTAAGTTTTTAATTAACACCTAATCTCACTTTTAATCTACTTGAAATTAAAGGAAAACAGATCAGCACTATTATAAGGCCAATGGCAGACTTTACATTTAATTAATAAAAACCCCTGTAAAAGAAGAGCCAGTGATTACAGTAGCAGTCATTCATGCCAGTGTGACAGAATTTCACGTTTCATGTCTGATGGTTGACCTTACAGGGGTATTTCTGAATTTATCTTAAAAGTGTCACTCCCATTGCATCAATAACACATTTTTTAAATAATAGACAAGAAAATGTGAAAGAACAGTGAGAATGTTTGAAGAATATTTACATTTCTTCAGTAATTATTGTACTTCTTCACCAAATGTTAAGTGAAGAAAGCTGTTAAAGAGTGAATATTTTCTAGATAAGCAATATCATATCTCATATGATTAATGGCAGTGTATTTTTTTCATAGCTCTAAGATTTGGCAATTAAGAGTGATGAGTAAGAACTTGGTGCAAAAATTACGAGTTATATATATAAAACTCAGAAGAATTTCTCCCTTGGAGAAAAGACACAATGTCAGTACCATATATTTTGAAAAATAATGACAATCAAGCAAAGTTTCTCTCTAATATTACAATAAGCAAAGCTATTCCAGAGCACTTCAGAGGCTGGGGCAAACAATACCTTTTCTTGTATAATCTTACCATATTTGAAATATGATTAAAATAAAAATCCAGGACACATTAATTCAAAGGGAAGACTTAATTGGAAATGAGAGGTAAAGTAGAAGTGCTTCTCATCCTACCCAGATAATGATGGTGTGAGAAAAAGGAAGACATTGTGGGTTAATTTTTAGTAGTAACAGATGGAGCACTGTCTTTCTCCTGATAGATGACCAGAGTCATCTGAGTCATCATGCTCCTAGTACTAAATCCACTATTTCAGGAGTTTGGGATGAGGGTCTAACACATATGATAAAAGAGATCATGATGCAAAACTAAAATAAAACTTTCCAAACATTTTAATAACTTCTCTATAATTAGAGCTGTAATTGAATATGGCCAAGTGACGTAAGAAGTAAAATTTTATGTATAAAATCTGTTGTCAAGATTTACTACAGTCTAGTGTCTCAACCAGTAGAGGACTAGAACATGAGTCAAGAGTTTTGAACTGATTTCTGCTCAGTATTTTGAGTTGTTTTGTAAAACCACAATCCCCACTCAAAAGAAAAATCATTAATTCAATAAACGTTCCTGACAAATCACAGCAATTTCAAGAAAGTCCATGTCAGAGTTAAATCTGTGTGCCCGTTCTCCAAAAATCTTTACACTTCCCGGGCAAATCTTTTATTTAGCAGATTTTAATTCTCACATACTTAAAACCCCATGTCTCAAATTTTTATTCTGTAAATAAACATGCATTTACCCCTAGTAACCTTGATTTTATTATACCAGCAATAAAGTATACACAAAATATGCTAGTAAAAATGAATGCTATATATTCAATATTGCAACGAGGGCTTCTCTCCTCTGTGCAGTCATTTTAATATATTAGTTTCCTCTTAACTGTACCATGTTATTATGTTTTCTTTATATATGCCCTCCCATAACCCTTCTAATGACTTTTGGTGGAATATTAACTGTTTCTAGTATCAGTATGCCCAGGTAATAACAAAATCAGTACGAATATTTCCTTTGACTTTGCCTCTTTGAAGAAGACCTAAGTCACTGACAGATGTTTAAAGAGAGAGGAAGGAATATTGGCAAAAATCCAGGGCACTGCTGCCCCCTAGAAGGAAGTTTGAGCAGCACATTTGACAAACACTGACAAATCTTGAGAGAAACAGACTTTGAGGAAGATTGCTAATCATGCACCCCACTTTAAGAACCTACTGTTGACCACATCTTCAGTTTTCTTTGCCCTATCTTACGTCTAAGCTAGGGCACAGTGTTATCTATTACATCCTAAACTTAGACCTGTTTAGATTCTGTCCAAATAGATTCATAGGAGATACCTGTGAATATGTATAGACATATAAGCACATTTTTCTTGGCAAATAATGTTTTTTTAAATGAGAATGAATTTTTCGATTATTACATGCATTAATTTGAGATTTAAAACATCATCATAAATATTTCCTAGGTATGTGATAGAATAGACTTGCATATCTTTCCTAGAGATACAAAGTTAAGGAAGTATGTATCTCCAGGAAATACAGTTTGCTCATTTGCCCTCATATGGTTTAATGTCTCATTCCCAATTTCTAGAAGAGGGAACTGAGGCCAAGGAATTAGGCAAATACAAAGCTAATTTAAAAAAGTAAAATATTTATTCTTCGTTTATTCATCATATATGCATGAAGTGCCTTTTTTTTTTGTATGTCCCCTTTCTGTATTAAGTAGTAGAAGTACAATAATAACATACAATTAAATTTTCCTCTATTTAATCCAGTTTATATAGAGGTGTTGTGTTGTGAGCTCTTCCAGATTTCCTGGCACTGCCTAGAGAAAAGGACAAATCATCATTGAAAGACAGAGGGAGAGACACACAAGCAGCTGTTATAGATGCAGTAAAACTAATGTATTACATTCCAGGCAATGGTTACAATGACAGTTTGTCTTTATTAGGATCAATGATGAACAAATTAAAAATAAAGTACTGTCAAACAGCAACATACAAAACAGAACACTCTAATTTTGTAAAATTGTGTAGTCTCCTTTAATTTGGTTATACAGCAGAGCTAAAAAGGCACACTGGGAAATATGAAAATCAGGATCTCATAATTATACAATACGTTATGAATATGAATGCAGTTTCTCCAAGCAACCTAAGACAATGCTGTAGATGTTTTATGGAGCTTCTCATGCATGAGAATCTTTCTGTTCCCACGGACCCATGTGCATTTAGATTCTAAGATATTTCCATATTACCCAACACTGTAAATCTAAAAGGCCATTATCGGGGAGCCTTAGAAACAATTTCAATTTAGAGGCCCAATGGTAAATGAAGATAGTGTCCAAGAAGAGCTTTTAAGGTTAAACATCTTAAGCACTCATCAAAACATCATAATCAGGCAACAAGATTATTGGGATTCATTAGGAATTTAACAAGCTCTTGTCAGGGCTACCAGCTGGTCATGCTGCTGCCATTCTTCTCAACCCTGAATATCCCACAGAAATTTATGGTGTATTTCTCCAAAAGCTTTTAATTTTTCTATATTTTCATCTAGCCTTCTTCCCACTTCATGCTAAAAATCACCATGTATTTATAAGAATGCATTACAACTTTTCCAAGGGAATTTCCAAGTTTCATATAACATGGAATTTCATATAACATGGAACTTTTCCATGTTATATGAAAAGTCATATGGACTGCATTGGATCCTGACACTGATCAGAGCAGAAATGGACTCAGCAAGGGTAGTAAGTCCAGTAAACACTGGGCATGTTCTCAGCTCATGCATCTGATTCACAGAGAGCCAGAATCTTCTGTTCTGATCCATTGCTTCTTGCATGCATGCCCTACACTGCTCCCCTGCCCCAGCTGCCTGTCTCCTGAGGAATTTTTACATCTATTAGAACTTCCTTCCTGCTAATCTCAGCAGAAGAGGAATCATATTCTTATCTGGAAATCTAACTCCTCAGCCTTTGCTACAGAACTTGCTATTCCTTCATAATGAGATACTGTTCTCATATTCACCCCACTCCCACACCCCTACCAAAGAATCATCAATTTTGTCTTCTTTGGCTTGCTTTCATGCTCAGATTTCCACAGCTCTGAAAGAAGATATCAGAGTCCTCATTGCCTCTTTTAGATCTCATCCTATATTTTTCCTTTTATCTAGTCAAGCTCTACAGATATGCAGCCTGCACCCACAGTCTCCATTTACTTTCTTCTAATTGCTTCCATATGCTTCTGCAATCTGTGTTGTCAACAATGAACTGAAATTTCTCACATCAAGGACTTGGTTAAATTTAATGACAATTTCAGTGTTATCACTCTTTGAAACTCTTCACTACATTAGTGTTTCTCCATGGATATTCCCTTATCCCAACTTAAAAATTAAAATCTTTTTTTATGCTGCTTATACTCCAGACTTCATTTCCTGTATGTCAACCTCCACCCAAAAAGTAAGTGGGGGTCTAAAGTTTAATGATATATGCTTTATTCTTGCCAGCTTAAATGATTACCCAAAGGGACTCATGTGATTTATTAGTTTAATTCTCACCAGTAAGGAGATGCCAACTATATTTTCAACATTAACTTCCTTCATTCTCTCTAGTCTACCAGAAAAAGTATGTTAAAGCCCTGTAGCTGTTTAAACTTGAGAATTTCCAAAAAGAAATGTTTTCTCTCTTCTCCCCATTTAAATAAAAATATCTGTTCATCTTAAGTTTCTCATCATCAGAGACCTATTTCTGGTTTATAAACTTAATAAAGATATATATTTTTTGATTACAGTGTCTTTAAAAATTCTATATTGTAGATACAGAAAAGCATAAAGACAGAAAAATCACCAAAAGTTATCTGCTATTAAGTTTTGATTTATTTTTATCTTTTTATTTCTAATACAATGAAGGTTATATGTTTTATAACTCTTGAGTTTTTTTCTTTAGCATCATATTATAATTATTTCCAAAATTATCAAAAGCCATTTCAAAGATCATTTTAATGGTTACAAAAAATCTCTATTAGGCCAGGCGCGGTGGCTCACGCTTGTAATCCCAGCACTTTGGGAGGCCGAGGCGGGCGGATCACGAGGTCAGGAGATTGAGACCACGGTGAAACCCCGTCTCTACTAAAAATACAAAAAATTAGCCGGGCGTGGTGGCGGGCACCTGTAGTCCCAGCTACTCGGAGAGGCTGAGGCAGGAGAATGGCGTGAACCCGGGAGGTGGAGCTTGCAGTGAGCCGAGATTGCGCCACTGCACTCCAGCCTGGGCGACAGAGCCAGACTCCGTCTCAAAAAAAAAAAAAAAAAAAAATCTCTATTATATGAGTTTACCATAACTCTCTAAAATGTCCCCCTACGACTGAACCCTTGTATTATTACTGAATTTATACCATGCGCCAGGCACTGTTAGCGAAAGTACTGATTTTTAAGATTTACTTTGTAATATTTTAACACAAAACATTGAATGTGTTCAATATATCACCTCTTCTCCTTTATGCTTTTATTTGCACACAATCATGTACTTATAAATAACTACTTATTGTTTTCTTTTTAAAGATTTTAGTCTTTGAGACATCTGGAGTTATTGGATAATATAGAGAGATAACACTACAGTTTTTTTTGTTTGTTTGTTTTGTTTTTTTTTTTTTTTTTTGAGACGGAGTCTCGCTCTTTCACCCAGGCTGGAGTGCAGTGGCGCGATCTCGGCTCACTGCAGGCTCCGCCCCTGGGGTTCACGCCATTCTCCTGCCTCAGCCTCCCACGTAGCTGGGAACTACAGGCGCCTGCCACCTCGCCCGGCTAATTTTTTGTATTTTTAGTAGAGACGGGGTTTCACCATGTTAGCCAGGATGGTCTCGATCTCCTGACCTCGTGATCTGCCCGCCTCGGCCTCCCAAAGTGCTGGGATTACAGGCGTGAGCCACCGCGCCCGGCCAACACTACAGTTTTATTTTGTCTGCTAAATTCTTCTCACTTTCATGTGTTGAGTAGTCCATATCTTTATTGTTTTGGAATGCTCACTTTGTATCTATATCTAGGTCTACATCTTCATAAGCTAAAACTTTTGTTTCTGAGTTCGTTAGTTTTATTATCTGTCAGTTGATTCTTATGGGAGCACTTCTCAGTTCTGATTATTATAGCATCGTGTAATTATATATTTGATAGTCCAAACCCTTTCTCATTACACTTTTTTAAAAATCCTCTAAGATTTTATAGCCTGTATAATATTTCCTATGAAGACCAGAGTAACTTTATTACATTAAAAAATAATTTGGAACTTGGATTCGAATTAAACATGTAAAATAAAGTGGAAAGAATTCTGTTTTTACAATGTTTAGTTTTGTTATCCAAGAATATTCATCTCTCAGCTTACTCAGAATTATATACACTGACATCGTGTGGTTTCCTTATGAATATACTATATATTGTTAAGTTGTTTCTCAGCTTGGGTGATGGTGATTTTAATAGGCAATTATTTATTTACTTCTTCCCATGTTCCAATCACTTTGCTAAGTGTATTGCAAGCAATATTTTACTTAACTGTCAGAACAGTCCAGTGACATGGATAAAATTGCCTTTCTTATTGTTACTGATAAGAAAATAAATGCTTTAATAGTCAGTATTTTTAGGAACCAAAAGCCAGCAAGTGATAGAAACTGGACTCAAGTGATAGAAACTGGACTTCAGATCTGTCTAGCTCCAAAGTTCCTAATGTTTCATCAATAATTAGCTCTAAGACTGAAACTCTTCATCAATGAAATATTCTACATTTGACTTTTTACATTTTAAGCAAATGTGTTAAAACTTACCAAATATATATTCAAGAATTATGAAGATAATCATATCACATCTTTTTATTTGACTTAATATGTTGGCATTCAAGGCCACCCCTGGGGTGTGGGGCACTGGAAAAAAATATTTTTGTGGAGCTTCAAGCTGTATTAGAAAATTCATGAGTCCATATAGGGTATAGCAATTTACTGAAGATTATTTAGAATAATGAATAGAAAAGAGGTAACACATTTGTTGCCTAATTAGAGCTTGTGAAGATTCTTGATAATATCAACAGGAACAGTCCATTCTCATTCATGCCTAAGAACCATCTCTTCCTGTTTTTTATTGCCAATGCACCATTTCTATCTCATTTCATATCTACTTCCTCAAGAAAGAGGTAGTACCTGTTATTAACCACAGAGCAGTGGTGATGACATTGTGGAGCAATATCCTGTTTACACTGAAGCCATTTAGATGGTCTTGACTCTGTAGCACCCTAATTTATTAATTCTGGTTACATCATTACACATGATGCTGTCACATACATTCTGTCACTCATGAACACTAGCTTCTCAAAGGTTGTTACTGTGCTTTATTGATGATGACCACAGATGCAAGTTTTATCCATATTCTGCAGGGAAAAATAACTGATAATTCAACTTCTGGCCACATTCAACTTACCTTTATGGTATCTGCGGCATAAGTTTAGAACGATACATTTTCCAACTGTGTCTTCTTTTGAAAAGTTTAGGCTATAATCAAAGCATTCTTTTGAGGCGATTTCTTTCCTTGTTGATTGTACTCCTGCCTTCTGCCTATCACTACTAGCTAGAAGGGCTTTGGAAAGACTGAGAAGAACACTTCTATTCATGTAAGGAATGATTTTCCCTCCTGTGGCACAGCTTAAGACCAACCAAGGAGACCACAATGTCACAGCATCAATTAGAGGCAAAAGAGGAAATCTATGAGAAAGGCCTGATAGCACTGTGGAGCAATAGTCTCATGTGTCATAATAATAATCACTACCTTTTATTGATTGCTTAGCATATAATACTGTGCTAAACTTTAGAATTGGTTATCTAATTTAATTCTCACAAGCACACTTTTATGTTAAAATGTGGTTTATTGAAACATTTAACTTAGCCTACATGACAGAGCTGTAAATACTGTAGCCAGATTGTGAATGAATTTAGCTTGGGTCCAGAGTTCTCACTCTTAATGGTTGTAGTGTGGAGAACGAATATTAAACGAGACTGGTTCTCTGCCCTCAGGAACATTGAATTCTTGTGCAGGTCTATGAGAGGCCCAATCAGATTCCACTTTTTGCCTAGGCTCTAAAAAAAACTGACATATAAGGTAAAGGATTCAAAGTGAAAGATAAAATATCAACTGATTTCTGTAGTTTCCATTCAAGAACAGCTTAGTGTGAAAGCAGAATCCGTTTGCTAACCCAAGATTAAGTGGACTTACCTACTTGGTTACAGGCAATGCTTGACCAGAAGGGTAGAAACAGTGAGTGGGGAGAGCAGAGAGGAAGTCCTGCCATGCGTGTGAAGCTCATTCTCAAGAGGAAGAGAGAGGACCTGAGCCAAGCATTCCATTTTTACTTTCTGAATTTGCAATCTAGATAAGGCACTAGCCTCTTCTAGGTGGAACAGCTGAAAGGATGGACAAAACCCAGAAGTGGTCTGTCCAATCCCAAGTACTGATGAACTCCTTCTCCTTTCTCTCTCGCTTACATGTCCAACATCTCCCATCCCCCAACGAACCACTCTTTTCAGGCCAGCCTATTGTTGATCTATTCACTGCAACTGGGAAACTATGTATCTTGCTCCTTCTGTCTCATTATTTCTAGTTTTTGTTTGGTTGCCCAGGGGTGACTCAATTCTCACAGTGTGGGTGGTGAATTCTGTGAATTGTTGGTTTGGGAGTAGAAGAAACACATTAATACTTGGAAATCATATCCTTCTAAAAAGCTGTACTTGGAAAACACATGAGTGTTAAACAATTTTTGCAAAAACAAAATAAATTTAAACGTTAATCATGGAATGAGCACACAGAATGTAATAGATTTATAAATATAAATATTCAGGTAAGAATAAAAGGGAGAAAGGATTCATTTTATAGTATTAACAAAAATAAGATGGCTTAGAAAATGTTTAGTGAGAAATGTTCTTATATGAAGAAACATAAAATTCCAACTAAGGAACATAAAAATATGAAAAATCGAAAGACACATCTGTTTTACAGGTAGAAAAACATTATTTTAGCTGTGTTCTTCTAAAATTAATGTTATCTAAAACAAAATGATGAAGGAATGAAGGGGAAAAATACAAAAATAGAAGTAAAGTTGTTATAAAAAATAACCAAGGGAGAATTTTTTTTTTTTAATTTTCTTTTTTTTAATTATACTTTAAGTTCTAGGGTACATGTGCACAACGTGCAGGTTTGTTACATATGTATACATGTGCTGTGTTGGTTTGCTGCACCCATTAACTCGTCATTTACATTAGGTATTTCTCCTAATGGTTCCCTCCCCCATCCCCCGCCCTGTGTCCAAGTGTTCTCATTGTTCAATTCTCACCTATGAGTGAGAACGTGTGGCATTTGGTTTTCTGTCCTTGTGATAGTTTGCTGAGAATGATGGTTTCCAGCTTCATCCATGTCCCTACAAAGGACATGAACTCATCCTTTTTTATGGCTGCGTAGTATTCCATGGTGTATATGCACCACATTTTCTTAATCCAGTCTGTCACTGATGGACATTTGGGTTGGTTCCAAGTATTTGCTATTGTTAATAGTGCTGCAATAAACATACGTGTGCATGTGTCTTTATAGTAGCATGATTTATAATCCTTTGGTTATATACCCCAGTAATGGGATCCCTGGGTCAAATCGTGTTTCTAGTTCTAGATCCTTGAGGAATCGCCACACTGTCTTCCACAATGGTTGAACTAGTTTAGAGTCCCACCAACAGTGTAAAAGTGTTCCTATTTCTCCACATCCTCTCCAGCACCTATTGTTTCCTGACTTTTTAATGATCACCGTTCTAACTGGTGTGAGATGGTATCTCATTATGGCTTTGATTTGCATTTCTCTAATGACCAGTGATGATGAGCATTTTTTCATGTGTCTGTTGGCTGCATAAATGTCTTCTTTTGAGAAGTGTCTCTTCATATCCTTCACCCAATTTTTGATGGGGTTGTATGATTTTTTCTTGTAAATTTGTTTAAGTTCTTTGTAGATTCTGGATATTAGCCCTTTGTCAGATGGGTAGATTGCAAAAATTTTCTCCCATTCTGTAGGTTGCCTGTTCACTCTGATGATAGTTTCTTTTGCTCTGCAGAAGCTCTTTAGTTTAATTAGATCCCTTTTGGCTTTTGTCGCCATTGCTTTTGGTGATTTAGACATGAAGTCCTTGCCCATGCCTATGTCCTGAATGGTATTGCCTAGGTTTTCATGGTTTTAGGTCTAACATTTAAGTCTTTAATCCATCTTGAATTACTGTTTGTATAAGGTGTAAGGAAGGGATCCAGTTTCAGCTTCCTACATATGGCTAGCCAGTTTTCCCAGCACCATTAAATAAGGAATCCTTTCCCCATTTCTTGTTTTTGTCAGGTTTGTCAAAGATCAGATGGTTGTAGATGTGTGGTATTATTTCTGAGGGCTCTGTTCTGTTCCATTGGTCTATATATCTGTTTTGGTACCAGTACTATGCTGTTTTGGTTACTGTAGACTTGTAGTATAACTTGAAGTCAGGTAGTGTGATACCTCCAGCATTGTTCTTTTGGCTTAGGATTGTCTTGGCAATGCAGGCTCTTTTTTGGTTCCATATGAACTTTAAAGTAGTTTTTTCCAATTCTGTGAAGAAAGTCATTGGTAGCTTGATGGGGATGGCATTGAATCTATAAATTACCTTGGGCAGTATGGCGTGATATTGATTCTTCCTTCCATGAGCATGGAATGTTCTTCCATTTGTTTGTGTCCTCTTTTATTTCATTGAGCAGTGGGTTGTAGTTCTGCTTGAAGAGGTCCTTCATATCCCTTGTAAGTTGGATTCCTAGGTATTTTATTCTCTTTGTAGCCATTGTGAATGGGAGTTCATTCATGATTTGGCTCTCTGTTTGTCTGTTAGTGTGTAAGAACCAAGGGAGAATTTCTAGAGATGTTTCAAAAAAGATTATTGAGGGATTTCTTCCTAATCTATATTTAAAATATTTTAAAAGTAACAATAAATTAAAGAGTTTAGTGCTGTGTGGAATGAGAGCCCAAAGACTCAGAGTCAAAAAGTAGATAGATATGGGAATTTAGTATATGAAAAATACATAATACCAAGTTAGTGAAGAAATGTGGATGCTGGCACATGATGTTGGGACAAATGGCTAGCAACTTAGGAAAAATTATTAGTTTCTTCTTCATTGTTTTCAGAATTTATATCAATTTTCTTATCCACTGCCCACTATTTCTTCTAGATTTTTTATATTATTATTTAAAATTAATATTTGTATGACTGTATAGTTTGTTTTCGTATAAATAGCAAGTTAAGTAGCCAAATTTTAGAAAATTTACAAAGTAAGAAAAGTACTTGCAATACATGAGATCTAAGAGTAAATTACCTTAGAATGCACAGAATAAATAAAGAAAAAGAAATATAATAAAAGGAAAAGTAGCAAAAGAATTATAGTTCATAGAAAAAGAAAGTGGCAAGAAACAGTTTAAAAAGTTCAACCTCATTTATTATTAAAAACATAACAAAGACAGGGAGGTATCATTTTAACTTCAGACTTTCCAAAAATTTAAATAATAATATCTAAAGTAATAAATATATCTTTATTTTATTATTAAAAATAATAAAAATATCTTGCTACTGCAGATGGAAGAAGAAGCTGCTCTCAATGATTTTGGCACTCCTCATCTGATTGTATTTTTTTCTTGCCTTATTTATCATTTTTTTCCTCACTAGACTACAAAGTCCAGTTTGCAAATACAAGACTCAGTCTGCTTTGTTCACAGTAATACTTCATGAGTTAAAACATTGTGTTTTAACTATTCTATAAAATTCTATAAATTCTATAAATATTTGTTAGAAAAAAATGATTGGGTATACTTTTCTGAGAATCACTGTCCTCACCCATAAAGTAAAAATTAGGTCATAAAAAATATTGGCAGGGAAGCATTAAAAAAGACATATGATCTATTGAGAATAATTGATCTGTTACAAAAATAAATGAACATTTGTTAAAAAAAAGTTCTCAAGGGATCAAAATAATGAAATCCAGGTACTTAACAACTCAAAAAATAAATATGTTGAGGAAAAGAATCTTTTTTTATTTACCCTATGAAATTGCACTGCCTGGTAAAATAATAAAAAATAAACCAAAGATAATAAATATTAGGAAAGAGAATATGTGAAATAATCATTTATTTTTTCAAAAGAAGACAACCAACTTATCAGTAGTACTTTGCATTATATTCAATGTCCTATAAGCTCAACACTTATCTCATGCAGAAAGTTTACTGAATGTATTTGCTGTTATTAAAAGAGCATGAATTAACATGCAGTTATGCATGAAGAGGAAGCATATGGGACAAATGTTGAAGGGGAACTGTATATATTTGGTTTAGTAATTCAACATCATTAATTTGTGATTGAAATGGAATACATACTTATCTTAAATCTTAAAAGATTTGGGGCCAAAAATATGCAAGTTACATGGCTTCATAGAATTGACAATAAAGTAAAACAACAAGAGACAATACACTAAACCGAGAATGGTGCTAAACCAAGAGTAATTTGTAATAGAAAGGAAGACTATCAACTACTGAACACCAGGTGCACTTCGAATGCTGATTCAGAGACTTCAGGAAGAGATTTGCTAATTTTGGATTATAAATAGTACATTTTAGTAATCAGAAATATTTTCATTAGGAGGTTAGTCATAAGTACCCCCTTAGACACATGTAAAAAATGGGTCTCTGAAACTTTGTTCATTCTCAAGTGGAATAAAATAAAATTTGCATCTTTGGATTGGTTCCCAGTAGATCAAGAAAATCTTTTGTGGCTTTTCAGTGAGCAATTAAATCATAATCTAAGTATCCTAGCTGAGGGGTAGGGACCTCAACAAAGAGAAAGAAACCTGCGGACTGTTCACTACTGTAGACATACCTGAGTATTAGGGCTGGAAAGCCAAATTTTTTACTATGAAGGTCTTTTTTTATTCTCTCAAGCTAGCTTGGGAAATGGTTCATGGGGAAAAAACCAAGGGAAAGAAAAGAAAGAAAAGAGAAAAGAAGCCTATATGAGGAGACACTACAAATGCTATAAAACCTCCATGCTGGGCCAAATGCCCTGTCATCTGCCTCCCAGTTCTGACTGGTTGCTGAACGAATGAATGTTTAATGAAGTGGAGCAATATAAAGGGAAAATGGAAGCAGTTATCTTTGTTACTAAGAACAGGGAGAGGGGTAAAACTCAGTGGTTCTCAACTCGGGGTGATTCTCTCCCCCAAGGGACATTTGGTAATGTCTGCAGACATTCTTATTTATTCCAACTTGGGGTGTGCTGTTGGCATCTAGTGGGTGGAGGTCAGATACACTGCTAAGCATCCTACAATGTACAAGACAACCTCCCTATCAAAAAAAAATATATATATCATCCAATCCAAACCATCAACAGTGCCAAAGTTGAGCAACCCCAATATACACCTTTGTATCCATCTCATTGAATGAACTGAATTCAATCAGGTGCATATATGTAACTTTATTCATTTTCTCCATTGGGCACAATCTGTGGACTGGTTCTTTTCCTGCTCACGGATAACTTGTCAAATTAGTCTAATCATTTTTTGAATCTCTTGTATTTAAAAGACATCCTCATTTCAAAATGTAAAATGTTGAATCATTGTAATAGCAAAATGTATCCAATTCAAGGCTTTTCTCCTTTGGGGTTATCTGCCTCTCCAGTTCCACACCACCCTTTTCTCCATCCTTTCCTGGCCCCATCCACTGACATGCATGTATCTGAAGGCTCCGTTGCCTTCTGACTTCTGTTTGGGTTTGGCCAATAATGAGCTCTGGTAGGTGGACACAGGGAGCTTACATCCCAAGTTCCTCCCTACAGGGTGTCCAAAGGCTGGCAGCTTCTCTTGAGCAAAGGGCATATTCCATCATACAGTTCTGTCTATGGCAGGTCCCTGTAACCACTCCCTCCTTTGCCTCTGCAGAATAGGGGTGGTAACTGCCCTCTGTTACTGACATCAGAACACTGCACCCAGCCTAGTGTCTTTATTAGTCTCTCTTTTTCTTACCCCATTTAGTTGGCATCTGTGTCCTACCAGGTTTCTGAAACACCCCACTTGGAATTGTTTGGGGCCTGGGTACTTACAGAGTGGGAGAGGAACTGGGCTGGGTTCTTTACTATTTATTTTGCCAAATCTCTAAAATTTTACTTCTGTCCTCAATTCTCAAAACCTTACCAAAATAACAGCAACCTTTTTCCCTCCCTAAGTTCTCAACTAATTGAGAAAGATGGAAAATGAATAGAAAATGAAGACAAAGCAAATATCACCAATATTATTGACAAAGGCTAAGTTACAGGATATACAAGTCAAATAGGTCTGCTAACTGAATCCCCAAATTAGGCAGCTCTCCAACGCAGTCATGGAAAAGCTTTCTTCTTGGAGGAGCAGAAGAGACTCTGGTTTTCTACAGGCAGCACTCTCTGAAGAGAAAGAAAAGAGAAGTGGGGAGCTGAACTAAGCAAGCTCATTTTATACCTTGCTTCCCTGGATGGAATGAGGAGAAGGGCAGAGAGAGGCTAGGAATGACTAATGAATGCCCACCAAGGGGCAGGACGTGGCTACAGTAGGGAGGAATCATTGTCTCATGGGTTTTCTTTTGTTATTTCATTTTGCTTTGTTTTTCTTTTTTCTTTAATGCCATCGGGCTTTACCATCAAATCTATGATCAACAGGCCAACAGTGACTTTTTCTTTAAGAAAAAGAAAAACTTCATTAAAGTAGTTTTTATCTTACCTTTATTAGACCATTCCCCAGCCACTCTTCAGGGTTTTACTTGGCTTTTGTCATTAAAAGGCTCTGAAGTGACTTAGATGTTATCAATTAGGGTTAGGTTTGTTGCAAGCTAAAGAAAATTCACTTAAGTCATTGCTTATATAATAAAACTTCCATTCTCTCAAACAGAACACAACATCAGGAATCCAGGCTGCTTCCATGTCTCTGCTCCTCTATCCTTCACACATAGCCCTTGTTTTCAAACCTAAAGGTGATCGTGAGATCTCCAGCCATCACGTCTGCTTCTCAGGGAGCAAGATGGAAGGAGAACAGGAAAGGACAAAAAAAAAAAAAATACAGATGAAAGTCATATTCAGAGTTTTCCTTGAAATCACACAAGGTTCTTTCTACTTACATTTCATTGTCAATTAATTCGTGACAAGGCCACACTTCATGAAAGGTGTGAAAGCTGGAAGGTGTAGTCTTTCCAATAGGCACATAAATAAAACAGGGAATTCAGTTACTATAGAATAACAAGCGAATGAATTTTAGTATAGCTGATTATCAGTTTGTCACAGAACAAATTAAATTAACATTAAGGCTGCTCTATTACCAGGGCTAATTTCACTCATCCCAAATTCTGTCCAGTCATCTTTCTCATGCAGCACATGAGAGGATTTACAATGTGATTGAAAGAAGACAGAAACTCTGATATAACAAAATATGAAACAAATGAGGATAAGGTAAAAAACCTTTCCCTCAATTTTGGCCAGACAATGCAGAAGAACCTCAAGTGTCTCTTTGAACAGGAGGGTAAATGGGGAAAAGTATTGGGGCTTAGCCTCATCGGAATACTAGTAAGTTTTCCAGAATACATAACCTATAAATTTAACTTGACAGAAACTTCTAGCTATTTAATTTTCGCACTATACATTTGACATATCAGGGCTGGGTGTGGGGCGGGTGGGAGTTTCCTGTGTCTACCATATTCTCTCTCAGAGAGTAGATCTCAGAAAGTTTAAAAATGGTGACAGAAGCTGAGCACAGTGGCTCACACCTGTAATGCCAACACTTTGGGAGGCCAAGGCAGGAGGGTCACTTGAGGCTGGAAGATCAAGACCAGCCTGGGCAACATAACAAGAGCTTGTTTCTACCAAAACAATACAAAAACAAATTACCCAGGTATGGTGGTGTGCATCTATAGTCCCAGCTACTCTGGAGGCTGAGGTGGGCAGATAGTTTGAGCACAGGAGTTTGAAACTGTAGTGAGTCAACATCATGCCACTGCATGCCAGCCTGGGCTACAGAGCAAGACCCTGTCTCAAAAAAAAAAAAAAAAAATGGTGATAGACACTGTCAAGTGGTCTTACATGTGTGTTTTTCTTTTCAAATCAGCGTATTTCCAAATCTTTTAACTTCTGTTTCCTCTCAGTATCTGATCCAGAATTTGTGGTGAGGGTTGTCTAGTAACATAGCCGCCACCATTTCTTGTGAATCAGCACCATAGACCTGTGTTCAGTTGTTTCTGCCACTGACTCTCTTTAAAGAATTCCTGAGGACTAAGGAAGCTGTGCCCACAGAATTGTTTTCTATTCTGTACTTAGACATTTGTTATAGCATATACGCCACCTTCTGAGCTGAATTGAAGGTTTCTGTATTGAAGCTGCTGTTGATGCTTCAATTGCACAGGCCCATGCTTCTGCAGACTTTGCCATTTCTCCATTTCTGATTTTCATGAAGTTCTTGGGAATGTTCCAACAGAGCAGAAGCAGCACTTGCAGGCCCAGTTATAGTAACCAAATCACTTTGAACCACACCCAGCAATTATTTGAGTAGTTTCAATTCCTGAGCCAAATGATAAGCTACATTAAATTAAAAATTGTCAGTTCAGATTTTCTTTATTGGCCCTGAATTCAGAATGGAATTTTGGAGAACCAACCTAGTGTAACTTACCTAGGCCTCTCTCAAACATGAAGCTTTGCTTCACCTGTGCCTGTTTAGGAACAGTTCTGCCTGCAACATCGTGAACCTTGAAGACATCTACATCATTAAAAACCAGCAGTTTTGCTGAGGCCCATAGTCTGCCTGATTCTCTTACCTTTGTCAAGGGCTGTGTCTTTGCTGGGGTCACTGTGTTCTCATTTCTGCTTGCCAGGCTACCTGTGCCTGCCTGTTGGCCAGTGCTGGGGTGTTTTTTTATTTTGCTCCCTGAAATTTTTCTCTCTGTGATTTATTTTTTTAACAAGTGGCCTAGTCTAAAAAAATGTTGAGATTTCCCAGGGGGACTAACAAATTGAAGAGTTTAAAAAGGAATGTTAGACGATAGTCAAATATCACATTTATTATTGGTAGAAGATGGAGTTGAGGGAGAAAGTCAAATTCACTTGCTGATCTTACCCCACAAATAGGCAGATTTACCCACCAAGACACAAGTAATACTGTGAAGTTTCCCATAAGGCAGAGTGGAATGGCAGGCAGCCCATTAAAAAGAGATGAAGTAAGCTAAATGGATTCCTGGGTTATATTTTCCGAATTTACAAATCAAATAAGTTCTTCCCCTCCTATGAGGGAGGATGAATAAAGGGAAGGTGTAGGTGAAGAATGTTACAAATTTGAGTTCTATGCATATGGAAGGGAACATCAGGAATAAAGATCCCTGCCAAAATAAATAATTTTATTTGTCCTAATATTAAATAACTAATAAAAGTATTTATTTAAGATTGCAATAAAAGTAGAGATCAGGGAGCTACTAGAACTTTTAATAAAGGACTTGATCTATTCTCTTGATCATTATTTCTCAAGGGGGGGTCATTATTTGCATTTTGAGAGAGAAAATACTTTTTGTGCAAAATCAACCTCCCTTTGTGGATAATTTAGCATTCCTGGTTGCTGAGCATTCAATGACAATATCACTTTCCTGGAGTCACCCTTACAATAAAAAATATTTCTGCATGTTCTTAGGCATTTTCTAAGTGGTGGCAATTTCCTCAATGGCTAACCGCTATTCTAGGTGATCCAAAAGAATTCTCATACTTCACTTGGAATTCTGAAATATGAGCAAGAATTGGATTAGTGAAGAGGGAAAAAATTGCATCTCAAGCAGAGGAAACATGTTAGATGGTGGGGAGGAGCATAGCCCATTGAAGTACTGAGAAAACATCTTTGAGCCTAGAGCTCAGGCAGTGGGAGAAGTACTGGCAGAGGAGGCTGGTGAGTCAGATGTTGAGAGTGTAAACCACTGAAGTGTTTTTTTGTTTTTTGGTGTTTTTTGTTGTTGTTCGTTTGTTTGTTTGTTTGTTTGCTTTGAGTTGGAATCTCACTCTGTCGCCCAGGCTGTAGTGTGATGGTGCGATCTCGGCTCACTGCAACCTCCGCCTCCCAGGTTCAAATGGTTCTCCTGCGTCACCCTCCCAAGTAGCTGAGATTACAGGCTCCTGCCACTACACCCAGCTAATTTTTGTATTTTTAGTAGAGATGGAGTTTTCACCATATTGGCCAGGCTTGTGTCTTGGCCAGGCTGATCTCGAACTCCTGACCTCATGATCCACCCGCCTTGGCCTCCCAAAGTGCTGGGATTACAGACGTGAGCCACCATGCCAGGCTGAAGTGCTTTAATAAGGGAATGGCATGTTGACATTTTTTGTTTCAAAGTGAATCATTTCATTGCATGATTCTTATTTGCATTAAGCTTATTTGGAATTGATATTCATTGTTTGCACTAACATGAGCACCTTTCTAATTCACATCGTGTGTGTGTGTGTGTGTGTGTGTGTGTGTGTGTGTGTGTGTGTGTGTTTTGCCCGTTTGTTAGATTGGCAGGATTTTTTTAATACAATAAGAACGTTTCATATAAAATGAAAATGAAGCGTCTTTTAATTACCCATGCTTTCACTCCTCATTGATTTCTACACCATGTTATTGCATATAAGATGAAAACAAATCCAGTTGTTCCATACAGAGCATACTGCACATGAGTCTCGTTTTCACATTGCCTGGTCTTTAAAACTTCAGGAAAGAAAGCTTCATAGATCTGCTGATGAAGGTGTTCAGTTAATTAGTAAATACTAAAGTAAGAAAGACTTGTTTTAATTGTTCATTTCCACACTACCACCCTGAGAATAGGTCCTTCTCATAAAAGAACATAGATGCTGACAAAAAGGGAAAAAAATAAACCATAAGTGATATAATGACTCCAAAGGATATAAAGAAATAGACTGGATATTGCACATTTCTTCATTTAAACAGTTAATCGAGATGGAAAATTTATTTTATTTTTAAGACAAGACAGTGATTAACCAGGTAACAATGTATACCTTTATACAATATGTAAGCAAAGTCCTAGTTAATGAAGCTCATAGAATAAAGTCATTATGCTTAATCAAGAGACTATAATTTCAATATATCTAGTATACCATAGCAAGCCCAAAGTTAATTTTTTTTGCCTCCATCTAACTAAATTTATCTTAATTGTCTGCAATATTCCTTTTGGAGTTTCAGAATTTATGCTTTTACTAAGTAATTAGCCTAAAATAAAGAATTTCCCAAAGTGTACAATGCTATTTTCAAATAAATACCTGACTTAGCCTTCAGTATTCATTTTTTCAGTTTCTAGAAAACCAAACATATAATTATGCCATAAATTTAGGGTCTAAACTTAAAGTATTTTAATTCCCAACATACGCTTTCTCCATAGTAATTACATAGTGCACAGGAAATTTACAAAACATGTATTTTGGAATTCTTGTTTTGAGATGATTTTTATATTGCAAAGGAAATACCTAAGACAGCATCATGCTAAATAGATGCCTGAAACCAGCAGCAAATGAGATCCTTGGAGAACATGAGCAATTATTTTATCTGAGGAATGCCTCAATACAACTCCATACATAGCCTTTCTGAGAATTCCAAAAACATATTCAAAAGTTTATTCATTCTATAACATGTATTGAAAGGATACTATGTGGAAGGAGATGTAATCAGAGAGGGAATGGGCTGGCACTAAACACTGCAAAGACTTTGGATTTTAGTTTTAATAAGTTGGAGCTACTAACAAGTTTTAGGAGCAGAGCTACCAACTAAAGTTTTAAGAAGTATATGTAAACTATTGCTTATAATAAAATTTAAATATAAAATATAAATTAATGTCAATTTGAAAAGAATTTATTCACCAAGCACATAAACCCAGCACTTTGGGAGGCCGAGGCTGTCAGATCATGAGATAAAGAGATCGAGACCATCCTGGCCAACATGGTAAAACCCTGTCTCTACTAAAAATACAAAAATTAGCTGGGCGTCGTGGCACACGCCTGTAGTCCCAGCTACTCAGGAGGCTGAAGTAGGAGAATCAAATCACCTGAACCCAGGGCACAGAGGTTGCAGTGAACCGAGATCACACCACTGCACTCCAGCTCTGGTGATAGAGCAAGACTCCATCAGAAAAAAAAAAAAAAAAAAAAAAAAAAAAAGAAAAAGAAAAAAAGGAATTTATTCTAGTAATTACATGTTTGTGCTGAATATATGATAAAGAGCTACTACTTTGTTACTCTTGGAACTAAAACAAAATCATTTCTTTCTTCAATAAAAATTAACAAACATCATCGCCTTGACCTCTGCCATCTATTTTAAATAGAACTGTTTTTTAAAAATTTTTTATAACAAGATCTTCTACTTAATAATTAGAAGTACCAATGTGAACTCTTTCTACATATCAAGAACTGTTCTAACAACTTTGTAGTTTAGAGGGAGGTATAGTAAAAAAAATAAAAGCAGTTTATTACTATTCACCATGGAAATGGCTTTAGAGGAGGTATGCACCTCATTATGTGAGTACTTAACAGACTCTCCAGTCGTGGGTGGTTTTGTCACTGGATAATCTTCTCCAAGACTTTGAGCTAATTTTGAAGAAATTGAAGAAATAATTGTATCCGTCTATGTATTTATTCAATGGTGTGTATATAGGTGTGTACTGAAAACAGGTGGAAAGAGAGAAAGTTAATGAGGGTGGAAACGGAAATGGGAACTAGACGACTGAGCAATGTGTGCAAAGACATGGAGGTCAGGATATATGGGACTGTAACATTGTATTTATGGAAGTAGAGTTGAAGATGCTGGGTGGCCTGAAATTAAGGTAGAGTTGCAAACTGGATATGAAGAGGTTTCTATTACAGACTAATGAATTTTGGACTTATCTTTAAAGATTTGATGACCTACACAATATGAAAAACAAACAAGTGGCATGATAATATTTGCATTTTAGGAAGATTATTCTGGCATTATTACGTCTTGGAGTGAACAGCCTAGAAGGCTGAAAATATTCAATCAGCCAAGTAAGACATTATAAAGACTTTAATTAATGCTGTCTGGTAAAGCAGATGGGAAGTAATGGACACTAATGAGAACCATCAAAGATGCAAAACTGATGAGAGATGGTACCTGAATGGTGAGGGCAGGTGATGTCAAAGCTGCACGATTCCAGCTTATTCAGCTAGGTGCACAGTGGTTTCATTAACTGAGATAGGAAATAAAAAGGGAAGGAAAAGTGTCTGGCTAAAAGGTCAGTAAAATTAAGGATTTGATTTTACACATATTAAGTTTGAAGTGTTGTGAAGCAGTTAGCTTTTCCAGTAGGCCTCATGTCTCAAGAGAAAGATTTGAGCTGAAAATATAGACATGAGTTTAACAGCCTAGGCATGGAAACTGCATGAAAGTGTGTGCCGTAAAAAAAGAGAAGAAAACTGGGGCCAGAAACTTGGGACAACTAATATAAAAAGGTCATGAAAAGAAGAAAAAATCCTGAAGAAAAGCAAAAAAAAAAAGCCATGCATGACAGGGGTATTATCCTATAGCAGAAGGATATATTGCTTTATAAACCAAAGAAGATATCAATAGGGAAGAAGAGGATCAACACAGTCACATGCTGTAGGCAGGATACAAGCAGTTGTTCTGAAATCAGGATCTTGTATTTCCGACTGAAGCCTAAAATTCTGCTGGTGGCCAGGAATCTTGTTTTTATAGCTTCCTTTTAACCTACAGAAAGCCTAGTGTATTATGTTTTTATTCAAGTGCTTAACGTGATAAGTGTAAGATAGTCTGCATCTTTATAAGTAAATATTTTTAAATGCCTTAATGATATCACTTTTGTGTGTATAAGTATATATGGCATAAATACTTTAAAATTTTTAAGATATTTTAAATCTGTAACTATATATGGGTTATATGGCAGGGCAGGCTCATTACATTTATCTCAATAATAAGTTGTTCCTATTAGTCGTGATTCTTATTGATACATTGAGTAAGGTTTTTCATATTTACTCCTTATATTCAGATATACATGGGTTCTTCATTTTATGGTACAAACATGGTAATTTTAGAAATGGAATATATTCTACTTACTTACTAAATAAATATTAACTACAAATTGGCAATGGTTTGGGCAGACTTCCCTGCAGATAATCAGGAAGTTATAATTCATCAAGTTCACTTGTAATAGCAACTTAATATCAAATAGAATGCTAGCTAATAAGTCTAGCAAAAACTTCACTAGCATTCTTAAATTAATATTTAAATTTACATGGCTTATTCCTACAGATAATTATTGTTAAGAGGATTAAAAGTGACTATTTAATACTACTTTCAGACTTATTTTGTTCTCAATATTGCTGCTCTTGTTTGGGTAATGGAAATACGAAAGACATTTTAAGATGGGATTGCAATCATAATTTGTAATCTCAAATGCTCAAATGAATCTTCTGAGAAAAAAGCAGGCTGGGCTTAACACAACAGGCTGTGGATCCAGTGTGCCAAGGAGGTCATGTCTAGCTGACGAAGGAGCTACTGTTCAGCTGCAGGCAATATTTTTGTCCCCATGCTATGTTTTTAAAATGCTGTATATAAAATACATTCACTAATGGTTACCATGGAGAATAGGAGTATTTCTTTGGGGTATAATTCATATTTATACATAATGTCAAGTATTAGACATGTGATTTTGTGTTCTGTTTTCTGTGCTTATGGTATACTTGGTTTTTCCTCATGGCATTTGGTATTTTAATTAAATAATGCCTTTCTTCTTTCTGTGCTAACATGAGAAAAGTCTGACTATGTAATTGCAGGGTTCCATTTTATTTTCCTTGTTTAGATTACCACTTTATTTTAATTGTATATCTTGCAGAAAGAAATATAAGCATAAGTTTGAGATGGTTATAATTATAGTGGCATTTAGGTTAAATAGTGGAGAACATATTTTCCAAGTTGAAAAGCACACTTAGTTCTCCTAGTTTGGCGATTCAGAACATTAGACTGAAATGGGTGCTGTACTGATTGAGTTGTTATATTTTTGCTCAAAGTTTTTAAAGGGCTAACCAAATAAGCTGTGTTTCTGGGAGAAAAATTTTTGAGCACATAAATTTAAAATGTTTTTTAATATGTAAAGCCAAAATGTGGAATATCAGCAACCTTTAAGTCACTCATGTATGACTTTAAATGCCTAGTACTCCTCAAGAGCTCATCTGGTACTTATCTGTACAGGACCTCTCAGCTCCTTGGTGAAGGACAAAGGGGAAAGTGCATTTCTATTTTAGCAAGTCTGTTGCTGAATCTAATTGGTAATTGATGGGGGAAAGTTCTGCTTTGTAATTCACAAGATGGGGTAGGGAATTGTCTACTGGGAACTATAAGTAAGGCTAGAAGGAGTCTTATTCACCCATTGTGCCCCTTTCTTAGATTGAAGTTAAAAATCGAAAGGCTGTGCTTTATTAGAAAATAGTATCTTTAGAGATTTTCCCTCCAGAGCATTTCAAAGTTCAATGTTTAAGAATTTGGTTTTTGCATTTGTGTGAACTAGAGTTCTTTTCAGCATCTTCCAGTACAAAATGTAGGAAACATGTCCTTGGATACTACCCACATTATTTTTCAGCCCAATGCTTGATGGACCCTGTATCTTCCTGGTTTTCCTAGACCTGCTCAACTCCAGGTATTAAAAAAAAATGCATATGTTCAAACCCTTCAAACTTCAGCCTTTGTCCTTCAGAATTTTCAGAGGTAATCATATTCATACTTGGAACATTGGAGAGTAGATGGATTTTGGAATTAATCTCACAAGCCCAAGCTATTCCAAACTCAGAAAGCTACAAGCATTTGTTACCCACCCTTCTTTCTCTCATCCTTCCTGTAATGAGGACCTGCCAGAGAAGTGGGTTTCTTCCCAATCACTGATTAGTATTTCAATTCCCCTGCTAGGACAAGAAAATTCCTAGGAAGCTGAGGCTTTTTGCTGTGGCTTTCACAACCTAGATTCTGTCTCAATTCTTCTGTGGGGAGTATGTATTATGCCCATAGTCAATGCCACTGGGTTTGCTTCAAACAAGAGTGAATTCCTGGAAGAAAAAAGTGCTTGCTGCCTGACTCTTAAGTATGAGATAAGTATGTTGCCAGGAGATTCCTGTCACAAAGGCCCAGCCCCCAGATCAGATACTATGATTAATAATATAAGCCTGGTAGATTCTAAGTTCGTGCTGCCTTGTCAGCCCTCACTTGAATTGGTAGCACTCCTGCTCCCACCAATGCCATTCCTATAGGTGAGGTAGACCCCTCATCACTGACCCATGCCCATCCCCATTTAATCTCCTAAATATCATCTGCTGAAAATATACTCAGGCTTTTGGCTGAGGCTTCACTGACTATGACACTGTCAGTCACCTGAGATTTTAATAAAAAATAAACAACCAGCTAAAACAGCAAACTAACAGGACACATAGATACGAACACTCTGTCAATAGGCGAAGTCAAACTTATAGAAATATACATAATTTAAGATTCCAGAGCTCTGCAATGTAGCAGTAAAGTCATTATCTTCCCTTCCAAATCTATCTCCATCTTCCCTCATTTCAGCTGCCAGGGGATTTCTCAGCTTCTCCTTCCATCCCAAATCTGAAGTGATTTTACTTTTTCACATGCTTAGTACACATATTGTTTTTCTCCTATCACAAATTTCTACTCTAAAAGCAACGGACATAATAAAACCTAGAATCTTCTTTGGTACCCATTTTCAAACCTTCCCTTCCACTGAGGCATCCTATTTTGAACAGAGGAGTTTGCCTTTTGCAAATAAGTATGGGTCCAGAGAAACTGATTGCCCACCTTAGCTGATTGCAACCCATGCTCCTAACTAAATTCTGCTCGCATATGCTCATTTTTCACACAGCAGTATCACAAACTCAATGGTGAACTGAAGAGAACACTGCTTTATTTGGTAGAGAAAACAGAAATAAAGCAAATGTTAATAAGTGCCTTAAAAATATCTGTCTGTGTATCTGTATCTAAATCTCCATACTCTATATCTATTTATATATCTATATAAGAAACTTCTAGAAGAATATGTAGTTATTGTCCATTATCAGAAATAACAGTGTTCGCAGTCAATAATCACAGCCAAATTCAGAATCCAGAGGATGGTGCAAAGTAATTACTGATCCCAGTGGATTGCCTTAGAGTCTGGACAGAACCCAACTTGAATGAGTGCCTAGGAGCAATTTCCCCCTTGGTCTCCATTCCTCTTTCTTTGGCTAGTGCTCTACGCTGACCTGTGGGTGATAATTCCATATTTCTGTAATCCCTTGAAATCAAGGCTGGAGTGATAAATTTGTAATTTTATCCTGATGTAATAGTAGTGGGTTCCTACATTCTTCAGATTGGAGCAAATACAAGAAAACTATGTCAATACAATAACAACAAAGCACAAAGCACCAACAAAAACAAACAAAGCTTCTCTTTTGGTTATATTGGTGACCTTCCTCCTATAATGTTGCACTAATTTGGTAACTTATTGTTCTAAAAGGCCACCTTGATGGGGGAAGGAGAGAAGATGTGGAAAGAGAGTGAATAGGACAGAGGGCTCTGTCTTGCTCGGTCTCTTTCTCCCTCTCTCTTTTCTCTCTTATTCTTCTCATCACTGTACCTCTGCATCTTTCTCTGTGTTTACATGTAAACAATACATCAACCAAGCATGCAGTACAGATTATAATCAAGTACATTTTACTTTTGTCCTCCTCTGTCCTTTTAAAATATAGTCAATTTTAGTAATCTTCCTCTTACTTCCAGTGACCATTCTAGCATGTCAAATGACTTTTTGGCCCACTTACAGATGACACTATAGTCAGGAACAGAGTCTCAATTTGGAAATAATGTCCATTTTATGATATGAATAAAATATTTGACTTTAATTTCCTATTAGCCTTCTCTCCCGAGTCTCTGTAAGCCAATATGGTGTCTCTGCGCAAATTAGAAAAAAGTGCCATTTCCTCTGAGCAGACCCAGAATCCCCAGCCAGGTGAGAGGACTTGGCCAATGTAACATTGGCTGAATTTCAGCCCCATCTCAAAAGTTCAGGGGAATTCAGAGAACACTATAGTCAATGTTGAGGGCACACCCTGCACAGCCACGCAAACACACCCCTTGTCCCTGCCCCTTTCCCACAGTGGGAAGGTGGGGGCACAGCCCCTTTGCCATTCACTCTTTTCCTGATCACCTCCTCCCCCAAGAAATTAGCAGTTGTTTAACCTGACAAGGTCAAAAGAGTGGAGGGAGGAAAAAAGTAAGAGGTAATACAGTACTTTATTACTTGGGCAACTCTGCACCCTGACCACAATGGTAATTCAAAACTGACCATTCATCTCATGGGTTGCTTTTGAGGGATCTTCCTAGGTTCTCTGCTGAGCCCCTTTCTCCTGAAGCTCCTTTCATCTTGACAGATGCACCTCTCTTCTGTGTGGTCATTTTAATGCCAGGGCATCCCAGGACTATAGCCCCTTCTGCTGAGAACTCCTTGCCCTTCCATGAGGCCATATCTAGTGGGACACACAATGTACTCCCAACACTTCTTTCATCCTACTGACTCTCTCTAGTGTTCTGTTGACAAAAAAGCATCAAACTGAAAAATATTTGAAGAGATTTATTCTGAGCCAAATATGAGTAACCATGGCCTGTGACATAGCTCTCAGGAGATCCTGAGAACATGTGCCCAAGGTGGTGCGTGCAGCTGCTTTCATACATTTTAGGGAGACAAGAGACATCAATCAAATACATTTGAGATAAACATTGGTTTGGTCCAGGAAGGCAGGACAACACAAAATCTACCTATAACTTCCAGGTTATAGGTAGATTTAGAAATTTTCTGGTTGGCAATTGGTTGAAAGAGTTTTGTATTTTTGTTTTGTTTTGTTTTTTTGAGACAGAGTCTCACTCTGGTTGCCGAGGCTGGAGTGCAATGGCTTGATCTAGGCTCACCACAACCTCCGCCTCCTGGGTTCAAGTGATTATCCTGCCTCAGCCTCCCAAGTAGCTGGGACTACAGGCACGCACCATCATGCCCGGCTAATTTTGTATATTTAGTAGAGATGGATTTTCTCCACGTTGGTCAGGCTGGTTTCAAACTCCCAACCTCAGGTGATCCGCCCGCCTCAGCCTCCCAAAGTGCTGGGATAACAGGCATGAGCCACTGCACCTGGCCAAAAGAGTTATTATCAATAGAAAATAATGTAATTGTTTCTTATCAGACATAAGGTCTGTGTTGATGTTAATGCTAGAGGGTATAATGAGGCATGTTTGGCCCCCACTTCCTGTCATGGCCTGAGCCAGTCTTTCAGGTTAAATTTTGAAGTGCCATGCCCAGAAGGAAGTCCATTCAGATGATTGGGGGGCCTTAGAATTTTATTTTTGGTTTATAGTTCTAAATATACAAATGCATCTCTTGTCCAGACAAACTGCAGGACTTAAGACCAGCATATCCCGATGAAGTAGTGCTCTCCTCACTCAGCCACCAATTAGTATTTTTCTTGCTCTCTATATTTCCCAGACAAAAGTCAGATCCCAATCAGCAATCCATTCCATCTTTCACAGGTAGGATTCAGGCCTCAATCCTTTGTGTCTCTCAACTTCAGTGAATACACTTCAAGGCATTCCAAGTATCCCTTCTTGAAGCTCTCTAGCTAGCCTTAGTGTCAGAAGGTAGCAACACATCCACCACCCCCCCATGAAAATGTATGGGATGGGGCGGTAAAACACAGCAAGGCAACAGCTATCTCCAAATAAATCTCTTCATTGATCACTTCACAAAATTATGCTTCTTTAAAAATGATCTTTTAGCCAGGCACCTGTAGTCCCAGTTACTAGGGAATTAATCTGGGAGGATCACCTGAGCCCAGGAGTTCAAAACCAGCCTGGGCAACATAGCGAGACCATATCTAAAAACCAAATATATAAATAAATAGTAAAATAATCTTTTAGACTCTCCAAGTGGATATAAGATTCAAAACATGAAGTAAGCTTTGGCTAATTTCTTTAACATTCTGCATGAGTCATTCTGTCTCTTTCAGTTGGTCCTTCATATTGGTAATATAGTCATAAATGAGGCGATATCATAAATGAGACCCTTTCTTAAATACTATTTATAAAACTTGCCATGCGTGTCAGTCAGCAGAGATAAAAACCCAAACGTCTCAGTGGTTTAAAGAAAAAAGGTGTATACTTTGCCCCTGGTTTGTGATCGCAGGCTGAGGGCCCTCCTCTGCATTGTCATCACCTTTACTCCCATTGTATGAAACACTCACAGCTTCAGTGGCGGAGGAAACAAGGAACGTACTACAGGATATGCTGGATCTTATTTATCTGGCTAAAGAAAGTTACATGAACTCACTTGAGTTCAACTGGTAGAAAGGCATCATTCTCTTGCAGGGAGGACACTAGATATTGGTAAATTGTATTACACCACCCTAGGCATCCCAGTCTTGGGGAGAAACTGGAGAGAAGGCATTCAGTAGTTTAGTCAATGATTATGTAAAAGAATGACAAATGATCAGATATGAGCCAAGAAAGAAAATTTCACCAATTCTGTCTTGGCGCTTTCGCACCAGGTAGAGTGGCTATTTTAAGTTTCTTTTATAAAATATTCCTTTCTTTCAAATATTGTAAACATACTTTTTTCAATGGTTATGCCATCTGGATACTTAATGAGGTTAGGATGTAACATATAGGCCGGAGAAAAAATAACAATTATTAAACACCTCTTATGTGTTTACCTAACAAGTGTAGGCATGTTACATCACTTTATGTGGTTAACATAGTTAATTCTTTCCAAAAAATCTTACGAAGGAGTAACTATTATCCCTGTTTAAATATAAGGAAACTGACATTTTAGAGATTATGTGATTGCTAAAGTTTAGCAAATTGGTTAAGAGACAGAATTCAAACTCAGTTCTTAATCCAAAGCCTTTCGCCCTTCCGTTAGAACACCAATGGTTGATTTCCTGGGACTTTGACTCTTTTTTTAGTAATCTAATATTGTTGCTAAAGGACTCTTTAGGCTGAACTTCCTAATCAGGATTCAGTAATTCAACTTAAGTAACAGCAGGGGAATTTTTGTTTTGGTCCGAGTGGTTGTTTTGTTTTAAACACTAGTTTATGAGCCAGCTGATGGGAATTTTATCATTCAAAAAGCTACTTATTGTGCACTGGAATATGCAGAACCATCACATACTCTGCTTTCCAAGAAAGAGTCATTGAACTGAATATAAATTAGTAAGAGGCTGGGAAACAGAAGATTTCAGCAGACTCTACCCCCACTCTTTGAATATGCTCCCTTTGAGTGCCATAGGCCTAGCCAAAGAAGAAAATCATGAAATGGTGGAGTTAGAAGGGAATTGGAGCTCATATGGCAAAATCTGCATATTCAACAATTGAGGACACTGAAAGGTTGAAAGTCCAAAGAAAACTAGTGATTATGGTTATCAACCTCCAAAATAACCATCAATGATCTTTATTTCCTGTTATTATGCCCTTGAGCAATCCCTTCTCATACTGAATCAAGGCTGGCTGTGTGGTCAATAGACTATGGTAGATATGACCACGTATGAAGTTCAACTCTGGCTCATAAAGGTACTGGAGCTTTTGGCCTAGTCTCTGATCACTTGCTCCAGGTAAATTCAGCCACCATCTTGTGAAGACCCTCAAAAAGCCCTATGGAGAGGCTCACATGGAGAGGCTGCACCTTGTTAGCACCAACTTACCAGCCATATAGTGGCATCCCTGGGGAATTGATCCTGTAGCCCCAGTCAAGCTTTCAGATGACTGCCAGCCCAGCTGACCTCTGACTACACTTCATGAAATACTGAGCCAGACCTCAACTCAGCTCCTCATAAATTTTTGGCCTACATATCCTGACCTTATGGGATAGTAAATGACCATTGTAATTTTAGGTCATTAAGTTTTAGGATGCTTCATTATGCAGCAATAGATAAGTAATATGAAGACTTACTCTGGGACAGAAAGGTCATTGGAAGAGATATACAAATAGATTTCTGTTCATATTCTGAACTCCAAATATACTGTGTTTTTTCCATGGCCAGTGCTACCATTCTCACATAGTTATATCTGCTCTATTTAATCTTCATATTGTCCTTCTCTCTAGCATATTTCTCATAGCATAAAACTATCCTATCACTTTTCCTACTTAAATTAACAAAACTGTCTTTCCTGTATCCCAACATTTTCCAGCTAGCAACTCATTTCTAGGATCTTCTTTATAGAAACACCCTTTCTTGGAGTTATCTATAATAGCTATTTCTGTTTCCTTGGTTCTAATTCTTTTTAAACCCACCTCACTCATTCTGTTATCCACACTTTTCTGAAAACATTTATAAGATTACCAGTGACCTCATGTTGCCAAACCCAATGGACAATTCTCAAGACATATTTTATTCAATTTTTCCATAGTACTAGAGCTGATAATAGATTTCTCCTTGAAATAATTTCTTCACGAGTGCTGCTGGACACCACATATTCCCAAATGATGTCATTCAAGTTGCTTAATCTTCCTCCTACTGCCCACCTCTAAATGTCAGAGTTCCCAGGACTCAGTTTGGATTTTTCTCTTCTATCAAATTCACTCTCAGTGATTTCACCAAGGCCCATGGCTGACAACTCCAGAATAGAGATCTATATTCCCAAACTCTCCACCAAGCTCTAGATCAATGTATCCAATAACCTGATTGATAGCTGCACTCAGATGTCTAGTTGGCCGCACAAATTTAATATGAACAAATCTAAACTCTTGATTTCCCACCCTAATCCTGCTGTCCTCAGCCTTTTACACTTCAGCAAGTAGAGTAAGCAAATCTGGTCCTCTCCAGTCTTTTCCACCTCCTAGAGTGAGGAACAACACTGGAGTCATAATTATGTTCTATGGTTCTTACATAATCCCACCCCCGAATGATCAGCGATTTTTGCAATATCTACCTCTTAAATACCCCTCAATAAGACTGCTTACAACTTTGATAGTCACTGCCCCAGCTAAGCCACCTTCCTATCTTCCTTGGAGCAGGGTGCCAGTTCCACCTGGTCCCCTTGCATGCCTTCTTACAACCTCACAGTCTATTTCCTGCACAGCAGTTAGAGGAATCCTTAAAACTCCCCAGAGCCTTTCCACCATGGGAGGAATAAAAGTCAAACTGCAGCCTAAAAGGCCCCAAATGAAATGGTTTGTCTAACGCTAATCTCATTTTCCTGCCTCATCCCTCTCTGGGATCACTGGCCTTCCTATATGGGAAACACACAAAACAAAACCCCACCTCAAGTCTGCACACATCACTTTCCCGCTGCTGGAAATTATCTTCTTCCATATATTTACGTGCTTCACTTTCCAATTTCCATCAAACTCTCCTCAAAAAAAAAAAAAAAAAAAAAAAAATCCTCTTTCAAGCAGGCATTCATTAACCACCTTATGTGAAAATACCATCCATCTCTTTCACTCTCTACACCTTATCACAATTCAATATTCTTCATGGCATTTATAACCTTCTGTCATATTATATTGCTCGTTAATTTTTTTGTCTGTATTCCCTGCCATAATATGAACCCTATGAGTACAGGAACTTTTCCCGCCCTTTACCACTGTCTAAACTAGTGCCTGATATATGTTTTTGATAAATTATATATATATATTTTTTTCTAGTTTCCTATAAAGATAACTTCTTTTTTTTTTTTTTATTATACTTTAGGGTTTTAGGGTACATGTGCACAATGTGCAGGTTTGTTACATATGTATCCATGTGCCATGTTGATTTCCTGCACACATTAACTCGTCATTTAGCATTAGGTATATCTCCTAATGCTGTCCCTCCCCCCTCCC